>NW_021604641.1:0-19273 GCF_004785775.1 Grammomys surdaster | reverse complement strand
AGGAAGGAAGGAAGGAAGGAAGGAAGGAAGGAAGGAAGGAAGGAAGGAAGGAAGACAAGTCTGTTTTGTGTGGTCTGTGAATTCACTGAATCATGGTCAAATTTCTAGTGACCAGCCCTACAAGCAAGGTTAGATGTTCTTCTCTGCCTGTATTGGTGCCAGAAACCATCAGCCGAGGCAAGCCATGCAGTAACTGGAGCAGGGTGAAGCTAGCTCTCCTGAGCATATGCCCCATGTACTGCAGTGTTGTAGGCCAGAGAGTGACAGGGCCAGCTCTCTAGATCCACGGACATTAACATGGCTTGAGACAACAGCAAACATCAACAAGGTCCATGGCCATATCAGGACCACTGATCAACTAATGGCCCTTAGGAGATGGATGCATGGACCACAAGCCTAACAGGGTCTCAAGCGGTTGTTTACACATGTCAAACACATCAGCATGCCCCCACCCCTACCCGAGGCAGCAAAGCCAGAGGACATCACCAAGGTAACAGACGGCAGCATAGACCTCATATGTCCACATGGATCTCAGGTTTCTTCCAAGCCTGGGGCAACAGCATGGACCACAGACACCAATACGGTCTCTGGTGGTATCGTGGACCATGGTGGTACTTCAAGGAGGTTCATTGCAGAAAGTGAACTTTTCCTCATTTTAGGCCTTTGTCCTTTCCCAGAGCTAGATGAATCTTGAAACTGTGTGGCATGTTGAGGGACAGGGGGTGGGGAGTCTGAGGCTGCATAAGATCCAGGCTGTTGTATTTCATTCTGTGGGACCTACTGGACAATGGCAGCATGTTGAGCTCAGCCCTCTCTCGCACCGGACACTTCTGTCAAGTCTCCAGTTCTGCATCTCTCCCTTGGCACACACCTCTCCATCATATATGTGTTCATTCTAGTAGTGCTGGGTAGCTTCAGGCTGACCCACAGCTACAATGTCCTGACCAGTACTTCTTGTTTCTTTCCCATTATATACAAAAATCTATATCTATATCTATCTATATCTATATACACACACACACATATATGTACATGTATATGTATATATGTGTATATCCTATACTATCCTTAATATATTGAAAAGTAAACATACAAACCAGAAGGTTCTTATCTAACATCTACAGTGAATGAAAACATGTAAACTTTATCTTTTTGGGGTCTTGGGTACCTCATTCCACATGATTGTTTCCAACTCCACCTACAAATTTCCTAATTTCCTCCATTGTGTAAACAGACCATATTTTTTGTTATCCACTCTTCAGTTGATAGACATCCAGGCAGTTTCTATATTGCGGATAGAGCAACAATGAGCATGGATTAACGGATATCTCTGTAGTAGGGTAAGGAGTTAGTATCTGGGTTGCAATTTTATCTTAAGTTAGCTCACTTCTGGTCTCAAATATTTCAAAGCAAAGGTCTTCTTGTGTATGAGCTTGTGTATATGTGCTTAAGCCCTAATCTACTCCTTTCCCTATTCAAATAAACTACAATAAATTTGTCTTCTCTCTCCTGCTATTTTGAGACATACTTTAAACACTGAAAAACTTTCAAATATTCTAATGTGTTGATAAAGTCACCAGTTCTGTATTTTAAGGAAGACTGTTTTTCTTGTTGTTACTTCTGTGAGACTATAGGAAAATCCAGGCTTCACTTAGGAATCAGTTAATTCCAATAGGACAACTAGATTTAGACTCTGCACATGATTCAGAATGTTTCAGGTTAGACACACCTCCGATAGATATGTCTTATTATGTCAGCCTTCACTGCCATTCTCAAATTAACATAACTCCTGACCGTCAGTTCATGAACAGACTAACACATATAACCAGATAAGAAATACTGTAGACCTCAGGCATGAATAGTACAGGCCCATTCCACCTAGGTTTAATTCATGAATTTTCATTGTGCTTAGGCACTCCTATAAATACCTTCACACCAACTCTTTCCCACTCCATGTATATAGTAGGAACATAATTCTGCCCTGTCTTTTTATACTGTTTGAGTGGTGAATGTCTTCATATAGTTTCACGTTATCTTATGTAGAGGATGTTTTATTCAACAACATGGCTGCTCTGGCAAGGAATCACATCCAAAAATCTAATCCATCTGGAATCCCATACTTTCAATACAGAAAGGGTGGAAATACAGATATGCCTTTAGCACACATCTTTAATCCTGAATGATGAAGGCAAAGTTAGTTTGTAAAAAGAAGCAACCATGTGTGAATGTTATGTCTAATTGAGGGGCAAAGTGATGAATAAAAGGATTTCACAGAATGAGTCAGAGATAGGATATGCCTAACATTCATGAGGACAGGAAAGAGAGGTGACTTAACTGTGCAGTAGGGGTGTATGAGTGGGAGAGGGAGAGGGAGAGAGAGAGAGAGAGAGAGAGAGAGAGAGAGCACATTACTGGAACAGTTTTATAGAGACAGGTTCCAGGTAAAGACAGAATGAGCCAGAGAATGAGGAGTTAGATTAGAACAAATTGCCAGAGTTTGTTTGAGATCAAGTAGAGCAATTCAGTTATAACCCAAGTGAAGCCTGTTTGAATCAATTATGTTGGGAAGGAGTTTGGACCAGAACAGCTGAGTTGAACCAGCCAGCCAGAGTTCCAAAAGAACTGAAAAGGGTGAATGTACTAAACAGTAAACCTGCACGATGACAATTATATCTGGTGAATCAAAGTTATATTTATACTGTTACTATGCTTTATTTTTATAAGTAGAATTTACTGTATATAATGCAAATTGTGAGTTTTAAAATACTGTTTAGCTTTGCTACTAGGAAATATTTTATGGACAGATAGCTTTTTATCTACAGATTTATTTTTTGTTTATTACAACTTATAAGATTGCCTAGTAAATTTTCATAAGATTGGGCACATAAAAACCTATATGGACCTGTAATTGTTATGATTAAAAAATAACATATGCATACTGTCTTTTTGAATAGGTATTTCAAATATTGGTGTGGCTTTTTATTACTTGTAGATTGCAAAGGTCCTCCTCCAAGAAAAAATTCAGAAATTCTCACAGGTTCGTGGTCTGAACAATTATATCCAGAAGGCACCCCGGCTACCTACAAATGCCGCCCGGGATACCGAACACTTGGTACTATTGTAAAAGTTTGTAAGAATGGGGAATGGGTGGCTTCTAACCCATCCAGAATATGTCAGGGTAAGTACTTCATGTTTGAAAAACATGTGCTTCCTTGACTGTTACATAAGATGCATTCCATGGACCATATACTAATATTGTATCTCCTTTTCATTTTAGAAAAGCCGTGTAGGCATCCTGGAGACACACCCTTTGGGTCCTTTAGGCTGACAGTTGGAGATGGATTTGAGTTTGGTGCAAAGGTTGTTTATACCTGTGATGAAGGGTATGTTGTTAATATTAAAAGGTGTATCCTTGAAACTGCATAGGAACTCTACAAATTAGTACTTTAGGAAAACTAAATTTTCTATTAACATCTAAAATATAACACATAAATAAAACTACATAGGGAATGGTTTTATTTGGATATCATATGATCTCCATAACATTGGAAAGTAAGCAATTTATGATTGTTCTGGCATAGTGTTGAAATAAGGGAGTATTATGTTGCTATACACAAAAATTAAGCACTCAACTCACAAGTCCTTAATACATTACACTATTGTCCAACATGAGACAAGATAGTTTTGTTATTAGAGACAACAAGAATTGTGAAAACAACTACATTATATGGTACCCTCTTAAAAAAATGTATAGTGTTTAATGTAAACAGGACTTACACAAGAAAAAGTATCTCTCCTGAATGCTATTGTTAAAGTTTAGTAGTATGTCAATTACTCTTACTACATACACACCAGAGGCTAATTTGCCAGAATCATTGACTCCCCTCTCTCAACAGCCACTGGTTCTCCTTTTTGATTTTTTTCAGCTCTCAGTAATTTCTTTTAATTGGATATTTTCTTTATTTATATTTCAAACTTTCCCAGTCCCCCCCCCACCTTAGAAATCCCTTATCCCATTCCTCCTCCCCTGCTTCTATGAAGGTGTTTCCCCATCTACCCATCCATCCATCCACCCACCCTCTCTTGCCTCCTGGCCCTAGCATTGCCCTACACTGTGGCCTCTAGCACCCTCAGGCCCAAGGAGCACGCCTCTCATTGATGCCTGCCAAGGTCATCCTCTGCTATATATGTGGCTGGAGCCATGAGTTCCTACATGTGTACTCCTGTTGTTTTAGTACCTGGGAGCTCTGGGGAATCTGGTTGGTTGATTTTGTTCTTCCTATGATGATGTTGCAAACCCCTTCAGCTCCCTTCAGTTCTTTCTCTAACTCCTCCATGGGAGTCTCTGTGCTTAATCGAATGGTTGGCTGTGAGCATCACCTCTGTATTTGTCAGACTCTGGCAGAGCCTCTCAGGAGATAGCTATCAGGAGCCTGGTATAGCTGACTTCCTGACAGGCACTGGTTCTTATGGCAGATATCTTCACTCACTGCTCAGGTCTTCATTTTCTATCATATAGGAAAATTATAGCTATACTCTTATCCCAAATAAGTATAAAGAAAATTAAACACTTTGAATGGAATCTTTTTAGTTGCCCTTTATTTTCTAATTTGAGGCAATAAACTATAACAAGTTATACTTTTCAGATTTTAGAATCAGCTCCAAAATATCCCAAACCTCAAACACTCAATGTTTATAGCATCTTACTCTGATCCCCTCTCTTATAAAAGCAGAAAATGCTTATGAGCATAGTATTAGCAGGAGAAATAAAAATGATCCACACTTGAAGCCCTTCAAATATGAGCCTTCAAATACGCACTAGATTCTCATTTTTTATTTAGCTTCTCCTTGCTCACAAGTTGAAGGATTTTTCAAACTATTCTTTTTAGCCCAATTTTCTTTCTTTCTTATTTTTTGGAGATTTTATTTATTTACATTTGAGATGCCATCCCCTTTCCCCATTTTCCCTCCCTAGAACTCTCCATCCCATCGCCCCTCCTGCTGTTTGTTTTTATATCATTTAATTACATGTAGGTATTAAGGTCAGTTCTAGGTTGAGGGTCTAGCAATACAATACATGCAAATAGTCAAGGAGCAAGCAAGACAATAAGCACAAATAGTCAAAGAATAAGTAAGCCAATAAACAAAATTCCATCAACACTCCTGTGATCACTGTTTCTAAGGGCTTATCAGGATGATCTAAATATCTGAGCCAACTTCCCTGTCCTAGCCCAAAGTCATTTTCATGTCTGAAGCCTACTTCCTTGTTCTAGCCTAAAATTTAGATTCCTGCCTGAAATTACTTATTTATTCTAGCCTAATATTTAGATTCTTGCCTGAAACTACTTCTTTGTTCTAGGCTAATGTCACTTTTATTCCTGCCCATCATGTTAAAGCTTGTCTTTAACAGCATAAACATGTTGGCAACCAAACTACATTACTTGAACCTGAAAATGGACCCCCAGACAGTGTTATTAAATTAACAGACAGGCAAGCCAAGGACAAGTAAGATTCTTCACAGAGCCTTACCAACCTAAGGCAGAAGTGTATTGCTTTGGATAATGCATATTCGGTAAGGAAGGTATTGTCAGAATGACCTAAGACAGGCTCAGTCTTGTTTATAAAAAAAGGGGTGGGGGGAGATGTGGAGAGCTTTTCTGCTTGGCAGAAATCTGACATTGACCAAGGACAAGGAAGTAGACTTTAGGCAGGAATCTGACATTAGGCTAGAACAAAGAAATAATTTTAATCTAATTTTCAAGGTCACTGAAGACCTTATTACATAAAGCCAACAAAGATTGTTTGGCATGGATTTTCCAGGCTACTCCATTCTTCATCTTCAAATTAGCTCAGCCTAGGCCAGCCTTCCTGATTTGGGTTTCACTCTTGTACAGAAAAAGGAAATCAGAACTCATATACGCTCTTCATTTGAATTCCTCAGTCTCAGAACTTAATATTTACAATTTGGTGAAGAAATATAAGATATATATTTGTAGGTATTAATGTTTTCCAGCCCACTTTTAATAAAGATGCAGCCTCTCCTCTAACTCACCACCCAGCAGTGGTAGTGGAAGAGAAACGTTATTAGGATATGGTAAAAATGGACCTGTTCAGCAATCGTTCTTTGGGGGGTGAGCTTGACCTTCTTTGACAGCAGTTCAGTCACCTAGCAAACACCAATATGACTCAGGAGATGCAGAGTAGTGCTCTAGGCAAGCAGACAGTAAACAAAAGCTGGAAGCTACAGACCAATCCTTTGGCAGGTCAACACCAGGCACAAACCAGCAGCTGCCCAAATCTGAAGGAACCAACCATCCTGATGTAAGGCTGTGGAATCTGCAAACTGCTGCAGGAACCTCAGGAGAATTTCTTGGGAGAGTTTCTCAGTGGCAGCCTAGTGAAGAATAGTGAGGCAGAGCAAACTGAATCAACGCTGAGTACTTGTCTCCCACTGTGTAATCATAATTATACTCCTTCACCAAGCATCCTTTCACATATGTGTGAAACTAGAAGTTTCCACTTCACTTACTTACATCTAATTCTTGCTCCCTTGGACTCATTGTTATCTCTTTCATCTTGTATGGCAGAACCTAACTAGGTCAATAATTTTGTATATTGAATCTGAATTACCAACAGAAATCTGTTGGTCAAATTACTGACAATTATCAGTTAAAGTCCTCACGAAATGTAGGATAAAAATAGGTAAAAGTAGTTCATATTAATTTAAATTTCTAATGAAGAATGTTTTATCTATCTTGAGGAATAGTTGTTTTCTAACCAGAAGTGAAAAGTAAGGATAGGATAGTGTAATGGCCCATTCTGCTCCTCTGGTCCGCGGGTCAGGGCCTAGCAAGAGAGAGAGTGGGGATGGAGACGTGAAGAATGGAGACAAGATGGGGGTCTGACCACTAGGTCAAGTCTCTCCTCAAGTCTCTCCTCAAGTCTTGCCTCAAGTCTCACCTTTATTGAAAGGAAATCAAGGGTATATATAAGAACAAGCAGGGGGATGTAGCTGAAGACACTTTACCATGTGCACCCTGCAGCTGGGAACAATAAGCAACAAAACAAATATGTGAGAAAAGCAAGATAATTATCAGAGAGTGCTCAGCTGTTGTAGGCTGTTGAAAACAAGTCTCTTGTCAGGGTATACGGCTCAAGATGGCTGCAAAAATGATAGCCTCTTTCTGCTCAGAGTCGGCTCCCAACAGGCCCCCCTTTTTAAATTTGTTTTCAAAAGGGAAGGCTGGAAAAACTTACGGAAAACGTGTCTGTCTTAGATTGAAACAAAGGACCCCAGCCTCCCTTTCCTGTTTCTGGATACTCAACAGCCATTGGTTGAGCTCCTGTCTTAGGATGGTGAGGCCTCCCAGTTTGGGGCAAGGGTCTTGAAGTGTTCTCTTACCCATCATTGACTATCTGGCTTAGCGCGTAAGTTAGGGGTTAATCAGTCTTAATGACAGAGGTTTTGGAGTCCCCTACTTCCAGCCTGTAATAACGGACCTGTATGGGTTTCATTTGAATAGTGTCTATTCCTACAAAAGCCATCAGTTTGTTGAACAATGTGAACCCAAGAGACAAGAGACTTAGCAATGCTTGATTGGTCAGTGCAAAAGCAACACTCTTTTTAGGGTAGCACATAACTCCTTCTGTTAGAGGAGTAAAAAGTATAAGCCTCTTCTATTCTGTAGCACTATTTCAGCTAAGAAGGATAATGAATTTTACAAATGCATTATAGCAGATTCCATTCTTTCTAAATCTAAATCTATAGAAGTACAGAACTGATCATAGCTTTGATCTTAACAAAACAAATAAAGAAAATCCCCATTCCTGTCCCAGTCAATCTTAACCCCCCCCCAAAAAAAACAATTATAGTAATGGGTTTTCTCCTGAGTCTAAACAATGTACCCCACTAAATCATAAATCAGGGAACCAAAAGTCCAATAGAGCCACCCTGGAGGTGTGGGTGGTGATGTCTTCTTCCACACTGAGAACTTCCCAAATCCAGTATGCTGGTTGATCCGCTCCTGTTTGAAGACAATTGTGAAGCATCTTCATGTTTCCTGTAAAGAAAAAATACGCTTCTCGGGGGTTTATTCTCCCTGGATTTGTTATTGTTGTCTATTTGTTTGATCAGTCTCTCTGGCAGTCAGCATATGGCATCTGCCGTTTGGGAATATATGCAGACAGAACCTCTTCCCCAGATAAGTACTGGATCTGGCCCATTCCAGGCTGCAGTTAATGGGTCTTTCCAGAGGACTGTTGCAAAATTCTTTTTGGCATCAGGATGCCAGAATCTATCTGCAGCAGATTTTCCTTCAGAATCCAAAGTTAAAAAATTTAAAATAAAGAGCGTGTGATGAAGGATATTTCTGCGGGACCCTTTAGTATGGTACCATTCCCCACTTTTAATTTTTTCAAATTGACATTTAATGGTTTGATGTGCCCTTTCTACCTTGGCCCTGTGGATTATATGGAATACCCGTTTTATGTAGTATTCCCAATTTTTCACAAAATTGGTGGAAACTGGAGCTTGTATAACCTGGGCCATTGTCAGTCTTGATCTGTTTTGGCACACCCAATATAGCGATTGTAGCAAGCATATGATTGATCACATGTTTGTTTGCTTGCTTCTCCAGTTTGTAATGTCGCATAAATAAAACCACTGTATGTATCTCCACATACGTGTATATATTTTTGATTTCCAAATTCATTATAATGGGTAACATCCATTTGCCAGAGACTGTTTGGTATCAGTCCCTTTGGATTCACACCTGAATGAGGAACTGGTAAAAGTTTAACACATGATTGACATTGTTTGACAATTTGTCTAGCTTGTTCTCTGGTAATTTTAAACATGATCTTTAAAGTTTTAGAATTAAGGTGATGTAACTCATGAGCCTTTATGGCCTGTTCTAACTTAGATGGCAGATCTGATAAAGTCACTGCAGCTATACGAGTGGATAGATCTGCCTTGGTGTTTCCTTCAGCGAGAGGACCTGGTAGCTCAGTGTGGGCTCTCAGGGGTCCTATAAAGAATTTACACTTTCTCCTCAAAATTAATTGTTGGCACTCTAAAAACAAATCAGCTGCTTCTGAGGAGTGCTTTATTTGTGCAACTGTTTCTAGCAGAGGAATAGATTGAGCTATATATGAACTATCTGTGTAAATATTAATGGTTTCATTTGGAAATGCTTGAAACACAGCAAAAACAGCATGTAATACAACAAATTGAGCTGACACAGCTGATGTAGCAAAGGAAATTACTTGATCCTTAAAGGCATAAGCAGCAGTTCCTGCTGAGGACCCATCAGTGAAAACCAGCAATGCTTCCTTTATAGGTGCATGCACAGTACGAGATGGAAAAACAAATGCATGGCGATTACAAAATTGAACTAATTTGTCTGGTGGATAATGGTTATCTAGTTGACCACCAAATGAAGCACATGCTATAGGCCAAACTTTAGAACTCTGCATAAGCCAATTAACCTGATGTCTTTTATATGGTTGTACTATGACATCGGGATCTTTTCCAAAATATTTTCAACTGTTATATCTGCCTAACATAATCATATCTGCTACAGCTGCATAGTATGGATAAAGAATCTTTTTAGGGGATGAGGGAAGATGAACCCATAATATGGGTGCAGTTTGCCAAAAAACTGCAGTAGGAGTTAGTTTAGTGTTAAAAGTAAGAAAATATAAAGGCTTAGAATAATTAATATGAGTTACAAATTGGGATGAAATAGCATTCTCAACCTTCTGTAAGACTTTTCTACCCTCTTCTGTTAGAGCCCTGCCAGACTTAGGGTCAGGATCTCCTTTGAGAATGTCAAACAAAGGTTTCAACTCTCCTGTCATAAGTTTCAAATATGGTCGTAGCCAATTAATGTCTCCCAACAGTTTTTGAAAATCATTAACTGTCTTAAGTGAATCAGTCCTCAAGGTAGCCTTACTGTTAATAATACGTGGACCATTAATTTGAAATCCAAAATAAGTATATGGATCTTGTAATTGTACCTTTTCTGGTGCTATTTGTAACCCTGCAGTCTGTAAAGCTGTTTTAAGATCATAAAAGCACTGGAGTACCTGTTTTCCATCTTTTCCTGCTATTAAAATATCATCCATGAAATGAATCATGTAGATTTGCTTCCACATGGTTCTAACACTGTCTATGGCAGAAGCCACAAACTTTTGGCACAAGGTAGGACTGTTAGCCATACCCTGAGGCAAGACTTTCCATTGATATCTTTTCATAGGTTTTCTAAAGTTTATAGCGGGAACACTAAAAGCAAATCGCTTTCTATCATTAGGATGCAAAGGGATAGTAAAGAAATAGTCTTTTAAATCTATAACTATTTTATAATAGCCTAAAGGTATGGTCACTGGTGTGGGCAGCCCAGGTTGTAAGGCTCCCATCAGAATCATGGTCGTGTTAACAGCCCTCAAGTCTTGCAACAATCTCCACTTTCCTGACTTTTTCCTAATGACAAATATTGGGGTATTCCAGGGAGAGTTAATCTCTTCTAAATGTGGGGACGAAGACAGGGTCTGATCTATTCTCTCCTTAAGTCTCACCTCAATTGAAAGGAAATCATGGGTATATATAAGCACAAGCAGGAGAACAAAGCTGAAGACATTTACCACCTGCACCCTGCAGCTGGGGGCAATAAACAACAAAACAAGATATGTAAGAAAAGCAAGATAATTATCAGAGTGTGCTCAGCTGTTGTAGGCTGTTGAAAACAAGTCTCTTGTCAGGGTATATGGCTGAAGATGGCTGCAAGGTGATAGCCGCTTTCTGCTCAGAGTCTGCTCCCAACAGGATAGGCTTATTGTGTCCCTTTATTTTGCTCATGCTTTGCCTATGTCCTAAGCCTATGTTCAGTTCTATTTCTTTATCTAAATTTTCTCGGCTGAATATAGGTTTGATTACATACTATGTAGTAGAGTGATTCCTTATGAGCAATGATTTTATTGTCCAAAATCATCGTGAATGATTTTAAGATGACATTGGAAACTGCTTTTTCTCTCTGTATGGTCAACTATTTTTTATTACTTTCCATGAAATACGTCCACTAAGGTTTTGTGTAGAATTTTATAGATTGTCTGAAGGAACTTAGCACAATGGATGGGTCTCTACAGTGGATACAAAGTCTTTACCAGGAATTTCATTTCTTTTCTGTTGGAAAAGAAATTGTTCTATCTCCTCTACAGCAAGTATCAAATAAACCCTTAACTCCAGGATCCAAGAATAACATATTCTATTGAAGTATTTTCTTTCCATAAAGTTTTAAGAGCAAGATAAAAATAATTAAGAATGACAATTATTTTTTCCCTTTGAAATCTCTTACTGGAGGATATCTAAGACTGTATAGAGCTTTAAACTACATAAAACACATGATGTCTCAACACAAATTATACTTGTGCTTTTAGGTATCAACTCTTAGGTGAAATTGATTACCGTGAATGTGGTGCAGATGGGTGGACCAATGATGTTCCAATATGTGAAGGTAAATGAAAAACAGATTTATATGTATGCTTAAATATTTAAAATAGATAAGATTTCCAAACTGTGTAGAAAAATATTCTTAAAGTATATACTTATCTATTTCATATATATATTTCTTCAATTCCTTTTTTACAGTCCAGTCATTATCTCCCTCCTGGTCTGCCCTCTGACTGTTCTTCATCCCACTCCTCCTCCCCAGTTTTTAAGAGGATGTCCCCACCCTCTTCACCATTGCCCCGTGAGACCTTCCCACACTACAAGGCCTCAAGTCTCTCAATGGTTAGGTGCCTCTTTTCTCACTGAGGCCAGACCCAGCAGTCCTCTGCTGTATATGTATCAGGGGCCTCATATCAGCACATGCATGCTGCCTGGATGGTGGCTTGGTCTCTGAGAGATTTTGGGGGTTCAGATTAGTTAAGACTGCTGGTCTTACTGCTGGTTGCCTCCTCTTCAACTTGTTTTAGCTTTTCTCTAATTCAACCATAGGGGTTCCCGGCTTCTGTTCATTAGTTGGGTGTAAATATATGCATCTGACTCTTCCAGCTGTTTGTTAGGCCTCTCAGAGGGCAGCTATGCTAGACTTCTGTCTGTAAGCACACCAAAGCATCAGTGATTCTGTCAGACCTTAGAGCCTCAGCTTGAGATGGATCCCAATTTGGACCAGTCACTGAAAATCCTTTCCCTCAGTCTCTTCTCCATTTTTGCCCCTGTAGTTCTTATTTATAATATCTTGTATTTGTATCACTATTATGAGAACACTAAGTCTAGAGGATGGTGAATTTCTTAGTACTAGTGTTCATTCCTTGAGGTGTTAGGTTTGACACACATCCTCATCAATAAAACTCAAAACTTTCTAAAAACATAATAAATATGAATAGAGATTGATATAATTTTATGATCTAAGTTCTGAATATTAGAAATACCAAAGCCAATTTTTGTTCATTTTATATTTCAAACAACAATAATACACATGATCATCACTAGCTTATAAAAAAAGATCACAATTTGAAGTATGTTTATGAAGCATGACATCCCTAATAACCATCTAATTACAGGGATGTAGGCTATCACTGTGGTAGAGAATGCTATGGAAATATCTTTCAACAATATGATGCTGTGAAGGTATTCCCATAACCTTAAATTTAGGGAAAGAAGGAAGGACACGTATTAAAAATGAACTCTTGCTTTTCACTTCTTGCTCATATGTTGCTCATATGTAAAGCAAACAGCAAGAATGAGAAAATACAGGTCTTGTTTGTGAGTTTGGAGGAAACATGTAAATAACAAAGGTCCATCCAAATGCTGTGTCCTACTTCCTTGGGAAGTAATAAATGAGAGAAAGAAGAGGTGGAGTGGAAGAAGAGAGAGAAGGAGAATGTCATGGACATTCTCCTATAGAGACTTTTCAAGTGAGGAAAGGAGAAATTGTTCCAGGGAACATCTACATCACAATTTGCATGATACTTGTTTAAAATTGAGGTTTGAGGCCTCCAGATGGCCTGTTGAGTCAGTGTCTTTGGGTAATAAGACAAGGAAACCTCTCTAGGGTATCCTTTGCATCCAAAGTTTCCTTCAGGAAAGTAACTTCTAATTCATTCATGACAGAGAAATTTTAAGTAAAAAAATATTTTTAAATATTTTGAGCACTTAGGTGAAAAGGAAGGAAATATTACAGTTTTTTTCTATCAGAGGGAATATCTTAAAATTCACTACTTTTACATCTTACTAGAATGCAATATCACATTGCTTTGAAGCATCAATAAAACATTTGTATTAGACTATTCCAAAAACTCATATTTGTTCACAATTTAGGAGACACTTGCTATCATGAAGATGTAAACTATCACTATAAGTAATAGTTTTCTTTTCCCATTCCCATAGAAGGTGATAAGCAAACTACTTGTGTTACTTAGCTTTTATATGTTGCAAATAGTGATACTGAATATTTCAAACACTGAAGTCATTTCTTCCAGGGTTCGCATGCTGCGTTCTGGGGTTTTAATTCACATACATGTGCTTTATGTGGAAAGTTTCAAGTTCTGTTAGTAAAAGACACACTTGTATTTTCAGTTGTGAAGTGCTTACCAGTGACTGAACTGGAGAATGGAAGAATTGTGAGTGGTGCAGCAGAACCAGACCAGGAATATTATTTTGGGCAGGTGGTGCGCTTTGAATGCAATTCAGGCTTCAAGATTGATGGACAGAAGGAAATGCACTGCTCAGAAAATGGCCTTTGGAGCAATGAAAAGCCACAATGTGTGGGTAAGGTACACATATGTGTCTGCTTCATAATTGAATTATTTTAGCTATTCTAGTGAAATATATATATTTTAAATCACATATTTAATTAAAATAGATTTGCACCACTCTAATACTTACTAAGCATGACTGTTTCCCTGTAATTGAAGTTTTTTTTGCATGAACTCTTTTATTTTGCCTTCAGAACAATATATTTCATGCCCTTGTATGATCTCTTTAATGAAATAGCCAGGGTGTCCATGAATAACATGGCTTAATGTCTTGGATAGGATGTAAATACAGATTACAACCTGGTGTTCCTATTCAGTCTAAGATCAGCATTTCTGGTGAGTGTTGTAAAACTCGCTTGTATAGCATTTTTTTTTATAAAAGTTTTGGAAGCCAAAAGTTTATTGTATGTTTACAATTACACATCATGATGACATTTTGATTTCAACTTTCATTGTTAAGAAGTATATTTGCTAGGAATATATTTGTTTCAAGTTTTAGTTTTGAAGACATTCTAATTTTAATTAATATTGGTAGGAAGTAATTATAAATCTGTGCATATGTATATAAAATAGATATACATACACACACACATATATATATGTATATACATATGTCACAAAACACACACAAACATACATATGTATTGCAAGTTTAAAATCAGTTTTACATATGTTAATTGAATCTACTAAACCAAAGTTATATAATAAATTGTTAATTAATATATCTTTGATTTTTTCCTTTTTGTTCTTCTTCTCTTTCACTGCCTCCCCAATCTTCCCCCACATCTGTTTCTTCTTCCTTTTTCTCTACCTATACTACTTCCTCCTCCTCCTCCTCCTCTTGCTCCTCCTCCTCCTCCTCCTCCTCCTTGGAGACAGCCTTTCATAATGTATTCATGGCTGGCCTGAACCTGATATGTAGTCCAGAGTTCATATAGCTTCTATCTTACAGCAGTCTCCTCAAAGTTGTCATATGAGTTTTGAGATTACCTCCATGTGGCACTGTACTTACACTATATTTATTTTTAATATTATCTAACATCTTGTCTTGAACATTTTCAGCATTCTTTAGCATTATCTACCTTACCCTAATGAAGTCAGGGTTTACTTCTTTTCAAATTTAGTTTTATTTTGAGATAACAACTACATAATTTCCTTCCTTCAGGACTGACTGTTTGCTGCTGACAACTCTTTCTAACAGCACTGATTCTTCATGAAAATAATGATATAACAATAATTATATTCAGTGTGGCATATACTTCACACATTGAAGTTTAATGGGTGCAACCTATATGAATATAGTTAATTGTTTATGGCTAATGAAACCTAGGAAATTCTGATCCTTGAGATTAGTTTTCTTCATAGTGATTTTTTTTATTCTTTAATCTTTTTTTTTCAGTCCAGTCTTTATTCCCCTCTCAGTCTTCCATCTGACTGTTGAACATCCCATACCTCCTCTTCTGGTCTCCAAGAGGATGCCTATACTCCCCCACACCCACCTCATCAGACCTATCCACTTTCTGGGTCATCAAGCCTCTTGAGGGTTAGGTGCTTAAAGGACACATACATTATATTCTAGTGAAAATAAAGAGGACAAGCATAACAGCCCTCAGAAGGCTAGATGGAGAAAGCTGAAAAAAAAAACCACCAAATTATCTACAGCAAGATTCAGTTCAGAGACTCATCAGCTGTTCATGGAGTCCCAATGTAGGATCCTGCTGCATTACTGTGGAGATTAGAACAAACTTCCAATAGGAAACTGAGATATCTAACTAAGGATACCACCAATGCTCACCTTATTGAACAAATTATTTTGTTAGACTTAGAGAGTAGAAATGTCTCAAAGAGAGCTGCATCAGCAAAAGCATAAGCAATGGGGAAGGCTTACAAAAGCTAGGAACCTGGAGAACATTGCACAGCTTGTAAGATCCATAGTTTGGAGGGTGTCTCTTTCATGTAGTTCACATAGTCTGAGGGTCTTTCGTGAAGCTCAGCTGATCCAAAAGTGCTTAACAGCACTTACTACTGCTTATGTATGCACGGGGAGGGAGGGAGGGACCTAGTCAATATGGTCAACTTCAAGGATTTCCTGAAGCTTTTGAATTGTTTACTTTCTGAGCTTCCTTGGAGGATAGGATGTTTTACTTCCCTTTAGAGCAGTGGTTCTCAACCTGTGACCCCTTCCGAAGTCAAACAAACCTTCCACATGGGTTGCCTAAGACTGTTGGAAAACATAGATATTTACATTACAATTCATAACTGTAGCAAAATTACAGTTACCAAATAGCAGTGAAAATAATTTTATGGTTAGGGGGGTCACAATACAGGAGGAACTGTATTAAAGCATAGCAGCATTGGACAGGTTGAGATCCACTGCTTTACTGCATCCTATTTCCATAAGTGCTTCCCTCCGAGATGGAGTCTTTTATCAT
This sequence comes from Grammomys surdaster, assembly GCF_004785775.1. NCBI lineage: Eukaryota > Metazoa > Chordata > Mammalia > Rodentia > Muridae > Grammomys > Grammomys surdaster. The sequence continues at coordinate 3,083 of NW_021604641.1, read as the reverse complement.
ATTTATTTATTTATTTATTTACACTCCAGATTTTATTCCCCCCAAGCCCCATCCACCCTCCAACTGTTCTATGTCCCATACCTCCTCCCCACCCCCCACCCCACCCCATCCCCCTCACTCCCCATCCCCATCCCCCTCACCTCCCATCCCCCCACCCCCACCCCCCAACCTCACCCCCACCCCCACCCCCCACCCTCCACCCCCAGTCTCCACAAGAATGTCTCCACCCCTCACCTCCCACTGCACCTGACCACTAAACTCCCTGGGGCCTGGTTGGTGGTCTAGTGCTTGAGAGATCTCAGGATTCAGGTTAATTGAGACTGCTGGTCCTCCTAGAGGGTTTCCCTCCTTCTCAGCTTCTTTCAGCCTTTCCCTAATTCAACCATAGGGGTCAGCAGCTTCTGTCCATTGGTTGGGTGCAAATATCTGCATCTGACTCTTTCAGCTGCTTGTTGGGTCTTTTGGAGGGCAGTCATGATAGGTCCCTTTTTTAAGCACTCCACAGCCTCAGTAATAGTGTCAGGCCTTTGGGACCTCCTCTTAGCTGGAACCCACTTTGGGCCTGTTGCTGGACCTTCTTTTTCTCAGGCTCCTCTCCATTTCCATCCCTGTAGTTCTTCCAGACAGGAACAACTATGGGTCAGAGTTTTGACTGTGGGATGACAACCCGCTCTCTCATTTGATGCCTTGTCTTCCTTTTCGAGGTAGGCTTTATAAGTTCCCTCCCCCTACTCTCAGGCATTTCACCTAACACTCCCTTTGAGTTCTGAGAGTCTCTCAACTCCCAGGTCTTGGTGCATTCTGGAGGGTTCCCCCCAACTTCCTATCTCCCTAGGTTGCCTGTTTCCATTCTTTCTGCTGACCCTCAGGGCTTCAGTCCTTTTCCCTCAGACAATAGCAGATCAGGTTCCCCTCTTTCCTCCCTCCCGTCTTTCCAGGTCCCTCCCTCCCTCCCCACTTGTGATTGCTTTCTTCTCCCTCCCAAGTGGAACTGGGGCATCCTCACTTGGTCCCTTCAGCCTGCTGACCTTTTGAGTTCTGTGAACTGTATCTTGGGTATTCTGTATTTTTCTTTCTTTCTTTTATTTGTGTGACTAATATCTACATATTAGTGAGTACATACCATGCATGTCCTTTTGGGTCTGAGTTATCTCACTCAGGATGATATTTTCTAGTTCAATCCAATTGCCTACAAAACTCAAAATCATCATTCACCACCATCAAGTAGACTTCCTCCCAGGGATGCAAAGTTGGTTCAATATATGAAAATCCATTAACATAATCCACTATACAAATAAACTCAAAGAAAAAAATCATATGATCATCTCCTTAGATGCAGAAAAAGCATTTGACAAGATAAAACACCCATTCTTGTTAAAAGTATTGGAGAGATCAGGAGTCTTTTAAAGAAAATTGCTACTCAACAGTTGAAGAGAGAGAAGTCAGTAAGAGAATGAATATAGGCCCACACAGTTCCTGCTTGTCATAAATAGCTCACCTCTTGTTCAGATTGATTTGGGTAAAGATAAAACATTTCAAAGTGATCTTTTAAAAGTTTTTTTTTTCATTTCTTTTAATTGGATATTTTCTTTATTTACATTTCAAATGTTATCCCCTTTCCTGGTCCCTCCTGAGACCCCCATCCCATCTCCCTTCCCTTGCTTCTATGAGGGTGTTCCCTCACCCATCCACCCACTCCTGCCTCCCCACCCTTGAATTTCCCTACACTGGGGCATCAGGCCTGTACAGGACCAAAGGCCTCTCCTCACATTGATGTCAGACAAGGCTATCCTCTGCTACATATGCAGTTGGAGCCATGTATACTCCATGTATACTACTTGGTTGGTGGTTTTAGTTACAAAGAAGGAAAAATGGATTAAAAGGATGGAAGAAGATGCTTTGAAAGACCAGTTAGTAGTGCCATAGTCTCAGAGTACTGTATTTGAGAGAACTTTGTTAAATGTGGTTGCTAGGAATTTCGCAGGTTTGTTTCCTCTCGTTTTGGTTTTTGCTTTTTGTTTGTTTGTTTGTTTGTTTTATTATTTTATTATATATATATATATGTATATATCTATATATATATGTGGTGAAGGCATCATGACTTTCAAAGATCAAATGAAAATTAATAGATTTTCTGGAAAAAGTACTGTGTCTTGAAAATTACTGTCAATAATCAGAAGTTGTATTATTTTCCAGATTATTGAAAGAAATATTAACTCATAAACCTGTGTCTATTTTTATTTTCACAAGATTGTTACTGGCTCTCATTTATTTCAAGAGTCTAATTTGCCATCATGTTCAATATAATTAATAATAAACTTTTAATTTCTTTCAAAAATGAAAATCTGAAACAACAGATACGTGATCAAGAGGGCAGTCATGCCAAAGCAACTTTTGTTTTTGTTTGCTGATTTTGACTGATTGATCTAATGGGAACAAAACACTGTCATTGTAAAAATATGACATACTCAGCAGATTTTCTTTCATAGTAAACATCTACAATTACTTTCTTGCATTTAGAAATTTCCTGCACGCCACCGCGAGTTGAAAATGGAGATGGTATATATGTGAAACCAGTTTACAAAGAGAATGAAAGATACCAGTATAAGTGTAAGCAAGGTTATGTGTACAAAGAAAGAGGGGATGCTCTCTGCACGAGTTCTGGATGGAGTCCTCATCCTTCCTGTGAAGGTGACATTATTCTTATTTTCTATGTCTTTTATTATTTAAGAAGTAAAACAGTGAATGGAAAAGAAAGATGGCATCACAAATCCATGCATTGAGCTTAACCATCTGTTTCCATGATGTTTATGAATCCTAATCAGAGAAGCAGTATCTCATTAGTCCTCTGACATTAAACCTCTGCATAAGATTAGCTCCAAGTGTCCTCCTAAATAGACCGTTTATCCTCTAAAAGATAAAACTACAACCTATAATATAGTTATTTTGTATCAAGACTTGTGCTTAAGAGGAAGGTTTCAAACAATCATTCCAGTTTCAGCTGAATCCAGTTTTCCATGGAAGCATTAGGATTCCATAGAATATTCATACCATACCAAGTAACATAGAGCAGAGTTGAAGCT
>NW_021604640.1:2593022-2645154 GCF_004785775.1 Grammomys surdaster | reverse complement strand
AATGTGGTACAGAACTAAACAGAGAATTCTCAACAGAGGAATCTCTTTTTTAAAAATTATTTTTATTTATTTTTATTTATTTTTATTTTTTTGTTTTTTTATAATTTGTTTTTTCTCAAATCATAATTCATTCACACAGGGGTTATAAACACAGAAAGGCAGGATGTGGGGAAGGGGATGACACTGGAGTGTGGGTGTTCAGGGGGAATACAGATATCTTTCAGAACTGGGTATCGGCTGGGTGAAGGTTCAGGGTACAAGTCACTGTGACTCTGCCTATGACTCGCTTGTCATTATCTAAGTTGGCACTGTCTGCCAAAATGGGAGAGAAGCACTTAAAGAAGTACTCCACATACTTAGTCATCAGGAAAATGTAAATCAAAAGAACTTTGAGATTCGATCTTATGCCCCTCAGAATGGCTAAGATCAGAAACTCAAGTGATCACATATTCTGGCAAGACTGTGGAACTAGAGGTAGAGTTCTTCATTGCTGGTGGGAGTGCAAACTTGCACATCATCTTTGAAATCTATTTGGTAGTTTTTTAGAAAATTTTCAATACCTCAAGACCCAGCTATAGCACTCCTAGGCATATACCCCAGAGATGCTCCACCATAACATAAGTACATTTGCTTAGCTCTCTTCACAACATCATTATTTTTAATAGCCAGAATCTGGAAATAACTTAGATGTTCCTCACATAAAAAATGGACAAAAAAATGTGGTTCATTTACACAATGGGTTACTAGTCAGCTATTAAAATCAAGGACATCTTGAAATTTGTAGGCAAGTAGATAAAGCTAGAAAATATCATCTTGAGTGAGGTAACCAATACACAAAAGGACAGTCATGGTATCTACTCCCTTATAAGTGGATATTAGCCATAAAATGCAGGATAAACATACTACAAATGCAGACCTGAAGATGCTAAGTAAAAAGGAGGCTCAAGATAGGATGCTTGAATTTCAACCAGAAGGGAAAATAAAATGAACACCTGAGGTAGCAGAAAGGAGGGAATAGAGTGGGAGAGCATGGAGAGAGAATAACAGGAGGGGTTCAGTGTGGGAAAGATAGAGGGAGAGAGAATTGGCAAAGATTAGGAAATACAGTGTATGTGTGTGTGTAGGGTGGAGGGGATATCCCTTGGGCAAGCCAGAAACTTAGGACAAGAATACTCTCAAGAATCTTGAGGGTACCCCAAGCTAAGACATCTAGCAACAGAGAATATGGAACTTGAAGAGACCACTTCCTATAACCAGGCAAGATTACCAACAGAGAGATAGGGAGACCAAGACACCCACCAAACCCTCAACCCAAAATTTGTCCTGCTACAGGATATGCTGGTATAAAAATGAAGCAGAAATTGAGGGAATGGCCAACCAATGACTCACACTGTAAGACTCTGACAAGTCCTAGCTACCAGGTGTTAATTTTTTGGTGCGCAGCTTGGAACAGAACACAGAAGACAAGATGGTTCCACGAGGGGGAGTTTATTCAGGAGATAGGGAAGAGGAGAGAGAGAGAAGAGAGGTAGAGGAGTAGAGGCCAGCCATGACCACGTGGAGAGAGGAGGAAGGGAAGGGGGGAGGGGAGAGAGGACAGAGAACCTGCAGGCAGGGAGATCAACGAAGTGAGAGAGACCTTTTATAGTGGGCAGGCCTAACTGGCTGTTGCCAGGTAACTGTGGGGAGGAGCATACCTGGCTGCTGCCAGGTAACTGTGGAGGTTGAGTTTATACAGAATACTAACAGGGACATCATCCCCCCCACCTTCCAGTGAACCATGCAGAGCCAGAGATTGATGCAAAAGCAAGAGTAGTTTATTTTTCCAGCTTGCTGGGGTTGTTTTGCATCCAAAAAGGAGAGGTGACAACCCAGGGAGTGGTGATTGAAAGACAAGATCCCACCTAGTTAAGTGTTTTTGTTCACTTTTACTGTTAGACTGCAGCACATAGCTTAGAACAGACAACACCAGACCAAAAGGTTCCAAAGGGGAGGGGGTTTAATCAGGAGATAGGGAAGAAGAGAGAGAGAGAGAGCAGAGAGGTAGAGGAGTAGAGGTCGGCCATGACCACGTGGAGAGAGGGGGAAGGGAAGGGAGGAAGGGATAGGAGAAGCTAGAGACAAGAGAGTAAGAGAGTAAGAGAGAGAGAGGAGGAGGTAAGCAGCCCCTTTTATAGTGGGCACGCCTACCTGGCTGTTGCCTGGTAACTGTGGGGAGGAGCATACCTGGTTGTTGCTAGATAACTGTGGAGGTAGAGTTTAGACAGAATACTAACATTCCCCAGTTTTGGTTTAATTAAAAGAGAAAAATTATAAAGAGGTGATGGTGAAGCAGGAATAGAGTCGTGATATCTGGCTACTTCCTGTTGGCATTGGGGGTGACTTCTCTTTAGGGGGAACCTAGAAGAATGGGTGTGGAGGATGCTTGTCCGGTCTTAGGAGAGCTGGCTGTTTCCTGCTGTCCAGGGTCTATGGAGCGAGCCATCTGAGGATAGGTCAGAAGGAACAGGTCCAGTAGAAGCAGCTGTGTATGTGACAGGCGATAGAGCATCTGGAGGTTGCTTCTCTGGAGCTGTTTTGGATGTGCCTGGACTTGACAAGATCTGGATGGCGTCTATTTGGTCCATGAGAGGTAGAGCTGAGTGGGTTTCCTGTAGCTTATAAGTTTACAAAAGAGATAACAGCATGAGTTAACAACATGGGCAGTCTAAGATGAGCCTTTGTTGGATGGTATAGTGAAATGTTTTATTAGAGTTAGGCAAGTTTATAGTAACTCAGATAATATTAGGACAGTGGCATAGCAAGAAGAGAAAATATGAAGCATTTAATTGATGGCAACTGAGGTTAGGTAATGAGGTAACAGTATCTGTGAAAGCTTAGCTGTCAATGTAGTCAGAAGTCTGAGAAAGAGTAAACGATAATCTACCAGTTATATATTATTTTTAGAAAATGACAGAGTTCACTAGCCAATAGTTCCCATGGTCTCCATAGTCTCTTGGGCAAAGTCTGGCTTCCAAGCACAGAAGATGCAAGGCTTTTTTCTGTGGAATGGATGCGTGTGACATAAGAAATGCCTTATCTTGGTTTGACTTAGCTAAGTCATTTGACTCAGAGCATCCAGTCTAGCCCACTGCATTTGTTAGTAACTATATCATCACATACAATCCAGGCTGTATCTTCTAGGTGTCTGGTGTCCAAGTCTTCTGAAACCATCTTGGCTTAACTGTTAGAGGCTTTGGGAATTCTGTCAGCCATAAGCTTAAAAATTACTATCAGCAGACTTCTGACAAGATTGAGAGCCATAAGGATGGGTTGTAACTGAATAGAATTTAATAGCAGTAGTAAAAATCTATCAAGACAGAGCCTTTCCTATCCTGTCTTAAGTAACTTTGGTGGGTTGTATAGGTAGAGAAAAGCACATTTTTGTATTAGCAAAGAAACATTTGGCTAGGACCAGAATAAGAAAGCTGGATCGTATGGCTGGCGAGGGGTTGGGCAGCAGCAACAGTAGGGCAAGACTTCCTCCTAGCACTGGTAATCTCTGCCCAGTGTCTCTGGAGTTTGCAGTGGGCAAGGAAAAGCAAGCATGTCCCATATCACAGCAACGTTCATGTTAGTTGTTTTTGTAGTGGAAGGCACTGATAGCAATCACTTTACAGGTCCCAGGCAGAGAGGGAGAGGGAACGTCTATGTCACATTCTCGGGTAGCCAAACCCTTTGTGTGGATGGTTGTGCACGTGGGGAAGCAAGTCTAGCTGGTCTGATTTAAACCTGCAAATGTCCAATAGAGTCTCAGCAATTCCTCCATTTTGGTTTAATTAAAAAAGAAAAATTAGAAAGAGGTATGGGACTGAGCAGGTTTCATAGCTAAGAGAACATGGGGTGGGGAAGAGGCAGAACACTTGGAAGGAGTATAACGAAAGTAGATAAATGCTCGAGCATAAGGGATTTGTTTCCGTTTACCATACTGCTGGCAGTATGTATTAAGACCCCTTAAAATAGTTGGATCTACTTTAGTCCATTATCTAGAGGGTATCAAATCCAGACCTTGTTGCAGAGGTGTATCAATTTGGAAGGCCTCAAATCAGGTGTTAATTTTGAAGATTTGAGGGTTTTCAGTAGACAACCCAGTGGGGTGTCTGTGGGTACAGTCGAAGACAATGTGGTACCCATTGGGTGACAGCTATTACCGAGCTATCAGTCAGCATTCTGAAAGAAAAGCTGACAATGTAAAATCAGGCTCAGGCTATATCTAGGAGCCTCTGAGGAGCTAGTCCAGCTTAAAATAGCCCACCTGGTACAAGGATTTCCGGCAGTTTCGAGAGCTTGGGGCGGGAGACTGGGAGGTATTTCTGAGAGGGAAATCACCCAATGTCCAATGTCCTAGGTTGTAGTTTGGCTAGAGGCCAGCCATATGGACTGGGGCAATGAAAAGCCAACCCCTTAGCCCAGGGAATGCTGGCCAGACCCTATCTGGGCATCCAGGGTTCCTCCTGCCAATTGGAAACTCCTACCAATTTAATATGCCAGTGTGTGTTTGTGGGCTTGTGCAGTCTGGTATCAGGAAAGGTGGAACCATGAGGTCTGTGTAGACCTGTCTGGCTGCCTAGCCCACATGGTAGAGCACCACGTGGGGGCTGCAGCAGCACAGCTCACATGGTGGAAGTTTTGCAAGCCTCTCAGCAGTGGATGGAGTTGGTCTGCAGCAGTGGTGGAAATTTACATGGTTGGTGATGTCAGGTAGCAGCAGATGAAGTCCGTGTGGTGTAGTGGTGGCAGCAGTGGCAGTGGGGTTGTGGCAGGCCACATGGCGTCAGTCTTGTATGGTCACAGCAACCTCACAGCAGCCAGTGGTTCCTGAAGTCTTCGTATCTCTGGTGTTGGCACCAATGTTAGACTTTGGTGCACAGCTTAGAACAGACAATACCAGACCAAATGGTTCCAAAGGGGAGGGGGTTTATTCAGGAGATAGGGAAGAAGAGAGAGAGAGAGAGCAGAGAGGTAGAGGAGTAGAGGCTGGCCATGGCCACATGGAGAGAGGGGGAAGGGAAGGAAAGGGAGGAAGGGCTAGAAGAAGCTAGAGGAAAGAGAGTAAGAGAGTAAGATCAACGGGGCGGGGAGAGAGAGAGAGAGAGAGAGAGAGAGAGAGAGAGAGAGAGAGAGAGAGAGAGAGAGGGGGAGGAGGAGGAGGAGGAGGAGGAGGAGGAGGAGGAGGAGGCAAGCAGCCCCTTTTATAGTGGGCACGCCTACCTGGCTGTTGCCAGGTAACTGTGGGGAGGAGCATATACCTGGGTGTTGCTAGATAACTGTGGAGGTGGAGTTGAGATAGAATACTAAAATTTACAAAGACCAGAAGATTCCTGAGTTCAAGGTGAGCCTGGATCAGAGGACCTTTAAGGTCCAGGCCTGGGCAAGGTAGGAATGGTAACTTCAGGGCAAAGTCCTACCCATTTATCTAAATGTCTGTGGTTGTGCTTGCTGTCTCTTTTTAACAATTAAAGGGCTGGGGTCATTGGATGCAGATTCAAGGGGTAATCAAAAGTGAAAGTGGAGTAATTGATATGTAAATAAAAACTGGTCCTTTAATATGTAAGAGATGAGCTTTCCAGAGAGGGTTGAGAATAGCAAAAGAAATATCTCTTGAACAGAGCAGAAAGCAGAGAGCCATCTGAAAAACTGTCTCAAGCATGATGTAGATTGAGCAATCTAGAAAGCTGTATCAAGCAGAAATAGGCTATCAGCTTGGATATTTGACTTGAGTCAATTGTTTCACTACAGACACACTCCCAGGTCTCAGGAACTTGGACCTAGACCTTCTACACATCTGTAACATATGCCCAAGGGCAGTGTCTGACTTTCTTGCCTGCCTTTGAATCCCTTTCCCCTAATAGGGCTACCTTTCATAGCCTCAATTTGATAAGCCAAGGCAGGTTGATATCCATGGGAGGCCTCCCTTCCTGTGAGGAGCAAGGTTGTATGGGGAGATGTGTGTGTGTGGGGGGGGGAGAAAGACTGGGAGGAGAGAAGGAGATGAAGCTGTGATTGGGTTGTAAAGTATATAAATAAATTAATTAATAAAGAATAATAATCATGTTTACAATCCATAATTCCAAAGATGTTAGGGATAGAGCAAGGAACTGGGAAGAGCAGGGATTTCCTTGAAAGAGGGAAATAGAATAGATTTTTATGCCTAGACTGAGGCAGGAAGAATGGGATTGAGAGGATTAGGTAGACAGTGGCATAGGGTTTAGGCTTTAGACAGGGAATGTAAGGAAAGAACTTGACCAATGATATGGAAACATAGTGCAGTGTTAACTTTGTAAAACATATAAAGGTGATCCTAATGAAATCTCCTAATAATGGCAAAGTCAGCATCCTAACTACCCATCACTTGTCACCAAAAGAGACAGTATCAGAACTGGGTTTCATTTAATTGAGTTGTTGGTATGATGGGAATCCTTAAATAAGTCAGGCTTTTGTCAAGACAAACTGACCCCTGGATCTCTACTGCTAAGGAGCCTGTATCTATAAATCAGATGTCTCCATTGAATCCATCTCCTCAGAATTCAGGAAATTCCATGCAAGAGGAGGCAAATAAAGTTTAAGAGCCACAAGTGACAGGAGACACCAGGAAACCAGGCTCTCTTACTCAACTTGCAAGGCTAAAACAGAGACTAATGTAAGAAGCACAGGGCCTAGAGAGGGTTTAGGTTCCTTACACATATATATTTTGTCTTCATATTTATATAGGACTCCTAAGTGTGAGAACAAGCAAATATCTGATTCTTTTGCCTGCTCTGGAGCCCTTCTATTCTTCTATTGTGTCACCTTGTCAGGAATCAATGTGATGAGTTTTTCTTTTATCTTATATTTTATTTTGTCATGTTTGGTTGTTGTTTCCCAGAAGTCTCTTCTTTTCTGATAAGACAGAGAACAAGTGGATCTGGAGGGGAGTGGAGTGGGAATAAAAGGCGGTAGGGAGGAACTTGGAGGAGTAGAGGTGGGGAAACTGTAACGAAGATGGAATATATAAGGAAAGATTATATGTATATATGTAAAGCATCTAAGTGGAATTACTAAATAATAATGAAGTTAAACTAAAAAGCCCCAACTGGACATATTTCCTTTACCACCAAGTAAAACTTCCTCCGCCAGGAATAGATTGCATCAAGTTGATATGTTTGTCAAAGGGGACCCACAGAAACCCCCAAACATCTCAGGTTATTGCAAGATCATTGGTTGTGGTCTAGACACTGATTACCATCCATACCCTATTGATGAAAGTGATACTTAACATGTCTCATTGAACATAGAGAAATCCAGTTGGTTACAAACTAGAACCTATTGATGAACATTCATGGTACTGGAACTTATTCTATACACTATCAGGGAAACAGCAATCACCAACACATTTACAATCCCTGCAAGCTACAATAGTGATCTGGCTGCAAAATATGCTGCTGCAATAGTGGAACAAAGTTTGAAAGTAACCAAACACTGTCTGATTGGATTTATGCCCACTTCATAAAATAGAACCCACTGCTAATATTGTTAAATATCTGAGATGAGATAAGCTGTATACCTAGGGGAAAAGCCAAATAGTACTATTCAGTTAAAGGATCACAGCAATAAGATAACTCATAATGACATTCTTCTATACCCTGTGCCTATACCCTTAGCCACCACCAGACAGGTTTCCTCTTTCAGTTGATGGGATCATATACAGAGATTCACAACTGGCAATTTATAGACAGTGAGAATACTTGGAACACTCAGTCTAATTAGATGTTTTATCAAATGTCATTCCTCAAGGCTCATGGAAGTACATGGAACAGGAAGTGGAAAGATTGTAAGTTCCCAGAGGAGACAGATAATACCAAGGAAAGTGTCTTGCAGATTCAACAGGATATGTACACATATGAATTCAAAGAGACAGTGACATCTTTCTCAGGTCTTCAGAAATACAAACCAAATTGTTTCCCAGCATTGAGACAGGGAAGGGAAAATAAGCCCTCTTTTATAACCAAGGAGATATCTCTAATTTACAATTGCTTGTAAAGGAAAATTTAGTTTTCTTAAATGGTGTCTTAGTGCATATACAAATCACACTAAAGGATATGCCCCATACCTAGAAGCAGATGTTCATCACAAAAGAAATTCAATGGCATTTTTGGTGATTTTTTTCATATTAATTTGTTTGGATAACGTTTACCTTAATGAGTTTTTGCTTGTATATTATGGTTTCCAATTTTGTGTTTATATGTTTTATTGTTGTTGGTAGTTTTCTCTACATTTAGTGCTTTTTCTTTTGTATTCTGGTTAGTTGTAACAAGGGTGAAGTTGGATGCTTGTGGAAGTCTGGAGGATCTAGGAAGAGATGAGATTAACAGAATACATCATATAAAGTTTTTATTTTTCTTAAAGGTTATCATTATATAATCAGAGTCAGCAACATATAAAAATATTAAACTGAAAAATGAAGCAAGATATAAAAAAATACATATAACATATAACACCATTTATGTGAAATTCTCTTTTTGCCACATAAACTAGTCTTTATTTTTTTACTTTTTTTTTGCAATTTGTATTGGTTATTTTATTTATTTACATTTCAAATGTCATTCTTTTTTTCCACTTTCCCCTCCTCAAACCTCCTATACCATCCCCTCTCCCTCTGCTTCTCTGAAAGTGCTCACTCACTCACCTACCCACCCACTCCTGCCTAACCACCTTAACATTCACCAACACTGGGGAGTCAAGCTTTCAAAGGACAAAGGGCCTCCTCTCCCATTGATGCCCCACAAGGCCATCCTCTGCTACATATGCAGCTGGAGTCATGAGTCCCTCCATGTGTACTTTTTGGTCAGTGGTTTAGTCCCTGGGAGCTCTGGGAGATCTGGTTGGTTCATATTATTGTTCTTCCTGTTGTGTTGCAAATCCCTTCAGCTCCTTCAGTACTTTCTCTAACTCCTTCATTGGGATTCCAGTGCTCAGTCCAGTGATTGACTGTGAGCATCTGCCTCTGTATTTGTTACATTCTGGCAGAGCCTCTCAGGGGTCCACTATATCAGGCTCCTGTCATCAAGCACCTTTTTGCATCCCCAATAGTGTCTGGATTTGGTGTCTGTATATAGAATGAATCCCCAGGTGGGGCAGTCTCTGGATGGCCTTTATTTTAGTCTCTACTTTGTCCGCACTTTGTCCCTGTATTTCCTTTAGTCAGGAGCAATTCCAGGTTCAAAATGTTGGAGATGAGTGGGTAGTCCCATCCCTCAACTGGGGGCAATGCCTCACCTCTGAATATGTTCTCTACAGGTTCTTTCTCATATTTGTTGAGTATTTCAGCTAATGTCATCCTCGTTGGGTCCTGGGAACCTCTTGCTTCCTGACATCTGAGACTTTCTGTTGGCTACCCCCAGTTTCCCATCGCCTATTGCTACACATCTCTGTTCAATTTCTGTACATCTTCTCCCATACCTGATCTTGCGTTCTTTTTCCCCTCCCCTCCCCCTTCCTCCCAGGTAACTCCACCATCTACCCTCCATGATTATTTTGTTCCGCCTTCTAAGTAGGACTGAAGTATCCTCATGTTGATCTTCCTTCTTCTTGACCTTCATATGGTTTGTGAGTTGTATTGTGGGTATTCTAAACTTTTTGCCTAATATTGACTTGCCAGTGAGTACATACCATGCTTATTCTTTTGTGACTGGGTTACCTCAGTCAGGATGATATTTTCTATTTCCATCCACTTACCTGAAAATTTTATGAAGTTATTGTTTTTAATCTCTTAGTAGTACTCCATTGTGTAAATATACCACACTTTCTGTATTCATTCCTCTGGTGACAGATATCTGGGTTGTTTCCAGCTTTTGGCTATTATAATTAAGACTGCCATGTACCATCTTTCTTTATTCTATGTCAGAAAATAAAATCTTTGGGGTAACAGGCTAGGTAAAGCTTTAAGAGAGAATCTGTGGTGCATCCAGTGCTCTGTTTCATATTTTGGTGTTCATGCTTGGAGTAAATGTAATTCATAAGAAATTCTTGAGCTGTGCATATAGTCTGTGCACACTTCTTTTTTTGGATATCATACTTGGAAAAGAATTACATTTTAAAAACTTAAACTTTTCAAAGTAATGAAAATGCAATTAGTTCTCATAACTTTAAATATCTATCCCTTACATGATAAGCTGGAGGAGGATGATCTATTCATGCTGTAAGACCCAGCACTGGGTCACCCTCTTTACAAAGGAACAAGCCCTTTGGCTTAGACTGTGGTTACCAGGCAACTATTGTTCTCTTCTCAGTCTCTGTGGCCTCATTCTGAGCACTCTCATTGAATTGCATTTAGCATCATGTTATATAAATGCTACCTTTTATACAACAATACCAGAAGCTTGAAGATTCAAATGAAAATTTTACCTATGCTCATTGGTGGGTATGGCAGCTCAAAAGGTGTCAGAAGCCTGTATAAACTGAAAGCAAACCATATGGGGTTGGAAGGGACAATCACTTCAACATTAACCTCAAAGGTCACAACTGTGGGCTCATTCTGCTCATATATTCTGTTACTCCCTCTATTAACTAACATGCAATATAAATAGGCATAATATTGGAGCTGAAATATGAGAGGTTTTAGATAATGTGACAGAAGAAAGAAGAGATTTAACCCACATTAATCTTTGTTACTTCTTTTATTGTGAAGCAGACAGACACTCTGAGATTAAGGGATATTTAATAATTTTGAGCTACATTCATCTTTGCTATAGTCACTTTCTTCCTGGAATCCACAAAGGCCGCACCATTTGAAGTAGGGAGCATGTAACAAGACATTTGGACAGAGTTTCTAAAGACGATGATTAACTCAAAAACATGAAGTTTTTTATGTCTAAGGATATACACTGAAAAAATGTTTTCTATTTGACCGTGCCATCAGTAATATACATAAAATCTTATTTGCAATAACCCAAGTAATTTTGTGTAACAGCTTGCTTAAGTGCACACGCATACACGTGCGCACACACACAAACACATACACACACACACATACCTGGCTATATGTTATATAACATATCAATGTATTGTATATGATATATCAGCTTACATGGGTACACGTTTGACATTTAAAGAAAGAAAGCATATTGACTGTAATTTTTATCTTCTTTTCAGGAAAATAATTTACAATACAAAATTCCAATTCAATTAAAAAATTTTAGTGTTTCTTTTTTATTTTTTTAAATTTTTATTGGATATTTTATTTACATTTCAGATGTAATCGCCTTTCCCCATTTCCCCCCACCCAGGAACTCCCACTTCATCCCACTTCCTCCTGCTTCAATGAGGATATGCCCGCACCCACCCTCCCATTCTCACCTCCTCACCTACGTTGAGTTAACATTCATCCAAAGAGTATAAAACCAAGCTTCTGAATTAGGGAAAGGCTGAAAGAACCTGAGGAGGAGGGCAAGCCTGTAGGAGGACCAGCAGTCCCAATTAATCTGGACCCCTGAAAGATCTCTCAAACACTGGACTGCCAAAAAGATAGCATACAGCAGCTCATATGAGGCCCCCAACAGATATAAAGCAGACAACTGCTGCGTCTGTGTTTAGTCAGAGATGATGCACCTAACCCTCAATAGACTGGAGGTCCCAGGGAGTTTAGAGGTCAGGTGGGTTTGCGGGTGAAGACAGCCTCATGTAGACAGGGGTGTAGGTTGGAGGTTAGAGATGTGGAACAGTCAGAGGGTGGACAGGGGGAAGGAAGAAAATCTGGAGTGTAAATAAATAAATAAGACTATAAGGGTAATGGTCCCAGGATCTTCAGTTGTAAAATTGGTAATTACATTAATCTCAGCAGTCCTTTATAGGTAGTAGCAGAGAGTCTATCATTGTATTGTTCACTCTATTTTCTAATGCCAAGTTTATGCCAGAGTAAATTATTAGCTATTGATTTTCTCTCTTTCACTAACAGAATATGAAGAATTTCTTGTGTTTTTCATATATTCAATTTATTATAAAGAATATTTTAATTTCAGTATAGATTCTCCTCTAACTAGTTGTAATAATTCTTATCATGATATATGACAATATTTCTGACTGGGAAATTTTGCTAACAATATCAAGGAAACTGGAGCAGGTAGGTTACTGGCCCACACACCTTCCCACTCTCTTCGTTCCCTTGGGCAGAGGACCAAGCAGACTGCAAGCCTGTGGACTCTGCCCACTCTTCAGTTTCCAGAAGACTCAACCCTCAGTTGTCTCCCACCTTTCATCACTGTGTTCCAGCCCCCAAATCTGGCAGATACCTTTTTGCCAAATGTCAGAATTTGCCTGTGAAGACATCAGGTATTCCAAGGACCTGTTGACTTTCCCTATTCTCATGGTTTCCTAAGAGGTTTCATATACAAATATTTTATATTTCATTGAGTGCTAAGGGTAAAATGATCTATTTTTTCTTAATAGAGTCTTAAGGAGAAAAAGATACCTATGTAATTGCAGATAGGGTAGTCAAAATTATTCCATGAAATTATACAATATTGAAAATATAATATATGATTATCCCATTTGATTTAGGAACATTATACATATTTTATGGTTCTTTCTATATTCTAGATATTCAGAAGTGAGAAGTTTCTTTTTAGATGCCACCTGGAATATTCATAGAATTGGAACTCTGTATTCAGTAAACTGGGATAAAATAATTTACACTTTTGTTCCCTATTTATGAAGAAAAATTGTTCATTACTGTATGTTCATTTAAAGTAGTATTTCATATATATTTAAATGCAAGGTTGTTGCTTTTCCAGTGTCATAGCCTGTTTGTCACCTTTTGGTCACTGTAACAAAATGCGGAGGATAATCTACTTAAAAAGATAAAATATTTATTTCATTTTACAGTTGTTGATATTTCAGTCTGTGTTCCATTGGTCTGTTGGTTTTGAACTTATCATTGTTTCAGTACACAGCTCTTACCTCATGAAAGCCAGTAAGAAAAAAGAGAAAGAAGAGCTAGGTTTCCTTGAATTCTTTGAAAGACATACCTCCAGGGATCCAAATGATAATTCTAATCCGTATTTCTTAGGCACTCCACTATATTCTAATACCATCACCCCAGGGATCAACTATATAATCTATAGGTATTCTGAAGGGTACCCAATATCCAAGCTATAAAAGACAATAACTACAGAATATTTTTATCTATTCTGATCCAAAGCAAATGTCATAGCAAATGTTTTTTTCTTATCCTAAATGCCATATTTGTCATTGTCAGGATTACCATTTTTATTTGAATGGTTGTTCACAATTAAAATAGCATCTAATAACTGTTTTACTCTATTGGTCATTTGCACACATGTATATGTAAAAACATGCAGAGAAAAATTTTCCCTTGTTACTGGAGAATATTTTTTTATTTTTTCATTTAAAATAGTTTGAAGTTATTTTTGTAAAATTTGAAAAAAGGCTTATTCTTTAGCATGTTTTTGATCTGGACCTCAAATAAATAAATGACTGAGTGGTTCAGAAGAAAAAAAAAGTTCAATGTGTGAAAAGAAAAAAAAATCACAATGTGTCTCACCATTCTTTTACGTTTTAGATCTGTCATTATCAAATTATTTGGCTGATGCACTTATCAACCAACCAATTAGATTTGAAATTTACTCTTATGACTTATGTGAACCGCTACTTTAATACTTATGACTTGAAAATACTTACATTTTAGAAAATATTTGTCCATTTACTAAGGTAGTTAAATTTCATCCCTTATCACATTCTCTGGCCATAATATGGTGGTAAAATTTATTCATAACCAATTAAATTGTACAATTGATAAATAATAGTTTCTGAATTACAAAAGTTGTATGATCAAGAATATTAAATCCACAAACAAAATAAAGTACACTATCATTTTACTGGAAGAGTATTGTGGCTTAAAGGAAGAGTGAAATACTTTCTAGTAACACTGTTTTTGGATGGGATAACTAGTCTACTGTTTGGATGGGTAGATATGAATGCAACAGGATATTCCACACAGGTAGAAAACATGAGCAAGAAAATATAACTATTTTTCGCTGAATGATGTATTATGTTGATGACCTCAAATAGTGCTCTCTTCTAAATACACCTGGGCCATTATACTTGCCTTTGGTACAACATCAGAGATTTTTTTTTCAGAGTGGGCTTAATGGATGTTAGTTTATTTCTGAGTCAGAAAGGATGCTTTTTGGAAATAGATTGATTATAGTTAAATAGCTGACAACAAAATAAATGCAATAAAGCAAAAGTTTCACCATTTGGCTTACTAATAAGCAATTACTTTGTAAAGTGATATAATAGGTAATATAAGCATAAACTTTCAGTTACTATCATTGCACTTCACTAATCCCTTATCCTGTACTAAAGATGAACAGTGTTGTACCTGAAGGAAGAGTAAGATGTGATCAACAATCCAAAAGTTAAGTTTACAAGTGTCAAAGCCTCCAGACCAATCAAATTATGATGTCCTTCACATATTTTATACGTGAAATATATTATAGAAAGCAACATAGAATAAAAATATGGCAAATTTTCCTTTTTAATAAGAATGACATGTTGAGTCTGAACTAAGTCAAAGAAGATGCGACTAACCCTTCAAAGACTTGGGGCCCCAGGAAGTGGGGAGTTCTGGTGGGACTGGTGGGGGACATACTCTCAGAGATGGGGGGAAGGGAGGAGGTGAGGGATGTGGAACAGTTGGAGGGTGGGCTGGGAGGGGGATAAAGTGTGAGCTGTTAGAAAAATTAAAGAATAATTAAAAAAATAAGAATGATATGAATCCCAACTCTATCTGGGTGGTACTGACAACTGATGGCTACTGAATTATAGAAATTGAACTTTTTAAAATATTGTTCCTTCTCCAATGGTTAGTCCTATACACATGACTACAATGGCAGCATAAGTTATCTCAAATTGTTTAAAAATATTTACATGAAATTGGGAAGGAAAAGTGGTAGTAGGTATGGAAGAAGTTGGATGGGAGAATAGTTGAAGTATTGATCAAAAATTTTACTTGTATGAAATTTTCAAACTGTAAATTAAAAAAATGAATAGTAGAACAAATGACACACTGACACTAAAAGAAAATTCTCAGTAGTTTTATGATTTTGTAAAATGTTGTGTAACATCCCTAAACTTAATTATATTAAAGAGATTTATTTGTATATATTAATAATCTAATATCCTAAAGGATAGATAAGTGAAGAAAATTAAGGCACAGAATAATCAAGTAATTTTTCCAAAGCTACCCACTTAGAAACAGTGGGATTTAAAGTTGTCACTAGTAAACACCAATATCAGGAGCCTGTATGTCCTGAAACTTGCCTGTAAAATAAGAAATATAAATTTTGCTCTGCAAAAATGGTTTAGCAACATTTTATAATTTTCCACAGTTTAGAATTCTTTTTCTTATCCTATGCACAATTACCCCACCAACTCATTCACTTACATACATACATAGAAACATGGACACACACATAGACATACGTAACACCTTTCTGTTGGTAATGTTTAATTTTAATTACATTACACTTTTGTAGTTTCAATTACTAAATCGAGTGGTGTCTTTATACTTGCATACAACTTTCTTATTTAATGCTGGAATATGCAACTGTCTATTTCCTGTAGGAAGATAAATGAAAATGGGCTACACTGCAGAGCTCCAAAAGTGTCATTAATGTTTACTTGCAATGTTTTTTTTAAGTCTCACAGACACACACACACACACACACACAAACACACACACACACACTCACACACACAGAGAGAGAGAGAGAGAGAGAAAGAAAGAGAGAGAGAACAGTTTATCATGTTTGCCTATGGAAGAAGTTAATGTTCTAATATGCGAGGTATTAACTGATTTATTAAGTGTTATCATGTAAGTTTGTTGCTAGTATAAATCATACTTAACTGTTTAGAAAATCAATAACATATTAAGCAAAGGTTAGGGTTTCTGGAAGAGTTTCTTGGCAATTTTTTTTCTAACAGGTTTCTTACTACTTCTTGAAAGGCAAAACATTTTCTGCTGTCTTACTACTAAGTGTTTGTGTATATGAAAACCAATTACATAAGCACACTAATGACTATGGAACATTATTTCAATTTCCATTAATAGAGCTGCTAGTTTATTCATCTATGCATTCGTGAGAAGGCAAGGAATGGGGGTGGGGGGCTAAAATCCAGGACAATTGTTTTTTTTTTTATTTACATGTACAATACTTGTTATTTACTCTAGATAAATAGATAAAAAAAAACAAGGAATAGGCTCAGCTGCTGTAAGATTTCTTAGGTGTTAATTTGCTGTGGCTAGCATTCATGAATGTTTTCAATTATTTATTTTTTATTAGATATTCTTTTTATTCCCCTTGATACACTGAGACATTCACAGGATCCAGTTCCTCTCTTCCCACTAATGTTCAACAAGGCCATCATCTGCTACATATGTGGCTGGAGCCATGGGTCCCTCCATGTGTACTCTTTAGTTGGTGGTTTAGTTCCTGGGAGCTCTGGGGGTCTGATTGGTTCATATTGCTGTTCCTCCTATGGGGGCGAAAACCCCTTCAACTCCTTGAGTTCTTTCTCTAACTCCTCCATTGGAGACCCTGTCCTCAGTCCAATTGTCTGCGCGCATCCCTCTCTGTATTTGTCAGGCTCTGGCACAGCCTGTCAGGGGATAGCTATATCAGGCTCCTATGAGCAAGCACTTCTTGGCATCTGCAATCATATCTAGGTTTGGAAACTGTATATGGAATGGATCCCCAGGTGGGGAGCCTCTGGATGACCTTTCCTTCAGTCTCTACTTCACACTTTGTCTCTGTATCTATTCCTATGGGTATTTTCCCCCCTTCTAAGAACGACCAAAGAAAAACTTTGGTCTCTCTTCTCCTTGAACTTCATATGGTCTGTGAATTGGCATTCATGAATGTTAATCTGGTGACAGTGCTTTTGGTGTTATGGTGATTTGCTTGGTGTCACTATTATAAAACACAATATTGAAACTGCCAGTTAGAGGAATCAGATTCACAGATTAATGAATGCTAATGATTCTCAGACAAAATCATTTATGTTGCAGAATTTCTAGAGACTAAAGTAAGGTAGAGAATAACTGGAAAATAATTTTTGGAACAAAAACAAAAGGAAAGTAATGTTATTCTGAATAGTTGTTCTTTAGTTTCATAGCTTTTTTAAACACTTTTATTTTAATTTGAAATCCACACTTTGTGGTTCTAAATTAGTTTCCAAGAGTATATAGAAAAATCTTCATTTATTTTAACCATTTTCTTTCCTCATTACTACTATGTGCTCTATAAAATATATTAACAGAAACACAGAACTGAACAGCATATCATATGGATAAAGTTATGGTAAACTTTTGTGTAAAAAGCTGAAAGAGATATTGTATATATTCAATGCACTATATTCAACCAAGAAACAACAAATTAGTATTTACCTTGTGAGTTTACAACAAATTAGAAAAGATTGGGGAAACTGAAAGTGTTTCTGCACCTAATCTTTCTCCTACATAGAACAAGGAAAGCTGATGACAATGTACTTCAGTCTACTCTAGCATAACACAATTTTACATTGGTTGCTTTGCTTTCCAACTTCTCAGTGACAACTGTGATGCTGAACATTTTTTTTAAGTTGCACTGCATTTTTATTTCCTTTCCTTTTCTTTTTTTAATTGAATGTTTTATTTACTTACATTTTAGATGTCATCCCTTTTTTCCATTTCCCATGCCCTAACCCATCCCCTCCTCCTTTTTGCTTTTATACCATTTTAATTACATGCAAGTATTAAGGTCAGTTCTAGATTGAGGAACTAACAATACAATAGATGCAAATAGTCAAGGAACAAGCAAGACATAAACACAAATAGTCAAAGAACAAGCAAGACAATATGAAACAATTTCATGATTCATTTTATCACCACAATATCATCACAAATGTATTTTTTTCTTCATTTCATTGGTGCAAACAAAGATGATTAGAATCAGTAGACAGTCTATAATCAAATTGGCTGGTCCTCCACATTCTAATAACTGTACTATATGTTCATTACTTAAAGCAAAAGATTGATAATGAATGAAGTTACTTTTTAATCATGAAAGGAATGCTTCTACAATCTGTATTTGAGCTACTACAGAACTAAGGAATCTATATAAATTTTTGGAGGTATAGTAGTACCAGTTGATTAATAATCATTTTCTTATGATCTCAGATATTTTCCTTTCTGCCATGTAGTATACTTAGCAATTAAAGTTGAATACATGACACAGCCGTCTAGTGGGCTTTCTCTAGTATAAGAAACCATCTCTAACTGCTATAAATTCAATATTGTAACACTGGCACAAACTACTTTATGTAATAATCCTGACTGTACTAGTGTAGACTCCCTGACTCTATTATTTTTACCTTTTGGCCTCAGACACGATTAGCTGACTTATGTCCTAAGGAAGTATTTTGTGTGTCTTCTGTTTGAGGGTAAATGCTGACTTAAACTCTTTCAAAAATTTAATTTGGTAGAGGATTTTTCAAATCTACTTCTCAAGGTTTTCATGTGGTTTTTGTTACCTGATTCTCTGCCTCTGAATGTAGGCTTAATTTCCAGCAATATGCTCCCCCGCCCTTTGTCTCCTGGAGGGAAACTATCTTTCACTTGGCAAGGTGTTTTACTTGGCTTTATCATCAGTTATTTCCTGACATTCTGTGCTTTTTTTTTGACACTCAGGTTTTTAAATCTATTCCTTCTAACAGTTTTCTTTGTTTTATGCCATTACTCAAGATTCCCAACCATCAAGAGAATTAATCCTTCTTTTGTGCATATGGCTTATCTGAGTTACTCAGTTTCCATTTTGACCAAGGATGAAAAGTTTCCTGATATTAGGTATATATCCATACTTCAAAGATAGATAAAATTCCTTTCTACCTTATTTACTTAATTGAGTCATTATCATTCTGGCATATGTCATATTTTAATTATTTGTATGGCTCTTTTCAGCAGAAGACTTTTAAAATAGAGATATTTGTTTTCTGTTCTTTTTTATTTTGTTCATTTTATTTGTATTAATCATTTTATTCATTTACATTTCAAATGATATCCTCATTCCTAGTTACCCATCCACAAAACCCCCATCTCATCCCCCTTCGGCCCTCTCCAATTTGCCTCTATGAGGGTGCTCCTTAACCCACTCACCCACTCCTGCCTCACTGCTTTAGCATTCCCCTACACTGGGGCATCAAGCCTCCACAGTACCAAGAGCTTCCCCTCCCATTGATGCCAAATAAGGTGAACTTCTGCTACATGTGTATCTGGAGTCATTGCTCCCTCCATGTATACTCTTTGGTTGGTGGTTAAATCCCTGGGAGCTCTGGGTGGTCCAGTTAGTTGATATTGTTCTTCTTATGGGGTTGCAATCTCCTTCAGCTCCTTCAGTCCTTCCCCTAGCTCTTCCAATGAAGTCCCCAGGCTCAGTCTGATGGTTGGTTGTGAGTATATTTATTGGTCAGGTACTAGTAGAACCTCTCAGGGAACAACCATATCAGGCTACAGTCACCAAGCGCTTCTTGGTATCAGCAATAGTGTGAGGGTTTGGTGTCTATAGATGGTATGGATCCCTAGGTGGGGCTGTCTCTAGATGGCCTTTCCATCAGACTTTGTTCCATTTTTTTTTTGTCTCTGTCTTTCCTTTGGACAGAAACATTTCTGGGTTAAAAATTTTGAGCTGCATGGGTGGCTCCATCCCTCTCCTGGGGCCAAGCCTCTCTTTTGAAGGTGGTTTATACAGGTTATATCTCCTCTTTGTTGGATATTTTGGGTAAAGTCAACATCATCAAAGGTCCTGGGAGGCTCTTGCTTCCTTGGAGTCTGTGACTTTCTAGTTGCTACCCATGGTTCCCCATCCCACATGTTTCTATTCAATTTTCTGATCTCCTGTACTTCTGTTTTTCAAATACCTGTTGCTGCTCCCTCCCTCTTTTCTCTCCCTCTCAGGTCCGTTTCTCCCTCTAGCTCCTGTGATTATATTGTTCCTAGTTCTATGTAAGATTGAAGCATCTACACTTTGTTTTTCCTTCTTAAGCTCCATATGGTTTGTGGGTTGTAACATGGGTATCCTGAGCTTTTGGGCTAATATCCACTTATCAGTGAGTATATACTACATATGTTCTTTCATGTTTGGGTTACCTCACTCAGAATGATATTTCCTAGTTCCATACATTTGCCCTCAAATTTCATGAAGTCGTTTAATAGCTGAGTAGTACTCCATTGTGTAAATGTACCACATTTTCTGTATCCACTTTTCGTTGAGGGACATCTAGGTTGTTTCCAGCTTTTGGCTATTATAAATAAGGCTACTATACACATAATAGAGAATGTGTACTTGTTATATATTAGAGTATCTTTTGATTATATACCTAGTAGTGATATAGCTGGGTCTTCAAGTAGAACTATTTGTTTTCTGATTCACTGAGTAACTCATGCTGGACACAAGGTGTGGGGTGAGTCATCATGGTTGGGAATGGTTGAGAGGCAAGAATACTCCTGTCCTAATTACTATGTCAGCAAATCTCAAGGAATTGTCTTTTAAATAACATATGCATCATCCTCCAAACCTTTGGCACAAATGATTTCATTCTAATTTGAATTCACACTCTCCTAGAAGGTTTAATTTGCTTTCAGAAAGATTTGCCCACACAGGTAGTGACATGGACTGTTTGTATTTTCTTTGCTTAATGTCATATCATAGGTTAATTGCTGTGCAGACAGCCTTATACAAACAGTTTTAAACTATATATCAAGATTGCATTTTGTCTAGTGTTAAACACTGTATAAATGATCTCATTCAAACCACCACAGAAAAATGTAAAATGACCTTAACTACAACATAGATGTACATGACCAGCCAAGCTCATTGTAATAACTAATTTTGATTATTGACCAGATAAGATTTAGAAAAATGTAAGAGATTAATAAAACAAACCTCCAAGTTTGTCCTTGAATGTGTCTCCAGGTACATTCAGGTCTCTAAAGGTCTGAGATAATGTGTATTTTAATCTAGTGATGAATGAAAAAAACTTGATTAAGATTTAAGAGGTATTGAACAGTATAAATTCAGGCCTCCTTGGAGAATGTAACATTTTGTGGTGTTTGGGGGGGTCTGTCTATCTTGTCTTCTCCAATCAACCTGCTCTGCTTTTTGTCCACCATGATGTGAACTTCCTATTCCTCTACACTCTGTATCTCAGAATGTGAGCTGTTCTATTTCGTTACACTCTTCTTACCAGAACAGTTACTTGGCTATGTAATTACTAATGGGCCAAGATTCAGACCTAGATTTGTGATCTTAGCGGCTTGTTCCTAATTATTGCATGACTGACAACAAATGAGAATCTATTAAAGATCATATTTACTAGTGATAGCACATGAACAAATAATATTAACAGTTCTTCGGAATGGAAGGCACTGATGATGAACAAGGTAGCATGTAGACCAATAAGACAAAATGACAGAGTTTTTAAGTCATATGTATTAAATATGTACATAAAAGTCTATTTTGGAGAAAAATAAACACAATTATTGTATGTACACTGCTAGTGTCTTTTCATTCTTTCCTGAGTCTTTACTCATTTCCTAGTTTGTCTTCCTTGAGTAGATTAACAAAAAGACAGACAGTAAGAAACCAAAGCAGGGAAGCTTGCTGTTGATTTTTGACTATGGCTTTATGTTGTTATGTGGAATTTTGAACATGAGAAAGACTTTTTCTGCCTCAAGAACTTGGAACACCATGTAGCACTTGCTGTGTTTTATACCACTTTCTCCCTTCTTCATTCTAATCATTGAAGGGCCTCCCAGGGACACCAGCCCTTAACAACGTCCAGAGGCTACAAAAAAGTGCAGTTCTCATACAGATGCCTCCATTTTCCATTGGGGCAAATACACAAACAGACACTACCTCACTCTCTGCATGTACTTTTTTTGAAGGCCATGATCTCATGTCGGTTTTATAAAACTAAAGTTATATATTTTTTTGCAGTAGTATTCTTGTTCTGTACTTTCCACTTTTGAGCAAAGGATAAAATTTTAAAATCCTCTTCTCCAGTGCTTTTATCATGTCTTTTTATAAAATCCAAATGAACAAGTAGTATATGAAGGAAATGTGAGAATGATCCAATGAACTATAGAACTGATTCCTCCCATTTTACGAGGTCTCAATAACCTCATATCAATTAGATGGCAATGCACTTAGTTTTCAAATGTACTATGATAAATTACATATCTAAATGTCAAGTGATCCAGGATTCTCTTAGATGCTCCTGAATTTGTGAATGTGTATATAGGTGATGTATACCACTTATCTTTTTATGAAGGCAAAACTTTAAATTTTACCCATTGTAGACATTATGAATAAGACAGCCAACACAACCTTATTATCCATCATCTATTAGAAAGAAATATTTCAAATGGATTTTATGAGTAAATGGGGGGACTTCAGCATATAGATCAGTTGTAAAACATATAAGTTAAAACACTTTCATGGACTCAATATCATAGTCATAGGCTGTATTTGGTATGTAATCTTTTGATTTCCCTTACTGAAAAGCCAGATTAATTGAGGGATAATTTATATAGAGTCAAATCATAATTTTTATCCTAACAGATAAATTATCCAAACTGATAAATTCATGTAATCTTGTTTATGTATCACAATAATCCTTATATTTACCATTTCTTGAAAGTTCCTTCATACCCCTTTGGTCTCTTGCCTCACTCCAGCATCTGGCAAATTCTAATGAATGTTTTGACTTAAGACTTATTCTTTTATAGAATGAGATTTTAGAGTCACATTTTTGTACCTTTCTTCCCTTACTGAACACAATATACTATTTGTTTTCTCATGTTAGTAGTATGCTAAAATAAAAAATTATTTTTATTCATTTATTAGATCAAAGGCATGTATGGATATTACGAACAAAGATACTATGTACTAAAAAACTCATTATGTGATTGTGTGTTCAGTTCTTTAGGGAAAATATCAAGAAATGCATATTATTTTATTTTCAAGAAGTAAATACACAGATGTACAAATATAAAACTAGAATTGCATTTACAAAAGAACCATAATATTCACAGTATAAAGTATTCATCTCAGATGAAATAAATTTATTCATTAGCCAAAAGATTTCCATAATCTTATGTGAATTAAGCCATATTTAAGCCAGACTAGTATATATTTAACTTTTATAGTTTTATCTTTTCTGACAAGTCCTGAAGAACTAATTGAGATTTTTAATATCTTACCTAAGTATTTCAATTTGTTTGTACATCTCATATATAAAATAATACTTTTATGGTACTGGTGATATGACTCAGTGGTTAAAAGTATTTGATACTCTTGCAGATGACTTAGCTTTGGTTTTCAGTATCTGCATAGCAACTCACAACTATTTGTAACTTCAATTCTGTAATTTAGATGACAAAAATCTGGCCTCCGTAGTCATCAGCCATGCACGTAGTGCAAAAACATTCATCATTCATTCAGAAAGAGAAAGAAGCATTGAAAGATATTTTTATCTAGATTAGTAGCTTCCTCTTTTTCAATGATTTTTACTTTCGTGATCTTGAAAACTACTATGAAATACATCTATTTTTTGACATAATGAAAAGAAGCAACTCAAAATCTTTTCATTATAAATAAAATGCCTTAAGTAAAATTTATTGATAGAAGAATATAAGTAAATTTAATTTAACTATCATTTTATGTAGTACTGAAAATCAGCAAGGATGGTGATTGGATTTGAGATAAAAACAGTAGATAACTTCAGAATATCTTTCAGATTTACAACCATTCTATCAAATACAGCAAAACCATATAAAAATCCTCATGAGAAAACTACATTACTATGGGACAGTCTTAGTTCCTGTCATTTGTCTCGTGAGTTCATGAATACATTTCTGTAGCATTGGAACCATCCTGGACTTACAGACTCATTTAGGCTGTGAAAATGCTCCTGCACATATATTTGTATTAGGACTGATGTATAGTTCTTTTTATGGGCATATCTTAGCTTCCATATGTTCAGGGGCTGTGAGACAGCTGGCTGTCCTTCATGACACTAAGAATCAGAGATTTTTCATGAGCAGTGGAGGAGAGAAATAAGATGGATGTTTTGAATGACATTCTCATCCTTGGTTCCAATTTCTGATGCTTCTTGAAGCCTGGAACATTTTCTTCTCACAAGCTGTGACATATGTAAAGAACAACATTAGCATTAAAATGGGCTTGATAAAAATTTTATCATTTATCCTCAAAGAGTCTCTAACTGCTAAAACCTTTTGCCTCTCTTTTACTAAATGTTTGTGGAATTACATATGCTAAGCTAGTGAAAAGACCTGGGCCCTGTAGATAAATACAGAGGTTTCTGAATTAATCACAACTGATTTAAAATTCTCTCTCTCTCTCTCTCTCTCTCTCTCTCTCTCTCTCTCTCTCTCCCCTCTTTTTTTGTAAGTTCAAAAAACTAATGTACCTCCAATGACCACTGTTTTCCTCATTGTATACAAGAGATAAAAGTATCTTATATCTTCTCTGAGAATTTAATAAGAAAGTGTTTATTAGCCATTTAGGGTCATTTCTATCTCAGAATAAGTATATAATACATGTTGATTTTTATTATTACTTATAGATCTTTATTTTCCTCTCTTCATTTCTGTTATATTCCTTCCATAATATCTTATTTCTATTTACTAAATATTATGTTGAGAATATTTTATTTGGGTAAAAATGAAAGACACATTTCCTCAAAGATTTGTAACTATTACTGAGAAGACAGGATAATAAAGAGGGCAATAATAGATCCATGTACAGAAAGACACTTATAAGACTGATTGAGTCAGGATTAAAATAGCCCTTTCCTGGCTTCATTGCCTATAAAATATTGGTAGATAAAACATACATAGAACAAATGGAATCCTTTTTCCTGATGTTTAAGTTCATCTACCATAATAAGCTACGAAATAATTCTTGATATTTGGCATTTTCAATAAGGTTCTCAAAATCAGACCAAGTATAGTGGTATTAAGCTGCTTAGAAGAATTTCTCATTGTGTTGCATCACTGACTACTATGACTTCATCAGTCTAAAAGTGACAAAATTTAACCGTGTGTACAGCAGACAAATGACCAAATGGTCTCATATAGGCTTTCAATAATAGCGTGAAACACCCACTTGATATTTGCTTCTCCCAAGGCAAATATATTCATAACTCATAGCCTAAAACATGGGTTTCAATTACTGATGCTCAATGCTCAAATTTGGAGAATTTTCATGCAGGACATGTACTCACCAGGAACAAAGTTGTGTGCAAATTACTCACTAAAAACCCCAACTTAAGCTGAATCCCTCTACTCCTTTCTTCAGAACCTGTGATTGTGATGCTTCTTGATGGTTCTTTGAATAACTGGAAATTATGCCTTGTTTTATACATGCCTTTTCAAAGTCAGAAGTACCTTGAAACATATAAAGA
Source organism: Grammomys surdaster (assembly GCF_004785775.1). Taxonomy (NCBI): domain Eukaryota; kingdom Metazoa; phylum Chordata; class Mammalia; order Rodentia; family Muridae; genus Grammomys; species Grammomys surdaster. The sequence goes on along the minus strand of NW_021604640.1, from coordinate 2,619,597 downwards.
TTTCTTTCACTTATACTGACATTTCTGCCTAGTTAATTACATGAAAACCACCATATTTATCTACTTAAATCATGGTTCATAATAGCCAAGAGTACAATATCCTTCAACATTTCAGGCAGTAAATAATTGTATCTGCTGAACTCCCTCTGTGACACATCTGCCTAAAGAGATATTTCAACAGAATGGCTCTTTGAATTTATGTGGAAAGTGGTAAGTTCTTGCAGGAGAGTTTTTGTCATCATGAGAGAAATCTGTTCCCCTAGAGCATCCTCGAATTACTTTGTGCCACATGCTTACTTCTCAATGTGTAGAGACTATAGAGTTCCTCTGGCCAAGTTGGATAATGAGTTGGCTGCTTTGCTGATTCTGGAAAGGGGAAAGGGGGATATCAATCTTCACTGTTCAGTGTTTGTCCCTAGATTGTTTCACAGTACTTGGCTGAGATAAAGAAATGCTGGTTTGGGACATTCTGGCTTTTCTATTTATCAGACTTTATAAGCTGTATGATCTGTGTGAAGCCAAACTTTAATGTATTTACTGTATGCTTTTACAGCCAAATTTTCCTACCTCCCTTTGCTTTTAAAACTTTCCATCGGTTCTTCAAGTGATTTCTCTGAAAAACCGGAATTATTAAGTCCAAAATTTTATAGAAGTATTTTCATTGAAATATTGTAAAAAAACAAAATCTATGGGAAAAGATAGATTCCAGCCAAAACAAGTTGACTCAACAAATTTCGTAACTATGTGGTAGATGTTCACAAGTAGGAATACTATATTTCTGCCTGCCAGAAAGAACATGTTTAAAGTCTACTGAGAAAAAACTCATTCTAAATGTGATAAACAAAGGAGAAATGCCTATTGCAGAGTCCTGCCAGACTGGCTAAATAAAGAGGAAACAGACACCAAAGCCAAACTTTGTCAGCCAATTTAAGCTTATTTATTCGTTCATTTTGAGCCACCTAAGAAAAATTCAAAACTGTTAACGAAAAGTTAAGATATCAACATCTTTTTCATGTTTTCTTTTGTGTCAAAACAGACATCATAGATAAGAGACAAGTATTCTCATCATTATCTGAAGGTTTTCAATAATAATACAACAAATCTATAAAAGATTTCAATATGAATTATATTCATAGCCAAGTTCAAAACAATAAATTTTATAGAATCCTAGCTTTTTCTAGATTTATTTTCCAGAGAAGTTCAGAAAGAGTGTGAAATTTGAGTCATTGATGTAGAAGAGAAGTATGCCTGCCTTTTGTGAGAATATTGTAATTTCTCTACATCCGGGAAGTATAACTACCACTTCACCTCCCAAAATTACATAATAAAATATATCCTAGACTGGGAGTATAAAAACTAAAATTCTAACCTTAGTAACAAATGTGTCTTCGTAACTCAATTACTTTAGCAGCCAAAGCCAATAGGTCATGAGTCATGTTGGAGCCATTTGAACTCCTATCCTATCCATTATTAAACCTTCAAGAGCCAACTATTATATAAATTTTCTATAAGTAACCACAGCTGCTCTGAGTTCATGAGTACGATAACAATTTCACATCTAGAACATTGTGTATAAAAACAGTACTCCACATTATCTGGCTCTTAAATCCTTACACTTACACTTTCATGGTGCAAGTTGAACCTTAGTGGTATTGATAGAGTTGTCTCATGTGTCAAACATTTGACAGTCCTTTATTCTTGGAACTTTGACCAGTCTTAAAGGAAATCAATTTGAACTAAAAAAAAAAAAAACAAAAGTAGAAATAATCTATGACAAAAGCTGAGAGTGACACTAATTCATGGACATAAATGCAAATATCTATATTTTATTTGACATAAATATTGTGCTTACTTCACAAAACAATAATAGTATGTTCCTCAATAAGGCATACAGACTTTCTAGACAAGGGTTTTTGAGTAGATTGAATGTACAAGATGTGATTTCCCCATTGAAGAATGTGCCTCAAGTCAAATCAGAAATCAACAGATCACCCTCATAGCAATCATACTACTATTATTGCATCAGCAGGGATTCTTTGCTAGCATATCTTTACTATATCATGTAGAGTTCACAGGTGAGTAAGGACTGTTGATGACATACTTACTTCAAAGCATGCTCTACCACAGTAAAAGCTAGCCAGAATAGAAGAAGCTTCTGGATAAATTTTACTATGTCCTTCAGCCAAAGTACATGGAGTCTTCAACAATAAAGTCTGAAGATTATTTTTATGATAGGCAAAAATAGCAGTGACAATAGGCCATACTGTATTAAAGCTCTCAGGAGCCTCTCTGTTGTGCAGTACTTAGGGAGGTAACTTAGTCCTGGCACTGGAATTTTCTTTTAATAACTTTAGGTTTCTGAGAGTAGCTTTATCTACCTACACAATATAACTTTTTTCGGACTGCCTTTTTTAATTTAATTTTTGAATTTTTATTTTAACTACTTTACAAAATAGCAGATTTCCTTATGAGTTTGTTCATATATATTTGGTTTTAGTTGAGGCTCCTCCAACAACTCCTTTTTTCCACCTCTCTGTTCCTTCTATTCCTGCTTAAAACTTTCTCCCTTCAGCATTCCCCTTCCACTTTCATACCACATATACTCTATCTGCTTCATCCTACTTTAAAGTCTTTTTTTTACCCCACTCTCACGGACCCTTTTGTAGTTCTGACCATCAAGACATACTTATTCTTACAAAAATACACATGTATAAAGACTAAAAGCTAGAATGCATATAAGAAAGAACATGAGGTTTCAAGTTTGAGAAAAGTAATGTAATGTTTTCCAGTTTTACACACCTTCCTGAAAATTTCAAAATTTTCATTTTTTGCAGCTACATAAAATTCTACTTTTCATATGTGTCACAATTAAATACAATTTTCTTGTTCTTATAGGCCATATTGCTGCTATCTATCCATCAGATGAAGAACATTGAGGCTATTAGCTTCTTAGACAGGGCTGGGAACTTGAGTACCTCTCCTTAATCCATGATGTTACTTGCCTAATTGACCTTGTGTAGGTCTTGTGCTAGCTTTCAAAAAGATTGTGTGTTTTACTGTTTTTTTCTGGAAACCAGTGTTTCCTTGTAGCCAACTACCATTTGTGGCTCATAATTTTTTCCATCCCCTCCTCTGCAGTAATTTCTTAGATTTTGGAGGACAATGTGCTATGGCTGGTCCACTGTGGGCTGAGCACTTCACAACTTACTCCAGTCAAATGGCTACTATATAAAACATGACAACAGATGTTTGAATGGATGTGAAGAAAGGGGAATACTTATTCACAGCTGGTAAATTCACAAGGCAGTGCAAGTGCAAACTGGTAAATTTCCCATGGAAACTAGTGTGGATGAGCCTCAGTAACCCTAAAGTAGATCAACCAAATAATCCAGTTGCATCACTCTTGGGTGTCCCCAAAGTATTGTATGCCTCTCTACAGTGATACTTGCTCATCCATGATTTTGCTGCTTTACTCACAATAATCACCAAACTCAAACATCGTAGATGTTCATTAACTAGTGAATAGATAATGAAAAGTTGATATATTTACATTACATAATAGCATATTTTTCAGCTACTAGTAAAAATGTAATTTTGTAATTTTCATGTAAATGGAAGGATCTGGGAGCAATTATTCAGAGTGAAGTAAAGTATATAAAGAAGTGTATTTCATTTATGGTTGTTAGCTTTGAACTTTTTGTTTCTCTTTTGTAATATTCACAGAGGTCTGGAAACCCATGTATTACATTTTGAACACCTTTTAAATTTTCCTTTGGGTAGTCACTTTTGAGCTATATGTTTACTTTGCATTCTTTATATAGTCTAGGCAATAACTCTCTTGTAGGAGTACAGTTAACAAAGATTTTTCTCACATTATATAGGCTGTCTATTTACTTGATTACCTGATTCCTTAGCTTAGGTTCAATTTTTCAGTTAGTGGTCTTATTTTCTGAGCAATGGAGTCCTGTTCAAATTATTTATGCCTGTATTGTAAAGTGTTTTATTTAATTTTTTCTCTAGCAGTTTTAGAAGTTCAGGAGACATACTAAGGTCTTTATTGCATTCAGACTGCATTCATAAAGAAAATGGAGAGATCCTATACTAACAACATAATAGCATACCTGAAACTTCTAGAACAAAATGTAGAAAACATACCCAAGAGGAGTAGACAGCAGAAAATAATCAAATCTAGGGATGAAATCAATCAATTAGAAACAAAGAGAAAAATACAAAGAATCAATAAAACCAAGAGCTGGTTCCTTGAGAAAATTAACAAGATAATTAACAATTCCTTAGACAAACTAACTAAAAGGAACAAGGAAAGTATACAAATTAACAAAATCACAAATGAAAATGGAGACATAGCAACTGATACTGAGGAAATTTAATAAAATCATTAGATCTTACTTCATGACACTGTATTTCACAAAATTGAAAAATTTAAATGAAAAGGATGATGTACTAGAAAGATACCACTTATCAAATTAAATCAACATTAGATAAACTATTTAAATTGTCCTATAACTCTCAAGGAAGTAGCAATAATCATTAAAATTCTCCCAACAACAACAACAACAAAGGCCAGTTGGTTTTAGTGTAGAATTCTACAAGCCTTTAAAAGAAGAGCTAATAGCACTTGTTTCTATGAAGTCTTCTTGTCCTGGCAAAGGGGATGCTAGAGGGATGAGGCAGGTGTAGGTGAGTAGGTGGGTGAGTGTCCTCTTAGAGGCAAAGGAGAAGAAGAACCGGAGAGGGATTTACAGAGGGGAGACTGAATAGTGGGACAACATTCAAAATGTAAATTAAAAAAACAATTCATTAAAAAAAGAAGAGCTAATACCAATGCTCATCAAATTGTTCCACAAAAGAGAAACTAAGGGAACACTGCCAAACTCATTCTATGAGGTCACAGTCTTTGATACCTAAACTACACAAGGACTCAACAACAACAACAACAAAATAATGAATTGCAGACAAATTTCTCTTATATACATTCATTCAAAAATATTCAATAAAATACTCACAAACCTAATCCAAGAACACACCAAAAAACATCAGTCATCAGAATGAAATAGGCTTCAATCCATGGAATCAGAGATCATTCAACATATGAAAATCCATCAACATACTCTAGGATATAAAATAACTGAATGGAAAAAAAAACACATGCTCATTTAATTAAATCCTGAAAAATGCTTTGACAAAATCTCATACCCCTCCATGTTAAAAGTCTTGGAATGATCTCAATACAAGGCTCATATCTAAATATAATAAAAGCCAATATAGCAAGTTGATAGACACCATAAAATTAGATGGACAGAAACATAAAGCAGAAATTCCACTAAATTTAGGGACAAAACAAGGCTGGCCACTCCATTCCTGTCTATTCAGTATTGTACTTGAAGTTCTAGTCAGAGCAGTAACAACTAAGGAAGAACAAGGGATACAAATTGGAAGGAAAGAAGTCAAAGTATTGCTATTTATGGTTGATATACTAGTATACATATGTCATCCTTGAAATTCAGAGATCTCCTACAGCTGATAAACACTATCAGCAAAGTGACTAGATAGCAGACTAACTAAAATTAAATTACAGTAGCCTTCCTTTATAGAAAAGATGAATGGGCAAGAAAGAAGTTAGGTTAACAAAACCTGTCACAATAGCCACAAATAAAATAAAATAACTTGGAGCAATTCTAAGCAAGCAAGTGAAAGTCCTGTATAGCAAGAACTTTAAGTCTCTGAAAAAAAAAAAGAAATTGAGACAGATATCAGAAGATAGAAAGATCTCCTGTCCCTATGCATCTGAAGGATTGACATAGTAAAAATGGTCATCATACCAAAAGCAATATACAAATTCCATACAATTCCCATTATAATTTCAAGATAATTTTTTATGGACCTTGGGGTCTGTATGGGACATTCTCAGCTCCATATGGGATAAAAATAACCTAAGATATCTAAAACTATTGTGAACAATGAAGAACGTGCTGGATGTATCATCATCCCTGATCTTAAGCTGTACTACAGAGGGCTATTAATAAAAGCTGCATGGTATTGATGTAGAAACAGACATGCATTTCACTGGAATGGAATTGAAGTGCTAGAAAAAATTTGACATACCTAAGGATGATTGATTTATAAAAAACATACAATGGAAAAAAAGAAATCATCTTCAAAAAATGGTACTGGTATAACTGGATGTCTGCACGGAGAAGGATGCAAATAGATCCATTTTTATCACTCTGCATAAAGCTTAACACCAAATGGATTATGAATTAAACATAAAACTGGATACATTAAATTTAATAGAAGAGGAATGTGAGAAATAGCCTTGAATATATCAGTACACAAAACAATTTCGTGAATAGAACACTAGGAACTCAATTGCTAAGATCAACAATTGATAAATGGGACCTCATGAAGCTGAAAATCATCTGTAAAGCAAAGAATACTGTCAATAAGAAAAATGGTATCCTACAGATTTGGAAAAGATCTTTACTAACCCTACATCTGACAGAGGACTAATATCCAAAATATATAAAGAACGCAAGACATTAGACAACAACAAACCAAAGAACCCAGTTACAATTTTGGGTAGAGAGTTAAACAGAATTCTTAGCAGAGTAATCTCAAATGGACAAGAAGCACTTAATGAAATTTTCATCAGAGGAATGCAAATCAAGATGACCCTGAGATTCCACCTTACACCCATCAGAATGGCTATGAACAAGAACTCAAGGACAACACATGCTGGTGATGATGTGGAGCAATGGGGAACCTTCCTCCTCTGCTGTTTGGAAGGACAAACGTACCATCACTCTGGAAATCAATTTGGTGTTTTCTCAGAAAACTGGAAATAGTTCTACCTGAAAACACAGCTATATCATTCCTGGGCATACATCCAAAGATGTTCTTCCTTACCACAAAGACACATCTTTTACTGTATCTATAGCAGCTTTATTCATAATAGACAGAAACTAGCAATAACCCTGATGTCTCTCAACTGAAGGATTGAAGCAGAAAATGTGGTTCACGTACATAATAGAATATTATTCTGCGATTAAAAACCAGAAAACAAAAACAACAAAAAAACAAGGACAACATGAATTTTGCAGGTCAATGGATGAAACTAGAAAATATCATCCTGAGTAAGGTAATATAAACTCAAAAGGACATGCATGGAATTTTCTCACTTATAAGTTGATATTAGCCATGAGATATAGGATACTTACCATACACTCCACAGACCCAAAGAAGCTGAACAAGAAAGAACACCCAAGGGATGATGTTTGAACTCACTTAGAAAGGGTAATAAAATAGTCATAGAAGACAGATGGAGGCAGGGAACCGGGTGGGAGAGTATATGCGATGGGAAATGTGAAATGGTTTAGGATAAGGTGTGGGGAGAAACATTAGAGAGGAAGAATTAGAGAGAAGAATCAATGGAAATTGGCAACAGTCAGGGGACAATCCCAGGTGTCTAGGGGGGTGACTTTAGCTTAGACTCCTAGTAGTGGGAATATAGAACCTGAAGTGGCAACCTCTTGTGGTCATGCAGGACCACCAATGGAGGGATAAGGGCATCATACTATTCCTCAAGTTTTTCAAATTCAAATTTGTCCTTTGTACAAACAGCTAACAGGGAGAAAAAAATGGAAGAAATTCAGGAACAAAGATGAAGCAGAGACTGCTGGAATTTCATATCAATAATCTGACAAACTGAGATCCATGTCTTAGAAAAAAACACCAATTCCTGATATTATTAATGATACTCTGTTATGCTTTGTGATAGGAGCCTAGCATAACTGTCTGCTTCGAAGTTCCACCCAGCATCTGACTGAAACAGATGCAGAGACCCACACCTAAACATTGAATGGAGTTCAGGGACTTTTATTGAAGAGTTGAGGGAAAGACTGAGGTCCCTGAAGGGAATAAGAACTCCACAGGAAGACAAAGAGTCAACTTACCTGGACCCCTGTGGGTTATAAGAGACTGAAACACCAACCAAAACACATACACTAGCTAGACAGAGGCCTCTAGCTTGTATATATAGTAGATGTGCAGCTCAGTCTTCTTGTGGCTCTCCCAATAAGGGAATATGGGCTGTCCCTAAAGCTGTTGCCTGGGCTGCCTCGTCTATCTCTTTCAGTGGAAGAAGATGTGCCTAGTTCCACATGAAACTTGATGTTTCAAGTTTGGGAATAACGAGGTAGAGTTCCTGCCTCTTAGAGGAGAAGGGTACAGGAGATGGGGTGGGAAGGGGGAGCGGGACTGTGTGAGGAGTGCACCAGGAGGAGAGGGCCACTGATCAGCATGTAAAGTAAACAAGTAAATTAATTAATGGAGAATAATATTGAGTAAGATCTCCTGACTAGTGGCTAGTACTACCTTCCTAAATACAGACAAAAGATAATGAAATAACGACAAAATAGAAATTGATGTTATATAATTTCATGTTTTATTTGCTTACATTGACTCTAATGAAGCTGCATCAGCATTGCAAAGGTGGGATTTTTCTTTCTACCTTCTGAATACCTCTGATTCTGCATAACTATTTACTAGCTAAACAATCTGTGAACATGCCAAAGTTTCTGAAATTCACATTTGAATGCAGAAAGGTGCAATAATTCTGAATTCTCATTAGATGTAAATTTACATGTGATATAAAATACAAATGAGAGTAAATCTTAAGTGTGAATGAATGTTACATATAAATGTGAAGCTTTATATTCAGTATTCTTTTGTTTCATTAAATTTAATTCTGAAATATAATTTTGCTTCATGACTTTCTAATAATCAAGTCTTAAAGTTTACTCTATCAGTAAGTCTGTACTTAAAATGTTATCACATGCTATCTGGAGACTCTTACATGTATGTAAGTCCTCAAAAAAATAGATCACCAAGAAACATTCTTGGTGCAATTGAACCAAGAATTGAACCAACTACAGATAATTGGATTTATCTGTAGTTGGAGATAGCATAGCTTGTCTTTTCTTTAGAAGACCATGCTATGAGGAGTAGCACAGCTGCCAAGTCAGAAAGGCCAAAAAGCAGCCCAAAAGTGTGGTCCTCACAAGATTTTGAGGAAGTTGTATAGCAAGGCCTTTGTGAATGATAAAAAACTAGACATTGAATGAAGTCACCAGAAATAAGGATTGTGAAGACAATTCTTGTATATACATTCTCACACCTCACAAGAGATTGCATTGTTATTAAGAAGCTGATTTGAGACGTTATGTCAGAGGCAGATGAAGTGAAGTGGTCCAGCGTCGAGTGAGTGATAGTGGCCCCCACCTTAAAATAACTAGTCAGTGAATCAGAGGGATTAGAAATGTGGGGGTACTTCTCATGAAAACTCTTAGTGATCACAGTGCTATAGGCTGCTTTGATACTATCTAGCCCTATCTTGCCAGAAGAGAGAGGTGTGGTCAAAGGTATCATATAAGTGTTCCTAGAACAACAGAGGTGTTCTTTTTCTCAAATACAGGACACAAACCAGGAACATGACAACTACAATAAGAAAATGGTGTGTTGCCCTTCCTCCCCTGCCTGGTCCTTTGGGCTGGGGCAGACACAGAGTTGGTCTTCTCCTGTCCTGTGGAGATACTGACTCCTGAGTCATCCTAGAGGAGCCACTGCACTCAGAGCAGCAGGTAAGAACTCCATCCCACTCCCTAAGCCCCAGAGATACATCTGGGAGCCAGGGACATTCAGGACACAGCAGCTACCCAAACTCCGCCCCTCCGGAATTCCACTTCCCTTCCTCCCCTGCCTGGTCCTTTGGGCTGAGGCAGACACAAAGTTGAGTCTTCTCCTGTCCTGTGAAGATACTGACTCCTGAGTCATCCCAGAGGAGCCACTGCACTCAGAGCAGCAGGTAAGAACTCCATCTCACTCCCTAAGCCCCAGAGATACATCTGGGAGCCAGGGACATTCAGGACACAGCAGCTACCCAAACCCTGCCCCTCTAGAATTCCACTTTCCTTCTTCCCCTGCCTGGTCCTTTGGGCTGAGGCAGACACAGAGTTGGGTCTGCTCCTGTCCTGTGGAGATACTGACTCCTGAGTCATCCTAGAGGAGCCACTGCACTCAGAGCAGCAGGTAAGAACTCCATCTCACTCCCTAAGCCCCAGAGATACATCTGGGAGCCAGGGACATTCAGGACACAGCAGCTACCCAAACCCCGCCCCTCAGGAATTCCACTTCCCTTCCTCCCCTGCCTGGTCCTTTGGGCTGGAGCAGACACAGAATTGGTCTGCTCCTGTGGAGATACTGACTCCTGAGTCATCCTAGAGGAGCCACTGCACTCAGAGCAGCCGACACAGAATTGGTCTGCTCCTGTGGAGATACTGAACTCTGAATCATCCTAGAGGAGCCACTGCTCTCAGAGCAGCCGAGGAACCTCTGCACTCAGAGTAGCCAAGGAGCCACTGCACTCAGAGCAGTAGACACCAAGGTGGTTTGAACTTGGGAGACATCTCATCCTGAGCCATCCTAGAGGATCCACTGCACCCAGAGCAGAAGGATTTCCACATCCAAGAGGTGGCCTGAGTCCCAGGAGTTCTTCCTCCCAAGAGATTAGGATCATAAGATCACGGAGATATCTGGACTCTGAGGAGCTCTGCAACAATCAAGATAACTGAAAATACAGACTCCAATCTGACACAGTGAAGGCAGGTAACACTAGAGTTAACCAGATGGTGAAAGGCAAGCACAAGAACATAAGCAACAGAAACTAAAGTTTCTTGGCATCATCACTACCCAGTTCTCCCAATATAGCAAGCCCTGAACACCCCATCACACCTGAAAAGCAGGATTCAGAATTAAAATCACTTCTCATGATGATGATAGAGGATTATAAGAAGGAATTAAGTAACTCCCTTAAAGAAATACAGGAGAGTACAAGTAAACAGATAGAAGCCCTTAAAGAGGAATCACAGAAATCCCTTAAAGAAATACAAGAAAACACAAAGAAGGAATTAAACAAAAACATTCAGGATCTGAAAATGGAAATAGAAACAATAAAGAAAGCTCAAAGGGAGACAACCATGGAAATAGAAAACCTAAGAAAGAGATTAGGAGTCATAGACACAAGCATCACCAACCGAATACAAGAGATAGAAGAGAGAATCTCAAATGCAGAAGATATGGCGGAAAACATTGACAGAGTTGTCAAAGAAAATGCAAAGTGCAAAAAGATCCTAACTCAAAACATCCAGAAAATCCAGGACACAATGAGAAGACCAAACCTAAGGATAATAGGTATAGATGAGAATGAAGATTCCCAACTTAAAGGGCCAGTAAATACCTTCAACAAAATTATTGAGGAAAACCTCCCTAACCTAAAGAACAAGATGTCCATAAACATACAAGAAGCCTACAGAACTCCAAATAGACTAGACCAGAAAAGAAATACCTCCCATCACATAATAATCAAAACATCAGATGCACAAAACAAAAAAAAAATGCTAAAAGCAGTAAGGGAAAAAGGTCAAGTAACATATAAAGGCAGACCTATAAGAATTACACTAGACTTCTCACCAGAGACTATAAAAGCCAGAAGAGCCTGGACTGACATCATACAGACCCTAAGAGAACACAATTGCCAGCCCAGATTACTATACAAAACAAAACTTTCAATCACTATAGATGGTGAAACCAAGATATTCCATGACAAAACCAAATTTTCACAATATCTTCACAAAAACCCAGCACTTCAAAGGATAACTGATGGAAAACGCCAACACAAGGAGGGAAACTACAACCTAGAAAAAGCAAGGAAGTAATCTTCCAGCAACCCCAAAAGAAGATAACCGTACAGCCATAACTCTATCTCTAATAACAAAAATAACAGGAAGCCACAATCATTTTTCCTTAATATCTCTTAACATCAATGGTCTCAATTCCCCATTAAAAAGACGCAGACTATCAGACTGGATACACAAACAAGACCCAGAATTTTGCAGCATACAGGATACACACCTCAGTAACAAAGACAGAAACTACCTCAGAATAAAAGGGTGGAAAACAATTTTCCAAGACAATGGTCCCAAGAAACAAGCTGGAGTAGCCATTCTAATATCAAATAGAATCGACTTTCACCCAAAATTAATCAAAAAAGATAAGGAAGGACACTTCATACTCATCAAAGGAAAAATCTACCAAGGTGAACTCTCAATTCTGAACATCTATGCTCCAAATGCAAGGGCACCTACATACATAAGAGTAACTTTACTAAAGCTCAAAACACACATTACACCTCACACAATAATAGTGGGGGATTTCAACACCCCACTCTCAGCAATGGACAGATCATGGAAACAGAAATTAAACCGAGACACTTTGACATTAACAGAAGTTATGAACCAAATGGACTTAACAGACATCTATAGAACATTTCATCCTAAAATAAAAGAATATACCTTTTTCTCAGCACCTCATGGTACCTTCTCCAAAATAGGACATATAATTTGTCACAAAACAGGCCTCTACAGATACAAAAAGATTGAAATAATCCCTTGCATCTTATCAGATCACCAAGGACTAAGACTGGTCTTTAATAATGACAAAACCAATGGAAAACCCACGTGCACATGGAAACTGAAAAACTCTCTACTCAATGATGACTTGGTCAAGGAAGAAATAAAGAAAGAAATTAAAGACTTTAGAATTCAATGAAAATGAAGACACATCATAGCAAAACTTGTGGGACTCCATGAAGGCAGTGCTAAGTGGAAAATTCATAGCTCTAAGCGCCTACAAAAAGAAACTAGAAAGAGCACACACTAACAACTTGACTGCACAACTAAAAGGTCTACAACAAAAAGGAGCAAATACACCCAGGAGGAGTAGAAGGCAGGAAATAATCAAACACAGGGCTGAATTCAACCAAATAGAAACAGAAGGAACAACACAAAATATCAATAAAACCAGGAGCTGGTTCTTTGAGAAAATCAACAAGATAGATAAACCATTAGCCGGATTAACCAGAGGGGACAGAGAGAGTATCCAAATTAATAAAATCAGAACTGAAAAGGGAGACATAACAACAGAAACTGAAGAAATTCAAAAAATCATCAGATCCTACTACAAAGGCCTATACTCAAAAAAACTGGAAAACCTGGATGAAATGGACAATTTCCTAGACAGATACCAGGTACCGAAGTTAAACCAGGAGCAAATAAACCATCTAAATAGTCCCATAACCCCTAAGGAAATAGCAGCAGTCATTACAAGTATCCCCACTAAAAAAAAGCCCAGGACCAGATGGTTTTAGTGCTGAATTTTATCAGACCTTCAAGGAAGTCCTAATACCAATTCTATTCAAACTTTTCCAGAAAATAGAAACAGAAGGAACACTACACAATTCGTTCTATGAAGCTACAATTACCCTCATACCAAAACCCCACAAAGACACGACAAAAAAGAGAACTTCAGACCAATCTACCTTATGAACATCGATGCAAAAATACTCAATAGAATTCTAGCAAACTGAATCCAAGAACATATCAAAACAATCATCCATCATGATCAAGTAGGTTTTATCCCAGGAATGCAGGGATGGTTCAGTATTCAGAAATCCATCAATGTAATCCACTGTATAAACAAACTTAAAGAAAAAAAAACACATGATCATCTCACTAGATGCTGAGAAAGCATTTGACAAAATTCAACATCCCTTAATGATAAAAGTCTTGGAAAGATCAGGAATTCAAGGCCCATACATAAACATAGTAAAAGCAATTTACAGCAAACCAGTAGCCAACATCAAGCTAAATGGAGAGAAACTTGAAGCAATCCCACTCAGATCAGGGACTAGACAAGGCTACCCACTCTCCCCCTACCTATTCAATATAGTACTGGAAGTCCTAGCCAGAGCAATTAGACAACAAAAAGAAGTCAAAGGGATACAAATAAGAAATGAAGAAGTCAAAATATCACTATCTGCAGATGATATGATAGTATACTTAAGTGGCCCAAAAAGTTCCACCAGAGAACTCCTAAACCTGATAAACAACTTCAGCAAATTGGCTGGTTATAAAATCAACTCAACAAAATCAGTAGCCTTCCTCTACATGAAAGATAAACAGACTGAAAAAGAAATTAGGGAAATGACACCCTTCACAATAGTTGAAAATAATATAAAATACCTTGGTGTGAATCTAACCAAGTAAGTTAAAGACCTGTAGGACAAGAACTTCAAGTCTCTGAAGAAAGAAATCTAAGATCTCAGAAGATGGAAAGATCTCCCATGCTCATGGATTGGCAGGATTAGTATAATAAAAATGGCCATCTTGCCAAAAGCAATCTACAGATTCAATGCAATCCTCATTAAAATCCCAACACAATTCTTTACAAAGTTAGAAAAGGAAATTCTCAAATTCATATGGAATAACAAAAAACCCAGGATAGTGAAAACTATTCTCAACAATAAAAGAACTTCTGGAGGAATCACCATCCCTGACCTCAAGCTGTACTACAAAGCAATAGTGATAAAAACTACCTGGTATTTGTACAGAGACAGGCAGGAAGATCAATGGAATAGAATTGAAGACCCAGAAATGAATCCACACTCCTATGGTCACTTGATCTTTGACAAAGGAACTAAACCTGTCCAGTGGAAAAAGGACAGCATTTTCAACAAATGGTGCTGGTTCAACTGGAGGACAACATGTAGAAGAATGCAAATTGATCCATTCTTATCTTCTTGTACAAAGCTCAAGTCTAAGTGGATAAACACCACCACATAAAACCAGATACACTAAAACTAATAGAAGAGAAGGTTGGGAAGAGCCTCGAATACTTGGGCACAGGGGAAAAGTTCCTGAACAGAACACCAATGGGATATGCTCTAAGATCAAGAATTGACAAATGGGACTTCATAAAATTGCAAAGTTTCTGTAAGGCAAAGGACACTGTCAATAGGACAAAAGGACAACCAACAAATTGGAAAAAGATCTTTACCAATCCTTCATCTGATAGAGGGCTAATATCCAATATACACAAAGAACTCAAGAAATTAGACTCCAGACAACCAAATAACCCTATTAAAAAATGGAATATAGAACTTAAGAAAGAATTTTCAACGGAAGAAACTCGAATGTCTGAGAAGCACCTAAAGAAATGTTCAGTATCCTTAGTCATCAGGGAAATGCAAATCAAAACAACCCTGAGATTCCATCTCACATCAGTCAGAATGGCTAAGATTAAAAACTCAGGTGATAGTAGATGCTGGCGAGGGTGTGGAGAAAGAGGAACACTCCTCCATTGTTGGTGGGACTGCAAAATGTTGCAACCACTTTGGAAATCAGTCTGGCGGTTTCTCAGAAAATTGGACATAGCATTACCTCAGGATCCAGCTATACACTCCTAGGCATATACCCAGAAGATGCTCGAACATGTAACAAGGGCATATGCTCAACTATGTTCATAGCAGCCTTATGTATAATAGCCAGGAGCTGGGAAGAACCCAGATGTCCTTCAACTGAGGAATGGATTCAAAAAATGTGGTATATTTACACAATGGAGTATTACTCAGCTATTAAAAACAATGAATTCGAGCGGTTCCTAGGTAAATGGGTGGAACTAGAAATTATCATCCTGAGTGAAGTAAGCCAATCACAAAAGAACACACATGGTATTCACTCACTGATTATTGGATATTAGCCCAGAACCTTGAAATGCCCAAGATGCAACTCACAGGTCACATGAAGACTGAAGGAGCTGAAAGGGTTTGTGGCCCCATGAGGAGAGCTACAATACCAACCAACCACAGCTCCCAGGGTCTAAACCACCAGCCTGGGAGCACTTAGGGAGGGATCCTTGGCTTCAGCTGTATACATAAGAGTGGAGGGCCCTGCTGGGAATAGGTGGAAGATGAGATCCTTGACCTCATGAAGGCTAGACGCCCCAGGGGGAGAGAATTTTGAGGGTGGGGAAGTGGGAGTGGGGGGTAGGTAGGGGTTATATCCACAGAGAAGAAGAAGGAAAGGTAAGGGGATAGGGGGTTCCCAGGTGGGTGGTGGGTGGGGTAAGGGGATAACATATGAAATGTAAATAAAACATCCAATAAAAAAATTAAAAAAAAAGAAAATGGTGTGTTTAATCTAACTCAGAATCACCAGAAAAATAAGGATGATGGGGCCTCAACTCTTATATGAGATGTTAGAGACAGCAATGAGATTGAAGAATTGTCACAATGAATTTCCCTCAGAATTTATCCAGTTCTAGCCTGTCCACAGTTAAGTGACTAGTTTTCAGGGAATAGCTTGGCAATGGTGTTTTTCTGATGAAAAGCTAGAAGAAGACAGACAAGCCAAACAGGTTCTGAGTCAATCACCTGATAATATTTCTTATCCCCTTTAAGACTTTTGAGACTGTTCCACTGGAGTGCCTTTATGATGTCTTCCTTCATTGTCCTCTCAGAAGAAATTTGAGAATAAATAAAAAAGGGATTGTGTATGTGTTTGTGTGTGTGTGTGTTCCTCTGCCTCAGTGTCATAGCTAGAGGATCATATGAAATGGCTGCACAAGAATGCAAAATGCATGTGAAATGATTACATATGCACAGCATCAATTTCACTGTCAGGAGGAGTTAGAGGAAAGTGAAAGTTGCACAAACTGTCTGAAGGGAAAAAAAAGATATGAGAATTCAGTGCCTGTAATTAGATGGAATCTTTCCAGGTGAATCTTTGTATATAAATACTTTTTGGTGGCTTCAGTGTGATAGATCAAAAATATTATAAACTCAATACTGTATTTAAATTAATAAGCCATGTTAAAATTATAAGTAACTTGGGGCTACAGAGATGGTCCAGCAGTTAAGAACATTTCCTCCTCTTCCAGAAAACCCAAGATTAGTATCTAACACATCAGATGGATCACAATCAATAGTAACTTCAGCCCCAAGTGACTCCATGCTTCTGGATTCTATGGAACTCTTCTGGTCTCTTCAGACACCTACACATGTATGCACACACACATAAAATAAAATAAAAAATAATAGAATTAGCCATAAGGATGAACTCATTCTTCCATGCTTTTGTTGAACTTGCTAAATTTTAACATTTTTCTTTAAACATTTCTGTCATGGTCTGGTAAGAGACAAGGTTGTCTTTTTTTTAACTTATGATTCATGAATGCAATACTTAATTTTCAATATAATTTCATAGTCAATTTATTTATAAATGTAATTCTTAAAATAACTTATTTATAAATAAAAATTAAAAGTTAAATTTACTATCTAGATTTACAAGTTCCTGACTCTTCACTAGCTTGCTGATTTATATACAATGTGCCAAAAGTCTAAGTTGATAGATGCTAAGTCTTCTGTTGAATTTATGCACTACAACTGAAAGTACCATTGTAAATCATTGTCTAAGTTACAAATATTCCCATTAGTTATTGTTTGGGACATCAGATTTGAAAACACCTTCTTTCTTTACTCTTAAGTTATGACTTATTTTTTAAAGATGTGACATGTTCTGATAATTTGTTAGTACCAAGTGCTGATTTATTAGATCACTGTAATAAATTTTAACTTAAAATTTAAAGGCTTTGAATTATGTACAAGAAATTTTGAAAGCTCTCTGGCTGAAAAACAATTCTTAGAGAAAAGAAGTAAATGTTGATTCTAATAGTTTA
The DNA here is from genome assembly GCF_004785775.1 of Grammomys surdaster. Taxonomy (NCBI): domain Eukaryota; kingdom Metazoa; phylum Chordata; class Mammalia; order Rodentia; family Muridae; genus Grammomys; species Grammomys surdaster. The sequence continues at coordinate 2,601,951 of NW_021604640.1, read as the reverse complement.
CAAGACAAAGCTTGTGGTGCTAATAGTCTTAACACATTTATCTTTTCATTATGTAATTCCTGACTCGTTTCTGCCCTAAGCTTTACTTTTTAATACATATGTAATTTGTGCTTTGATCTAAGCAGATTTCCAAGGTACAGAAATGCCTGTTTCACCTGCATATATTGACATCATTTGCTGTATACTAAGACCTTTGTCAGATGGTTCTGCTTAGATTCTGTTTTCCATTTGTGTTGTTCATCAATTGGAGATATACTGGTATATGTACTTGGATTTGGATATCTGCTTTGAGAACCCAGAGAACCTGTTGACCAGGCTGTTAATTGCATAGTTGCTGATATTCTTTACTTGTTTTTTAGGCTAAGCAACATGGGATTTATGTTCATCAGGTTTCTGATCTTTTTTACTGAGGACTTGTCTGAAAGAATTTCTCATATAATGAATTTTAGTAAGGTCTCCCTCTGTCTCTTTCAGTGTGTCTTCTTCTCTACCTCTGTCTCTGTCTCTGTGTGTTTGTCTGTGTTACCATTACTATTGAAAGCATTATCCATAAAAATAGGAAACAGAATTATTGTTCTCTGAAGTTTGTAAAGAAATGTTATATCTATGTAGTTTATTTGTGTTAGGTCATGTAGCTCATCTTTTTTTCTTTTTCCCTCTCAGGTGAATGTTTTGTTGCATGGTGGCATTTACTGCAGTCAATGAGTTTATCTTACCAAACTTCCAAGAGCTGAGCTACCTAGTGGTCAAGTAAAGACAAAGGCTTCTCTTTCATTTTTTATCCCTGTCTGTCTTTCTGGATATTTTTATATTGTACTATCCACATTGTGCTGAGATTTATAAGATAGTAGGATATTGGGGGAAGAAAACATTGATGTGTGGCTAATTTACTATATAGCATTTGAGAACAGTTGCAATGCACATTTTTATAAATCATTTTTCTTACATATCTGAAATTATAATGTAATTGCATCATGTCTTCCTTTACTTTTATTCCTTAAAATCAAGGCCCCACAAACTCATCTTTAATCTTGTTTTAATTCTTGGCCTCTTTTTATTGTTATTGCATATGTGTGTGTGTGTGTGTGTGTGTGTGTGTGTGTGTGTATGTGTGTGTGTACATTGCATGGTTTCTATCATGTACAACCAATAAATAAATAAGCAAAATAGTTCCTATAATTTCCAGGTTTCCTTGAACTGTATTTCTGAATCAAGAAATAGGACTAGATTTTGAAACTAAGACAATGCTTTAGAATTTTAATGCATCTTTTGTATTCTCTGTGACAATTCAATGTAGTTTACCAAAATATTTAAATACTCTCCTCCTTTTTTACTGTAACTGCCTCTAAAGATTCTACGTTTCCTTCTCAGTTGTTTTGTGGACTCAGTCACACCCATTTTTCATAGTTTTAGTGCTTTTGCATTAAATAAAGAAATATTTAGTTAGCAAATATTCATAGAATACCTATATTATTTGCGAGCCACTCCCATAACTATCGCAAAACTGAGTAAGCAATTAAAATATGGTATGGCTTTACTGAATTAAAATCCAGAGGAAAAGTCAAGACTTTTCAAAATATTGCCTTGTATATGCACTGCAAATCTGAATCAATGCTATGGAAGAAAGAAAAATACAAAATACTTTCAGCACTTTCCACAATACTGGTTATGCTTTTCTTTGGTCTCTTTTCCTTTCTGGAACTCACTGTGTAGTCCATGCTGGCATTCAACCTCCTGTAATTGCAATCCTCCTTCCTCAGCTACCCAAGAGCTTTCAAACATTCACTGGCATGAACCATTTAGTATGTAAACTAAAAACAAGTATGAACCTATAAATAAAAACCTCACACACATGTTATTTGTGAAAATTTTTCTACTTACAAAATATGAACTGTCACAAAACTTTTGTAGAATCATGCAACATCAGATAATATTTGATAGACTCAATAGTTTCAAGGAGATTATACTTATCATATATTGTTTCATATAGTTTTAAATATTTGTTACTTTCAGGAAAAAGAATTTCATCTGTGTGCTCCATTATCATATAAATACTAAATTAGATCATGGAAAATATGAACATCACTCACATTGATTTACAATTTTATAATGAGTTTGGCAGAGTCATTGTAGTTTAGCTTTTTATTTGACTATAAATTTATTTCATAAAATTATCATATGGGGTCATAGGGAAGCTCAAAAGTGTAGCCATACACAGATTTTTAGTCACTCTGTGTCCCCTGGAAATGTCTGAGTCTGATGCCTTTTCCACATTGGCAAGTAATTTAATGCTTAGCACCAGTAACACAGCTCTCAACCATCTGTAAATCCAGTTCCAGGAGAATATAGGTAAATAAAACATTTATACACATGAGATAAATAAATCTAAACCTTTAAAAATATCAGCAGCTCACAAAACTGCTGCCTTATTGAATAGACCTTGGTATTGACTATTAGGTGTAAGTGACATCCGTGGACTTTGCAACATTTTCTTGTAACTGTGTTTCCTCCTCCAGCACAGCTGAAGATTTCCTATTCTTCATGATATTGCCTGACAGGATTGTTTCTCAGTGACTTAATGATGTAGTAATATTGGATTACTACCAATTATTACCACAGGTTTAATCTACTTGTAGCGTTTGAGGATATAACTCTAATTCACGCTGCGACTAGAGCAAATTTAAGAACTAGATGTTTCTCCAATGACAACTCAATTGAGGTAAAAGAAAATAAGATGTATATCCAATATTATCACATTGTCTTTTTATGCATTCAATGCATTTATTTGAAATGAGAGCTCTGAATACAATCATGTGAATATAACTATGAAAACATAATTAACTCACCAATTAAAAAACAACCAAAAAACCCCCCAATTAAGCAGTAAGTTTAAAGAAGGAAACAATTGCAGTTAATACGGTTGCCAAGCAGATATGTGAAATTCATTTTTCCTGCAAGTCTAAAAGATAATAAGCATTTGTAATTATTCACTTCACTGTGACACAGGAAAAATTAATTCAAGACATATTATTTTATGAGAATTTAATTCAATGTGTACAAAGTCTTTCTTTCTACCTTTCTCACATAATCTGTTTAACAATTGTTGTATGTGAAAAATAGTTGTTCTGTCCCTTCCATTAATATTTGCTCACACCATTACCAGCTTATGTACCCAGTGTCTGGCTTTTTGATATTGGACTCATTCAATTCAGGGCAATGCAACTACTGATGAGCAAGACAGACTTATAAATTGATTGATATCTAAATTTGAGTAAGATGCTGGTAGCACTGATTTGTGCTTACGTTTCTATATGCTTTGATTCATGTTTTGATAAGTGGTTTAAATTAATTCTTAAAGATGCATATTTAAATACATGGATGACACATAAATGACAAAATGGTTAGATTAAACTTTTCACATGCAATCTATCTATCTGTCTATCTATCTATCGAACTATCTATCTATCTATCATCTATCTATATGAGAATTTCTCATGATATAACTATTAAAATCTAAAACCTCAATATAATATCATCAGGGCTTGGAGTTTGGGAGAAGTAACCATACTATGAAGGTTCAGCCTTTGTGATGATAACTAGTGTGCTTATAAAAGGAACCAAAGAAAAATCTCTCCCTTTATTCCATAGGTGATCGTACAAGAAGGTGAAAGACTACAGCTAGGAAGAGACATCTAACTTTGTAGAACTCAACCATATTTGGCACCTGGTCTCAGAATTTTGATTTATAAAACTGTAAGAAATATGTTTCTGTTGCTTAAGCTTCTTCACAGGAAGTGGAATTTCTATTTTATTTTACTTTATTTTATTTCATTTTATTTTATTTTGTAGTTACTTAAAATGATATTCAAGATATTCACTTAGGGTAAAACATAACAATTGTGTATATAAATACATTAGGGAAAACTAGATAAACGATATTGTCTTAAAGTAATCTTACAAAGTAAATTTGAAGCAGTAGTTGAACTCCGACTCAATATAAATCCCCATTTCCATGTCCACTGTTATTTAACTCAGTTTTGAAAAATGCAATGAAGCTATATAAGACAGTTGCCTTTAGGGGATGAAATAGATTCTAGTGAAACTATAGTAAGGAATTTTTTGCATTTTTGATGTATTGCTGCATGGATTGTATCCTCTTTATTTGTATCAGAAGAAGCTAAGAGTTCAGAATACAAAAATAGAATAAATTGTTAATGGAACTTATAATTATAACTCATTTCCAATTCTTACTTATTGGAATGCATCATTTTAGACATCTAAAACAGTAGGTAATACTAACCAGCATGTTTGTTTTGTGCAGTGATAAATTTTGTAGATAGGCTAAAAATTTCATTAAATTCAATATTAAACTAACAATGTTAATTTTAGATCATATCTTTCCATGGGGTATGTAAATAACACATACAAAAATAATATTCTGACACTTTCTGAAGCTTTGGGGAATATAAATTGACACATGAAATGTAGCTACATTTCAAAATGTAATATACATATTTTTCATGATATCTTTAAAATAATGCTTTTATTTATATTAAAATGTATAAAAATATTTTGATCATATTCATTTACTTCTTTTATTTCCCCCAAATTTTCCCCTATGTTCTTATATTTTCATCCTTTCACTTTTTAAAACAAAACAAAAGCAACAACAACAACAATAATCCCTTGTACTCTGTTTCCACTGGCTGACTACTCCTAGGCCTACCATGAAATATGGTTATATAATAAGGTGTCACTCCATTGAAGAAAATCGACTTTCCCTCTCTCCACACCAATCAAATGTTAATAAGTTCTCAGGTACCAATGGGACTTCATGCCTAGCTTCCCTCTTCCATACTGAGATTCTTGTCTGACTTACACTTGTGCATGTCTTGTGCATTGTTGTCTCTGTGAGTTCATAAGTGCATATGCCTTGTTGTGTTTGGGAAATACTGCTTCCTTGGAGTTTTCCATTAGCTTTTTGTTCTTTCAATCTTTCTGTAACCTCTTCTGAAAATATAGCTGAGTCTTGAGACAAGAGGTTTAACATGCCCATTTCATGTGTAGCTGAACACAACAAACCCATTCTCTGAATATTGACTAACTGTGGTTCTCTGTGTTAATTTTCATTCACTGAAAGAAGTTTCTCTAGTGAGGGTTGAGTGGTACACTGATTTATCTGTATAGTAAAATGTCAGGAGGAGCACTTCATTGCTCTGTAAGATTCTCCTTAACCCTATAACCTATCTAGCTTCTGGACGTTGTGATGTCTAGATTCTATATTATGTAATAGTACTTAACTCCAACAAAAAAACTGAATGGATACTCTCATATAAGTACTACTATTCTAACAATGGTCATATATTTACATGGAACTCATTATTACAGCTTATGAGGTTCAAACCACACAACAGAGAAAAGGGAAGCATCACCAACAAATGGTGCTGGTCTCCAATTAGTTAGCCCTCAGGGCCATGGTTTCTTGACTCCTAACCCATGAAATCTTCCTCCTAGTGGTCTCCTATGACCACTAGGCTGGGAACACGAAGCCCAGCCTATTTCATTCTTCACAGCTATAGGCTGCAGACATCTTTGTTTATCAATCAGAAATAACTTCTGGGCAAAGTCACAAAGCATCACTTGGGTCTACATGCAGACTTCCTCCTTTCTGAGGCAACCAGATCTTGGGGGCCTGCACTTAGCATTTCAATACATAGCAAATGACCAAACCTCAACAATCCTCAACAATTCATTTAAAATTCCTTTGTCCTCACTATCCACTCCTCAATAGAGTTAAAATCTTCATCTAGTGAGTCAATTCTTATTAAACATTATTTTAAAGTGCTTATTGGGTCTTTAACTCCATTTTACTCTTTGTTATACTCAGTTTCCTCCTCTCTCACTTTCTTCCACACCTTGACCATTTTCTTTTTGCCAATTAACATGTATTTTCCTATTTAATGAAATGAGGTAGGAAGGACAGGATTTAATTTGAAAGTTAAATATTGTCTTTAAAAAAAATGCTGAAATACTAAACAAACCATTTCAGGTTTTGATATATGGCCTTGTATATAAGCCCTCACTAACCTTACACTTAATATCCTGCTGCCTCACTCTGCCTTCTAAGTGCTAGGACAGCAGGTATGTACCACAGTGCCTGGCTATATAAAAACATGATTGATACAAAAGTCTATTCAGTATGTGTCATTTCTAGACTATGTGTCATTTCTAGGCTATAAATATATATTCCTCTAAACCAGAGGATTATAGAACCTGCCAGGCATTGCACTTTATCTTCTTGTTTACTATTTGGTAGTTTACAATAACATCTTATTGGAAAAGAAAAGAAAAATCTTCCTTTAAACATACCTTCCTTGAGATGCAAACTAGGAAGACTTTGTTGAGGCAGAAAAGATTGAAGTAATTTTTGGTTCCTAGCTTAGCTGCATCATATTATCATTCTGTAATGAGGACTTCAGCCATTTCTCCATAATTATTCACAGGAATATTAGTAATTATTTGTATGAAGTTTCTGTAGTATTCCTTATAAATAAGTATGGTGTCTATTGATACATCACACCACTTCATACTCTATACCATAACTACACAGAGCAAAATTTGTTGTGAATATTATTTACTAAGATTTTACTTGTTACTTATATTTGTGAATGATAGTGATTCATGATATTTCTCCCACTATTTATGTTTGGTTTGCTATTATTAAACTAAAAATAAATAAATAAGATAATAACTTTTTAAATATTTAAATATTTTCATCAAAGAAAATAGATATTAGCTAAATTTAAATTGTATATGGATATAAAATAAATGTAAATATTATCTGCAAAATTTATTTTCAAATGCACTTTATATTTCACACGTGAAATTATAAATTCCACATTTCACATGTCAGATAAAACATACACAATAAATACTATTTATTAGAGCCTTTGTGAACTCAGAATATGCAAAAACCATGAAGAAATAGATAAAAATGATCAATAGAACATTTCCAAATCATTCTGCCAAAAAGTTCACAGCAGTAAAATTCCATTAATTCATCTCTCTCTTTTTTCATTTCTTCCCTTTTACATGTCAAAGTCAGGCACTATGCCTCTGTGCTTCTTAGAGAGCTTTCACTGATACTTTGTACTTTTCACCATTGGCATCTTCATCTTTCTTTTGAGCCTCATTCCACTTTATAAAGTCATCACACTATTGGTTTTGCTCCCTCATGCAATGCTAATAGGTGCTCCATTTCTTTTTGTAGCCCTTTAGAAATGCCAAGTAATTATTTACAACTCTTCACTCCTGCAGGGCCTTTGTAAAGAAATCAACCAGATGGTGTGAAGTACATTTAGACAGTTCAATGCTGGGCTAAGTGATGTAAGGAATGTCTTAGAGCCTTTGTGAACTCAGAATTTGCAATACCCATGAAGAAATAGATAAAAAGTAAGAAAGAATCCTAAGTGTGAAGCCCCATATCTTAAAATGCTATAGAAAAAAGCTGTACGAATAATCATATCATGCATTTATGAGACACAGTGATCCACTGAAACTTTGTAAAAACATGTTTTATAATTTAGAAAATAGAGACAGAGATTCACACATTATTATGCATAAATGTAAAAATGTTTCTGTTCTTTGTTAAAGTTGACCATTTAAAACACAAAATATTTCAGTAAATGTACTGTAATGTTTACTTTGAAAGGTGTGGGTAATACATATTTTTTACTTTTCAAGCTCAAAGTTAAAAGACCCTGCTTTAAAACTAATGTTTTTTTTGTAGCATTAAATAGACACAATAATATGTAAATGAACATATGTGACTGTGTTTATTATCAGTTCATGTGCCATTTGAATATCACAAAATTTTCACATTATTATATATCATTTACTGGGTTCAGCTGTTTACAAAATGTAAATGTCACTTTTAGCTTGAGGGCTGCACAGTAACAAAAAGTCATGTAGACATAGGCAATGGATTATAGTTTGGTATCCCTTCTTTAAAGAATGTCAATATTTTTATCCATATGGATAAAATTTTCTATCTATAGTTTGTAAGTATTCTAGCTTCGAATAAATTCTTAATACTAACTATAATTTGCTTGTACTATTTTTAAGTCTAACAATAATTGTTGTTAGCACTTTACTCTTTGTGCAGCTTCTACATTTGTTACCTAGAGTATTTCACACCGACTTTGAAGTTTGAGACATTTTATTATGAATCTTTTTAAAACTATTGTTCAACGGTGGAGGGCTACTACTCTCATTTTCAGTGAAATAACTGATAATTCAAATAACTACCAATAGCTAACTTCAAATTCAAATTATTGCATAAAATGTTCAAAGAAAATTTTCAGTTGTGCAATTATTTTATTGCCAAAATTCTTGCATAGCACTGTGCAAACCCTGACTTTCTAGTATAACATACACATGCACACACATACACACACACACATGCACACACACACACACACACAGTGAGAGAGAGAGACAGAGACAGAGACAGAGACAGAGAAAGATGGAGATAGATGTGTACACTATATTATTTATATATTTCCACATTTGAAACATTTACTGAAGAATTGCATTTATCCAGAGATCTTCAGCTAAATTGCTCATCATCATAACCATATCATTGCTAAAGTTTTATTGTCATAAAATATTGAGCAAATATTAAGGTATATATTTATCTATAATTATGATTAATTATAAAACAAAATAACTTATCAAACTAGATGAGTACTATATGAGCAATATTTATTGCTAGGAAAGATATCCTATTAATCTTAGCAACTGAAAATACAGCACTGGATTGAAATCAAAATAAAAATAATGTAAAATAAACTTCTAACTTGTCTTACTATATTTTGTGTTGTAAATGGTTTCTTATATACTGTTTATCCTGTACTGTTTATGCTATTTG
>NW_021604640.1:2560011-2592922 GCF_004785775.1 Grammomys surdaster | reverse complement strand
ATATATATATATATATATATATATATATATATATATTCAAGGATAAATTATCACAAATTTAGTGGATTAAACAATCCACGAAGAGATCATTTATTATCTCAGTTTTTAAGGTGAAAAGTTCAAACACATATTATGTGAATTTATGCTTGTGCTTATTAAAAACCATGTTTTGAGCCTGGCAGTGGTGGTGCATGCCTTTAACCCCAGCACTTGGGAGGCAGAGGCAGGTGGATTTCTGAGTTCGAGGCCAACCTGGTCTACAGAGTGAGTTCCAGGACAGCCAGGGCTACACAGAGAAAACCTGTCTCGATAAAACAAAACAGCAACGACAACAACAACAATAAAAATAACAAAACCATATTTTGAAAAGAACGCAAAATATGGAATTGGCACAAAGACAGAAATATAGAAAAATGGAATAAATACATAAGTACACAGATCAACAGTCATGTAGTATTTGACAAAGAGGGAAAGCACCATACATTGAAGGAAAGACAAATGATGCTGGGAAAGCAGGATGTCCACATGCAGAAGAATGAAAATAGATCCATTTTAGTTATCCTACACTAAAATTACCTTGCTGTTGATCAAAGGCCTTAACTTGAAATCTGAAATTCTAAAACATCTAGAAGAAAACATAGGCAAGATCCTGTAAGATACTTGCTTAGGAATGGATATTCTGAACAGGACTTCATTTGTCCAGGAATTAAAGCCAAAAATTGACAAGCAAGACCTCATACAATTAGAAGTGTCAGTAAAGCTTATGAAACATTCAATTAAGTAAAGAAGGGAATAACAAGATACACATAGAGAAAAGATAAAAAAGAGGGGGTTTAGGAGAAGAGAGGAAGTTCAATACAGAAGGAGAAAGAGGAAGGAGGGAAATATTACACAAAACAGAGTTGCTGGAGAAAGCCCCAGGGGATAACATTACTTTATATTAACATAAAATTACACATGTTACACTTAAATACGGTCATGATACATTAGCTGACAATGATATACTGAAGAATCTTAGATGAAGAAATATTCCAAAATCAGTAATGAGAAACCTGCTTTTAACCAATTGGACAGAGTAGTTCAAATGACACCTAAAGTAATATAGGATATTTCTGTCGCCCATGAATATCTATCAAAGGTTGAAGATACAGGATGCTTAGGACATTGGACTTAAATTCATACAATTGTTTCTAAACTAAAAGCTTCATTCCTACAGTCTAGTCTCTACTGTAATAATAATTATTTTGCAAGCTGCCAAGGCAAGCAATTAATAGTCTTATTCAGTGGGACACCTTTGGACCATAACAGTGACCAACATGACAAGAGTTCTATAAAGGTACTTACAACAGTGTCACTCAGAGACAGACAGACTTAGAGCTGCAGGGAAGATCTTCCAAAAGGTAGGTGAAAAAAGAAAGTGGGCCGCAGAAAGGCAGCCAAAAGTGCCTTGAGCAGCAGGACCAATGGGCAACCTTCACAGAAGGCAACCAAGCAGCAAAATTAAAGATAGATTTGGAAGGTGTTTAGCCAAGAGTACTGGAGGGAAGGACAGTCTTGCCACAGGTGGCTTAGAAGTGCCCAGTCATTGAGCTGAAAAGCATATTAAATAATAATAATGATTATGATGATGATGATGATGATGATAAGTAGCACTCACATGTTGGTTGTATCTAACATATGCCTAATTAGGCTTATGACTCACTCAAGGAGTTAGAAATCATGGCTAGTATTATAAACATACCCAACTACCTAAGGACAGCATATTCATGGCTCTTCGAAGAGAATCTACTACCAATACTTTGCTATAACACATAATTCCTTAACTGCTTTAAAAACTTCATCCTTGTCTGGGCAGTGGTGGCACACACCTTTAATCCCAGCACTTGGGAGGCAGAGGCAGGCTGATTTCTGAGTTCGAGGACAGCCTGGTCTACAGAGTGAGTTCCAGGACAGCCAGGATTACACAGAGAAACCCTGTCTCGAAAAACCAAAAAGGAAAAAACTTTTATCCTTATATGAAAGGTAAATGTAGCTATGAACCTTCATCGAAGAAGCTTTTCTCTACATTAATTTTAAACCATTACAGAAAATCACAAGTAGAAAAAAATACACTGATCAGTGATCTTTAAGGAGTTCAGTTCAAATGGATATATATTCACCACAGACTTTACCTCTGTAACTCAGGGAACATCTCGGAAGAGGAGATGAAAAGACTGAGAGAACTAGAATACTACAAATTCTCCCATGAAACAGCCTTTCCTGGAATTGAGTACATAAATGAGAAAGGAATAATAGCTTTAAAAATAGACCTGAAATGGAGACTCTATTGGGAGTCCCATCCCTAGACAGAGAACCACAATTAAGTAAGAGAGAGAGAGAGAGAGAGAGAGAGAGAGAGAGAGAGAGACAGAGAGAGAGAGACAGAGAGAGAGACAGACAGAGAGAGAGACAGAGAGAGAGACAGAGAGAGACAGAGAGAGAGACAGAGAGAGACAGAGAGAGAGAGAGACAGAGAGAGAGAGAGACAGAGAGAGACTGAGAGAGAGACAGAGACAGAGAGAGACAGAGACACAGAGAGAAATAGCTTCTCTTAGAGATGAGTTTCTTGATTGACTTTTCAATTCAAAGTGAAATGTATACAAATTGAAATGACTAACCTTGGTTGTCATCAGATGTTTGACTAACATCTAAGTTTAATTAAAATCCAAGCAAGTGGGAACACCTATGAGGAATTTTTCTTGATTGCATTATTTGTAGTCAGAACTACTTTGTATCTTGATCATTCCAGGTGAGAAGACCCACCTTAAATCTTCTTGTAACAGACCACCCAAAAGGATGTGAAAGCATGAAACTTCTGTTTGCATGAGCTAAACAAATGTTGTGTCACTGAGGTACAGCCTCCAGGCGCTATAGAACCTCAGTTAGAGTGTAAAACCATGGATCAGTAGGTTATCAAACTAAAACTACAGACAGAGTTATAGGAAAAATGGTACTTGCATTGTAGAATATTTTATAGTCCCTGGTTGCCTCTCTAAATATTTGTAACATTCCCTGCACAAGTTGTGACAAAAATGTCTGTACATATTGTTCTTTATCCCCTAGAAGCTATAAAATATTCTGTTGTTGAGAACTATCACCAAGAATAATTCATGTCTTTAATTTTGCAATAATAATCAGAGGCAGTGTTACAATGATTGTGGATGTTACATTGGTCCATAAAATGTTGTCAGGAAAAGAAGAGAAATAGAATGAACAGAGGTAGAATTTGAAGTATTTTTGAATATCCAGAGAAAAAAGAAATTTAGGATGAATATTTCTGGCTCTGGTAGCTCTATAAATGACATAAACATTAAGTGGAAACAGAACCTTGGGAGCAGTAAAGGGGGACACAGCAGGTAGTCACGGCAGGCAGACAAGTGAGATAGGAAAAGATGAGAATGAAAATTCAGTTCAGTTTGTCTTAGTCAACATGAATCAAGATTTCAAGGAGTCTGATGCCAAGTCATTTATTACAAACAAATTTAAACAAAGTATAACTTGGAAAAAAGTTTTCTGGTATAATACAACTCCCAGTGCACAAGGAAGCATAATTACATCAAAATGCAATTCAGGGTACATGTTAATTTTTCCAAGAAAATAGGTTCTTGAGAAATGTACCAATGCTAGGTACAGGGTCTGGCCTGATCTCGCTCATACAGATAGTATATAGGTAATTTGGCTGAGAGCCAACTCTCATCTTGGTTTTGAGAGCTCAGAGGTGGCCCTGGGTATACAGACAATACAGTGGTCATTTAAATTATTAGGTATCTCTATTACTGGTTGTGAGAGCTTGGGGAGTCCCTGACTTTGAGGTCGTTTAGATTACTAGCTATCTCTGGGCCTAGTTGTAGTAACTTAATATGGCCCAACAAAGAATATAGGTTACCATGCTGTGAATCACTTTCAATTCTCAGATTTCTGGATGGAAGACTAGCATGTATTATGTTTTCCCACTGGAAAGACAATAAGAATGTTTAACATTCCTGGTTTGTCTGGAGATATGAGGGCACAAGGACCTTCATGTTATATTTGTAACAAAGAAGTACAGATCTTGGCATATATAATATGGAAGAAGGAAATGTATGCTGAGTTTTATACATTTATATTTTTTAGAAAACTTAGCATACTAGTGAGTGCACATGAAGCATAAACCAATGGCCTAAGGACCCATTGAAATTTAGATAGCAGCCAAAAAGAGGAATGTGTTTGCTGAGGTAAATCAGGCTCAACATAAAGGAAATACCTAGAATAATCTAGGAGGATGCTTGGAATACAAAGGAATAGGAGTTAAAATACATCTTCCAAAGGAACAGAATTAAGATGGAAAACAATAGGAAAATAAGATAATAAATGAAATTAAAGTAGAGTTTTTAAGTAAATTTGTTCTTCTTGTTTGGAGAGAAGGGCAAGTACAATATCAAGGTTCAATGATCTGATGAGAGATATCTTGCTGTGTTTTACTAGGATGATGGCATTATGTGATGAAAAACAAAGATTCAATGTTAGTTCTCCTCCTCCTCCTCCTCCTCTTCCTTCTCCTCTTCTTCCTCCTCCTCCTCCTCCTCTTCCTCCTCTTCTTCCTCCTTATCCTTCTTCTAAAATCATTAATTTTATTGTCAGGTCTTACCCTCATGAAATCATGTTATCATAATTAAGTCCCCTCTAAAGGTCTCATTTCCATCTTTCATGACCACATGATTTTAGTATTGTGTTTCCAACACATGAACTTTACAGGAAGCAGTCAAATGATATTTATGAAACAATAGTGTTATTCTTTTAATGAACATTGTGCTCATGATCACATGTATGTGGATGCACATGTCACATTCCATATGGCTGTCAGAGGGCAATCTAAGGTGTTCATCTACAACTTGCAGCTTGTTGAAGGTCCCATTTATTACTATTTTTCCATAGTATAAGCCAGGATAAGTGTCCGTGAGATTCTGGGGGCATTTCTTGTCTTTATCTTCCATCTCCTTAGGAAGTGATAAAATTACAGTCACATGTTACTACAATCAGCTTTAAGTGGATCTTGGGACCTCAATTCAGTTTCTCACTCTTAAGTTGCAAGCATATCACCTACTTAATCATCTCTTTAGCATCATTGCACAATGTTAATTTAAGTACAGAAACATGCTGTGTTTCTTCTTTATATCTGGATCCTAAACCAACCAAATAAATCAACAGAGCACAGGGAGGGAGGCTAGGGTTGGATGGTACACAGCAGGGTAAAGATGGCCACCAAATTTCAATTAAATAAAAGGTGCAAACGGATGGAGCTAGAAAATATTATTGAGAGTGAAAAAACCCAGACTCAGAAAGACACATATAGTATATACTCACTTGTAAGTGGATATTAGCCATAAAATATAAGATAAGCAATCTACAATAGAGAAACCCAAAGAAGCTAAACAAGAAGAAAGACCCAAGGGAAGAAGCTTGAATGTCACTCAGAAGGGGAAATAAAATAGATTTCTGATGAGGAGGGAGGGAGGGAAGTGGGTGTTGGCAGGAAAGGGTTTAGAGAGAGAACAGAAACCAATAATGGGGCATATTTGGGGATGATCTGGAAACCTGAGATTTGGGAGGCTCCAGAGAGACTATGGGAGTGACTTTAGCTGAAACTCCTAGCAGCTGAGAATATAGAGACTGAAATGGCCGCCGCCTGTAGCCAGCCAGGACTTCCAGTGGACGAAGTGGACAACCACCCACCCACAAAACATTTGACCCCCATTTTTTGGCCTACAGGGTAGGACATTCAGGGATAAAGGTGGAACAGAGATTGAGCGGATAAAAAAACAATGACTAGCACAACGTGAGACACATCCAGCCTGAGAGTCCCAAGCCCTGACAATATTAGTGATACTCTGCTATACTTGAAGTAAAGAGCGTAGCATAACAGTCTCCTGAGAGGCTTCACCCAGAAGCTGATGGAAACAGATGCAGACACACACAACTAAACACTAGACTCAGCTCCTGGACACTTATAGAAGAGTGGAAGGCAGGAGCTTGAGGAAGCCAGAGGGGTCAAGGACACTACAAGAAGACCTACAGAGTCAACTAATCTGGGACCATGGGGGCTTATAGAGACTAAACCTCCAACAACAACAAAACGTGGACTCGACCTAGGCCCCACACACATATGTAGCAGAAGTACAGCTTGGGCTCCATGTGGGTGCCCTAAAACCTGGAGTGTAAGAGCTATCTCTGAATCTGTTGCCTTCTTTGGATCTCCTTCCATTAACTGGGTTGCATATTCTGGCCTCAGTGGAAGAGGATGCACTTAGTTCTGATATAGCTGTCTCTTGAGAGGCTCTGCCAGATTGTGACAAATACAGAAGAGGATGTTCACAGCCAACCATTGGACTGAGCATGGGGTCCCAATATAAGAGTTAGAGAATGGACTGAAGGAGTTGAAGGGGTTTGCAACCCCATAGGAAGAACAACAATATCAACCAGACACCCCGGAGCTCCCACGTACTAAACCACAAACCAAAGCATATACACATAGGGACCCATGGCTCCAGCCACATATATAGCAGAGGATGGCATTGTAGGATATCAATGGGAGGAGAGGCCCTTGGTCCTGTGAAGGCTTGATGTCCCAGTGTAGAATAATGTTAGGGTGGAGAGTAATTAGTGGGTAAGTGAGGAACACCCTCATAGAAAACTCAAGTGACAGCAGATAGTGGAAAGGATGTGGAACAAGAGAAAGACTCCTCAACTCTTGGTGAGATTACAAACTTGTAAAACCACTTTGGCAATCAAACCCCAGTTCCTCAGAAAATTGGACATAGTACTACCTGAGGACTGAGCGATACCAATCCTGGGCATATACCCAAAAGACGCTCCAACATATAACAAGGACATATGCTCCACTATGTTCTTATCAGCCTTATTTATAAGATCCAGAAACTGGAAATAACCCAGATGTACTCCAACAGAGGAGTGGATACAGAAAATGTGGTACATTTACACCATGGAATATTATTGAGCTCTTAAAAATGATGACATCATGAACTTTGTAGGCGAAGGGATGGAACTAGAAAATATCATCCTGAATGATGTAACCCAGACCCAAAATGACATACATGGTATGTTCTCACTAATAAGTGGATATTAGCTCAAAAGCTCAGAATAGGCATGATACAACTCACAAACCATATGAAGCGTAACAGGAAGGAAGGCCAAAGTGTGGATGCTTCAATCCCACGTAGAAGGGGAAACAAAATAATCATGGGAGGCAAAGGGAATGACGGACCTGGGTGGGAGAGAAGAAAGGGAGGGAAAAAAAGTAGGGCAGGACTAGATATGGGAAGAGACAGGAGAGAAGTCCAGAGGGTCAGGAGAATGAATAGAAATTCATAGCAGTGGGGTGTGGGGAACCACTAGAAAGACCCAGACACCAGGGAAGCAACAGGCTTCCAGGACCCATTGGGGATGACATTAGCTGAAATACACAACAGCAGGGAGATAGAACCTGAGGAGACCACCTCCAATAGATAGACATGGCCCCCAGTGGAGGAATGGGGCCATCCATCCATCTCAAAAGTTTTAATCCAGAATTTTTCCTGTCTAAAGGAAATACAGTGTCAAAAAATGGAACAGAGGCTGAAGGAAAGGCCGTCCAGAGACAGCCCTACCTTGAGATTCATCCCATCTTCAGACACCAAGCCAGACACTATTGCTGATGCCAAGAAGTGTTTGCAGACAGGAGCCTAGTATGGCTGACCTCTGAAAGGTTCTGCTAGCATCTGAGATTAAGTCAGATGCAGATACTCACAGTCAAAGATGGGCCTGAGCCTGGCAGTCTCAATGGAATAGTTAGGGGAAGGGTTGAAGGAGCTGAAGGAGACTGCAATCCTATAGGAAGAACAACAGTATTAATTAACTGGACCCCTCAGAGCTCCCAGGGATTAAACCACCAACCAAAGAGTATTTATGAGCTGGTCCATGTCAACTGCTATATATGTAGAAGAGGAAGAAGACATCTAGCATCAGTGGGAGTCGAGGCACTTTTTCATATGGAGGCTTGATGCCCAGAGAAGGATTATGGTGGAGGCAAGAGGCTTGAATGGATGGGTACATGAGGGTACATCTTCTTCAAGGCAAAGTAGAGGGGAATGTTGTGGGGGTTTCATGGATGGGAGACTGGAAAGGTGGATAACATTTAAAGTGTAAATAAATAAAATGATTAATAAAAAAGAAAAGAATAAATCCATCACAGGAGTGCCCAGTTTCTTGGCCTTTAGATAATTCAAGATGTAGTCAAATTGACAAGCAGAAATAGCCATCACAAGTCTACCAATTCCTGACCTAAAACAAAATCATATGTCCTGTTGTCACTGCTTAATTTCCCAATCAAATCAATAACTAATTCATAATTACCCTAACATGGTACAAGTATCCAACTTACAACTGTAAACATAGTATGTGTTTTAGAATAGGAGCCAATGTTTTCTTAGGGATTACACCTTTTATATCTCATAACTTAAATTTATTATCTCAATTGATTTTACATTGAATAAAGAAACTAAGAAAAATGTATATAGAAATTCATTTTAAATAAAATATGACAAAAACTCACTAATGTAAATTTTAGTCCTCATTTTTTATAGCTAGTCATTTGGCCTTACCAATTCTATATTTACTCCACCTTCAAAAAGCACTGCAGTAAGTCTTGTTTATTTTTTTTTCCTGGATGACTGAATTATAGCTTCATTCCAGAAGGGTCTAGACTGTCTGTCATTTTGCCTAAATTGGGTTGTTGTAATATCAAATTAATTTTAATCACAAGACATGCTAACACCAAGAGATGCCCTAAAGGATCTCATGTACTTCACTTATCAGCTTTCTTGCTTCCATTTTGCAGAAGCAATACAATTTCCCCTTAGTAATCTGGATCAATCACCTATTCTGACACTGTTATTTCTTTCTTAGCCTGTTGTCTTCACAAGTCCATAGTGCCCAGAGACAAGTCTGAGCTTCAAGTTCAAAAGAATGTTTGTTGTGTCTACTGGCAGGAGCTTTCCCTCCCTTTGGAACCAAAACTGTTAAGTCAGCCTAATTTAAGGTAGCAGAACAGGAAGCAAACATTTTTTTCTGGTGGGTCAGTAGTAGTGATGGTGAGTGGAACAATTTCCTTTTCCAACCATTGATTAACAAACCCATGGATCCTGGTTGTGAGAGAAACCGTATCAGATACTGTATGCTGATTCAAAACATATACATCTAGCGATCCCTGTCCCATCTTTCCATGCTGCAGTGACAAACATGACACTGTAACTAAGATCATTATATCAATCTGTCAATCTAGCTGCATCAGGGTAGTGGGGCACAAGATAAGACCAGTGGATTCCATGATTGTGGCTTCCATTTCATTTATTTCATGGTTGTTGAAAGGGATAAATGCAATAAATTATTCTTGTGTTTAGAAAGAATATCTCTGTCTGATCCACACCATGAGACTGCTAAAAATTTCACTAAAAGAAGGTTTTTGAATTGACTGTATACATTTCTCATCCTCTGATATAAATATGTGCTACAAACAAGTCCAAAGTAGTTGTTACCTTCTGCTCACTTGGCTTATTTAACATAATATGTCAATGTAATAGACCAGTATGACACTTTGTGGAATAGACAATCAAGATCTTTTTGAACTAAGCTATGACATAGGGATAAAGTTTTAATACATCCTTGAGGCAAAATTGTAAAGGTACTTCTGGCCTTGGCAATTGAAAGAAAACTGCTTCTGGTGGTCTTTATGGACAGGTAATGAGAAAAAAGCTGATCGATAGCTAAACAGCATGTGCCAGGAAATGACTTAATCTATTCAAGGAATGACACCACATCTGTGGTAGCAGTAATTTCTGAAATTTCTCCTGGGGTGCAATATTGGTTTTGGTTTGACATTTCCCCCTGGTAGAGGCAACGCCAGTGACTTCCATTTGGTCTTGTTAGCTATAATAATCTCATACTTCACAAATCATGGAACCAATGTGAAAAATTCTGCCAAATTGTAAATATATCTTTCCAATTATGTATTCTGGTACTGGGGAAATAACCACGATTACATAGAAGACCCACCAGACCTACTTTGAGTTGGACTTCAGTGAAAATTCCAGTAATCACCTGACTTCCATAATCCTCCCACTTTAACCAGAGAACCACAATGTTTCATGGAGTATTTGCTATCTCAGAATTATTGTCAGTTCAGAGCCAGTATTAAATAGACCCTTGAAAGTCTGATTATTACCTTTGTTCAAGTCTACCAGTCTTCTTTTAAAAGACCCAAAGGTCCTTCTGGGAAAAGATGTGGGAAAGACTAATGGGAAAACTGTTAAATATTTTAGCAAAGTTCTTCCCAAGGGAGAACTTGCCTTCTCTTCATTCAAGGGGTTCTGAGACTGAAAACCAATTTATGTCTAGAAATTTGTCATATGCAGTTTTTATTTCACTTGTTTGAGAATTTTTTCCATTTACACAAATTAATCAAAATATAGCATGTTTCTTACCTATTTTATGCTTTGAAACATCTTGACTAATTAGTCAAAGTCCAAGGATCACATGAGTCATGACATCATAATATTCACTATGACAATGCTGACCATTATGGGTCAGGCCACCATGTACATTGCTTTGTCTATGCTGCCCATTGCTATAACTACATTCAACTTGCCTTTGGCAAATAGATGATGCTACCTGGCTTCTGCTATTTCAAGGCCCAATTAATCTCATCACATTTAATTCATCAATCCAAACAGCAGCATTTATATCCCTAAAGTTATGAATAAGGAAAAGGTCAATGACAAAGCCTTTAAATATTCTGGTGACCCTCTCACCATTTTTTTTTTCTTGTAGAATTTGTAAAAGGTATGTCTTCTGGCCCTTCTTACTGTGAAGGATTGGATTTTAAACAGCATACCCACTCTAGCACTTCAATTTCCCTAAGCTTTAAAAGCCTTTCAACAACACTAAGCTAAGGTATGTTAGGAATCTCCAACACTTTGTCAGTAGGTCATGTTTTATCAAATATTTCAGTCAGTCATTCAAACCAACTTTTGACACCCACTTACTCCATGCATGCCTCCATTCTAAACCTAATAAATCCACTCACTGGGCCAATATCAATAAATTCAACCTGATCTAGTTTTATATTGCTTCCACTATTAACTCACACTCTTAAAATACATCTCCATATATATTCTCCAGGATTCTTCTTGAATAAATTAGCAAACTCATTAAGCTTTACAGTAGTATAATGCACTTTCTTATGGACTAAACTTTCTATTTCTCCTCTAAGAATCTGCTTTGAATCTGGTTATAGATCCTGAAGTAAATATTGGTGATCCCCAAGAGACATCAAGGTTGCATTGCCTGGCATATTTTTCAGGAAAGTTCACTAGTTGTTTAGCACACAATGAAGGATTAATTTTCTCAAAGGTGGAAAAGGCAGTATTTCAGGGAGTAAGCATGTATCTTCTGCTAAATGTGGAAAGACTTCTTCCTCTGGTGAGATCAAGCCTTGAGAATTTGAGCATTCAAAGTGCACAGCCACAGTAGGGCCCACAAAGCTTCCCAATCCCTAGTTATGGGATCCCATTTTTTAACAATGGCCCTACTTTAACCACCAATGCCCTCAACAGCTAGAACTTGAATTTTCATTGCAATTTAGTCAATCTTATAGTATGGGCTTCAGGTTGCTTTTTTTAAACTTTGAGCTTGTTACTGCTGGAGAAAATATTCTTTTCTAGGGCACATGTAGGCAAGCAAGAAAAAAGCAAAATCCTCTGGTTTGTTCAGTTTGCTTTCATATAAAACTTATGGCAACTTGCAGAAGTGTGGCTTTATCTGCAATGGGCTAGGTACTTTTGCATCAATCATCAGTCAAGCAAATGTCTCACAGACATGTCTAAAGGCCAGTCTGATGGAGATAATTCCTCAATTGAGGTTCTTTGTTCCCAAATTACTGTAATATGTACAAGTTGGCCAAACACCACATGGGAAATACTAATACAGTAACAGAGTAAAAATAATTCATCTGTCCAATAGGATCAAGATTGTTAAAAGTTATGTAAAATTGACTTTATACATTGATTAGTCTCCAAACACTAAATTCTAATAATATTAATGTAAGTAGGTATTAAATAAATTAGTATCTTAAAACTGTAACTCAACTACTGTTTTGTATTTCTAGTAAAACAAATCTATTATTTCCTAGACACAATGAAACAACATATTAATACTCCCTCTGTGAAATAAGATCAGTCCTACAGATCATTGCTTGACACTGTGGACTAAAATTGCTTTCAATCTTATTAACACTATTGCACCAGAGGCTTCTGACTCTATTACCATAGAGGTGTGATTTCATTTCTTACCATGGCTAACTGCATTCAAAATGCAGTTGGAAGCAGAGGATCCACTGATTAGCCTTGGTTTTCCTAGGTTGAAAGAATTGGAAATTATTGTTAGTAACTCATCACAAAGAAACAGTTTCAACGTCAGTAAGTTATGGGAAAATGTTGGAAAATAGATAAATGAAATGCAGGTATTTCTGAGAACATGCTTTTAAAATAGATGACTGTGTTTAGTATTGATTCATTTTACCCTCTTTATCAATTTCTTAATTTATATCTCTCTCAAGCTAAGTGCAATAAATAAGCAAATTTACTTTGATAATTGTATATTACTGCCAAATCTGTATTTCATGCTTCCATGTTTTCTAAATGTCAAGAAATTGGAAGATTGTTTGTATTTAAGTGAATTTGAAGTGCTTTCTACATGTGAGAAGTGAATCATATCTGTGCCTTACCATGTGCATCTCTCTAAGGGAAAAATGCAAAAGTTTTCTTGCTATTCATAAAGTTAGGTATCAACTAAAATTTGAATTAACCATGTTTAGTTACCTGTATTTTTCCTTTTATTTTTAATGAAATAGGAAAGTTGAGGGGTTTTAGCCCTGTTGCTTATTTATAAGTGCAATTAATGAACAGTCTAGCTAACAGAGCTTATATATTCTGGAACTGCTAAAATGCCCATATCAACTCAAAATGATGCATAGATGTATATTGTTTGAACAATGTATGAAATATATATATATATATATATATATATATATATATATATATATTCTATTATTGTTTTTTAATTGTTCAATTTTTGAGTCTTTATTTTATTTACTTTTAATTTTTCATTATTTGACAGTTCTATATATTTGTGCAATAAAATTGATCTTATACCTTCACTACAACCTTCATACAACTCCTGCTACAATTCCATCCTATCTCTTTTCATATTCTTTTTATTTATTTATTTCTTAATTTTTGGTTCTTAATAATCTTGAGCCTAATTACTGATACTCATATACACAAGACTATGTGGCTATCTGCTGTTTCCTATCAGAGGTCAAATATACAGCCATCAGCTCTTCCATTATGATTAGGGCTTCAGAAGTCCAGTCCCATATTCATATTTTAATATAGGCTTACTTCAGTTTTTACAGATTTTGTGCAAATAATCAGGGCTGATATGAGCTGACTTGTGCATCATCATATTTCTTTATGTCTGGAAAATAAGATTTCACAGCTCTCCTCCCTTCCCAACTGCTGGTATTTATATTATTTTCACCCTTTGTTCTACAAATTTTCTTGAGCTTTGAATGGTAGGAAATTGATACAAATGGCACATGCACAGTTGAGCATGCAGAGTTATTTATATTCAGCATATTGACTAGTTATGAGACTCTTCATTAGGTACTACCTACTGCAAACAGAAGCTTCTCTGACCAATGTTGAGTGTATCCAAGGTCAGTGGGTATAAACATAAACGTTTGAAATACAGTTATACAGCATGATACTTTAGGGAAAACAAAAACAACAAACCAATAAAAAAACTCAAAAACTATAGTAACCCCCTTTTTGGTCTATGCTGTTCCCAGTCTTGAGCTTCCAATCAGGATAGGACTACAGTACCAGGCCTGAAATCCTCATAGAGCAAGTCTCTGGTCTGATCAGAAGTTACTTGATTATGTTTATAACCTTTACGCTATTCTTGCATCTATGGATACTTCTTTCCAGTAGTTCAGTGCTGTGGCAGGGAGGGTCTAATGTAAGGAAATCATTATATCTTATCATTTCCAGAAGACTTCATAGTACCATCTGATACTGTGAAATCTAGCCAGCAGGAAAATGAGTTTCCTAGCTACTTAAAGATTGATTTCTATGCCCTATAATCAGAATGTTCTCTTCAGTGGTAAGGAATTACCATCTAGTTATGGTGGGCAACTGAGATCAACCTTTTTTTTGGGGGGGGGTTGGTTGACTGTGTTTTGTTTGTTTATTTTGTTTTGTTTTTGATGATCATTGTCTTAGGGTTTCTGTTACTTTGAATAAAAACTATGACCACTGCAACTCTCAGTAAAAAACACATTTAATTTGGGCTGGCTTACAGTTTCAGAGATTTGCTCTATTATTGTCATGACAGATAGCATGGCAGCAAGCGGGCAGATATAGTGTTATATTAGGAGCTATGGATTAATAAACAAGAGGAAGAAGAGTGAACCACTGAGCCTAAACTTATAAATAAGCAATAGGCCTAAGAAAACGTAATTTTCCTATTGAATTAACAATAAACGAAAAAAATAGAACTAAACATTCTTAACTCAAAAATTCATCAAAATATTCTACTCTATGAACAGGTTCTGAAAACTCAAAATCCCCTCCCTGCCCCAATCACTTCCATTGCTTCTACTCATCAAGGCCATAAATCCCAGTAGTACTCTTCTCTCTGGCCTAACCGGACCATTTTCATTCAAACCACCACAATCATGAAACAGTCAGTGATTGTAGATCTGTAGTCATGTGGTAGTAGTAGGTGGAAGTTCCCAAAATGTTCAGAAAGAATTGAGTTGCTCTTACAAACACTGAAGAGAGCAGAGCCTTCAGCCAAGAGAGACTGATATAGGAATATTGGTCCTCAGAGACCAGTTGTAAGGGAACACATTTCTGGATTATTCATTCTCTTCCTTCCTTTGTTCCTTTGTTCTTTCATTTGTTTAGTCTTTCACTAATTTCTTTTGCTTCTGCAATACCTCATTCATCATACGAAAAATACAGTTCCAGTGTTACTTACTCAAAGTGTAATTTGTTCTTGTAAAGCAAAATCAAATGGTAATTTGTTATAGCTTCAAAAGACAACTGGTCTATCTAGAGTCTATTACCTCACTAGCCTTGGCAACTGGACATGTTTCCAGTACCAGGAAGGATTTATCTTCCTAACAAGTGAATCTTAAGTATAATTAGACAGTTGTTGGTTGCAACCAACATGTCTGTGCTATGTGTTTTACTTTCATGAACCTCTTGCCATAACGGTAACTGTCATGGTTCATGGGTATGAAGTTTAATTGGTACCCTTGCTTAGCAGCTTGCATAATATTTTCTAGTATCATGGAAATTATACTGCAGAAAAGAAACTTTCATGTCATACCCAGTTTGGATCATTCTAAGACAACCATGGACTATGTTGATAATTTATACGACTTGGCGAGTCAATTGGACTACCATTATCAACCATTCAAACAAAGGATTTTCATATCTGGTGCTGGCAGTTTTGTTAATTTTTGGCTCCTGTGATGGGAAGCATTGTCACCCCAAATGACTTATCTTCACCATCTTCACCAACAAATATATATTTTTTTTTCTAGAGGAATATAATTTCTTAGTGTGTTCTAAATTTTATTTTTATATTTACATATAGCTATACCTACTACTCTTCATAAAATATATTTCTATTTACATGGAAATTGTCAACATTTCTTAACTATGTTCAATTCAGAAGTCCTTTTGTTTATTCATATGTATATTTCTTCCAAAATTTGACAATATCTATGACTGTTCTGTTTCTTACATTGAAATCACCCATTTTTTCAATGCAAATTTCTACAGCCTTCTTTTACTTATTTGAGACAAGGCTAGCATGGTAATTTACACATGGTTTCCGTGCTATGATTACTGGAGTGCATAACCTATCATCATGCCTAGTTAAGTTTCTACTCTTTTGTGTGAAGGGATGATTTAAACAGGTTTTCTCTATTAGCTTGCTCTCTAGACCAGGCCGGGCTTGAATTTATAGAGATCTGCCTGGCTCTGTCTTCTAACTTCTGGGATTAACGGCATGTGACACCACTACATGGCAAAATTCTACTCTCTTAAATATGAGGACACCTCTAATTTTCAGCATTTTAGGAACTTCAAATGTTGTGATGACACTGTTTTCTTCTAAAATATTAATCTAATTATCAATTTCTCTATACTTTTTACTATCTGTTGATTATAATAGATTTAGAAATGATTTCTGAACACTAAACTATCTTTTGTCAACTTCTAACTGAGAAAATAATAACTTTGCAAACAACTATTATTTTATCTTTCTATCACCTCTATTATTGAATTTACTAAGCCAAGCTACAGAAAATCTATATAATCTATAGGGCAAATTCATACATGTATTGAAATAGGACCAGAAGAGCACACACTGACTGTTTTTTGTTTGAATCAAATATTACTTTCCATTATTCTCAGCTATAATTTCTTTATTGTCCCTTATGCTCGAATATGCTGATTCACCTCATTGCTAGCTGGTTAATATCATACATATTTATTTAGAAAATTCAATAAATATAAATGCTTACGTAAGAATATTCTCACCCTTTGGCCTCTACATGATAATGTCTTCATGACTATCAATCTATAGAAGTATTCATTCTATACTTTTGTTTTCAATAGGATCGTCTTCAATTTTATCCTGAAATTTTAATGATAATTTATCATTCAAAAATTTCTCATTTTATCAACATTCTGTTCTTCTTACCAGATTGTAAATATACTCAAATATCTTTAAATGTACTTTAATACATGAAAATATATATTTAATTCACTTCTAGAACCATAACTTTTAAATCAATGCTATTTTATATCTAAAAGCCCTGTGTACTCTACCATTCAGAGTTAATCACTTTAATTTTTATCAAAATTAAATAAACAGACAAAATAATTTTTATTAAAATAATAAAAGTTAAATGTGTGCATACAAAAGGATCATTAGTAAATCTCAAATAAGAAGCTGCAAAACGTAAAACTGAGAATAGTTTGACCTTTTGTTGTCATATTTTAGTGTTATTTTAAGGGCATGGCCTTGGTTGAGCTGATTAATTTCATATCACTGAGTGATGGTTTTAAGGTATCATGGAAACCATGCCTAAAGTGTTGGCTACTTGATTATGGACTGTAATCTCTATTCTTTTTTTCATATCATTATAACTCTATTATTATCCTATATATTTCAGTTATTTGATTTGATTTCATTCATGTATGTGTGTGATTGTAGATCCCCTGAGTGTTGAGTGATAGGTGATTGGGAGCCACATGACTTGAGTATACGAACTGAACTTGAGTCCCCCTGGAAGAGTGATAAGGGCTTCTAATCTCTGAGATATCTTTAGGCCTACCTTACATATTTTAAAACATTTTTACTTAACCATTTCTTTTCTAGTACTCTAAACTTTCATTTTAGAAGTATCGTATGACAACAATCCCAGTTTGAATTTCTAGATCCTGGTTTGGCTTCTGTTTTCTCTGTTCTGCATAGATGAGAATAACTTCTACTGGGTGGATTGCCAGGGCTCTAACTAAGCTTTGACTCTGGATTGCATTTTGCCAATGAATGTGATCAGAGTGAGGTCAGGTCTCTACTGATTTCCATTGACCATTCTCTGTCAGAATGTTTCATAGTGTCTATACTGCCACACCCCTAATTGTTATGAAAAATAAAAATAAAGGTCTTTGGTCATGAGTGTCTAAAACTCTTATTGGGGTATCCTCTCTCAGTCAAAGTACTTGCTTGTCACAGTAACACTACACTCTCTGATAAGACAATTGTAGGAGTAGAAATAGCTTATTATTATGAGTCTCTGGGTGCATCACTATTAATGCTTTTCTTAATGTTTTCTTAAACTCTGTAAATCATCCCTTCATGAAATATTCTTCAACTGCTCTGAGCAAGCTATCCTCACAGCTATGTTTTATGTATATGTAACTTTCATCGCTTACTTGTACACTTTTCTCCTATCTTTCTACAGTTAATTAGTTCAGATGTAGTCTCTCTTAAAACCACTTAAACATGATTTAATTGTGATGGGAACAGGTGGGACAACATAGAGATTAATGTCAGGAGAAAACACTTAACATCCTCAGCTAAAGGCAAAGAGATTGTGTGATTCTAATCTTCAAGGCCTGGGGCAACTTGGAAAATGCTTGAACCATTAGCAGTCAGGAACTGCTAATGGAACAAAACAATGTAGTCAATGCCAGTGATATGAACTGAATCACTGAAAGAGAAGAATGGCCTTCTCTTAGTCTTCTTTAGCTGTCTCATGAAATCTGTACGTACATGAAAACAGGACAAAAGAATGAAATGTTGTTTTAAGGGCTAGCTCTCTGAGCAAGAGAAATCTCACCTCTGATATCGTCTAGGATTTTGAATTTTCTTTTTAATGTAAGCAATTGCTCAGTCTGACTGATTTTGAGACAGGGTTTCGTTATGTACCTGGCTAGACTTAAAATCACTATGTACCTCAGGATTGCCTCACATTTTAAAAGGTAGAAAATTTCAGTTCATATATTCAATGTTAATACATTTGAATGTTAGGAAATAAAGGCACATTCTGTCCATTAAAATATAAAATTTATTAATTATGCTTCCTATGTAGCCCTTAGAAGTATTATTCTCCAGTTGGATTTTGTCATTACCTCTATTACCTCTGTGTGGGTTTACAAGAGAGTTATTGTATAATAAGCAGTATCATGGAATGTTAAACATCCTTTGGGAGAAGAGTTAGGTCATGCAAGGTATCACTTTGTCAGAGTAAACTTGAGACTCATTAAAGGCTGACATGCAGGTCCACAAAGCCCTATATTTTTCCTAAGAAAATTTAGGTAAATTACATTTGCTTTCCATTCCGTCTCTCTAAGACAAAATTGTTGGGTCATCACATTCATGTTTGAAAAGCAAACAAACAGACAAACAAACATTCTTTTCCCATTAATTATAAATAGTGGATAGAAAAACAAGAAAGTTTAACCAGTTTAATAAACACTAGAATGAATCATGTCATAAATCAAATCAATGTAAAGCAGAGATTTCCAAGGGATGATCATTTAGAGACTGTGGAGAACTGCATTGTTGAGAAAATGGGAAGCATTTGGACAGCTGCAGAGGAAACCTGTATTTTTAGCAGGTCCTGAGGCATATCCACATTAACATCATCAGAGGGGAAGGGACAAGTTGTTCCCAGTAAGTTCAGATCACCCATAATTCTCTCCAGGGAGTAGAATGAAAACAGCAGAAATATGTCTTCCTTGATATATTGGCATAAACATACTAAAAGAGTTCTTGAAGGGCATCAGAACCACAATCACTTATGCAACTAAACCTGGATCGGGAATGTCATACTTGATATATTAGAATAGTCAAAGTGTATCATATAATAAACATTTGTAATGTAAT
Source organism: Grammomys surdaster (assembly GCF_004785775.1). Classification (NCBI taxonomy): domain Eukaryota; kingdom Metazoa; phylum Chordata; class Mammalia; order Rodentia; family Muridae; genus Grammomys; species Grammomys surdaster. The sequence continues at coordinate 2,573,320 of NW_021604640.1, read as the reverse complement.
CTCAGAGCAGATGTGTAAATATACAAAATTGTATTTATTGGCACCACAAGAAAGGCTATTCATAATAAATATTTTATTTATGTATTTATTTATTTATTTATCTATATTATTTATGTTTTCCTTTTATTGGATATTTCATTTTAAGAGTTACATGAGAAAATTGTATATTCCATGTTATATTAAGTTTGATCTCTAGTGAGAAGTCTGTTCTGAAGGAAGTTTAAATGATATAAATCAAAACTTATGAAGCTGCTCTAATCACGAGATCTTCAGCTATGGTGACCATTTTTGTGGTAAGCAAAGTGGAAGCATGTGCTGCTGAGTCCCACATTTGCTAAGCACATGTAGTCTTAATGAAGTGTGACAACTGTAGAAGATGTGGCTGGAGTTTCCACAGAAGAATTCTCTACATTCACTGATGTCACACTGCTATGTACTTTCTTATGTGAAGTTTTTACTTATAAAGATTTTCTCACATTCATTGGACACATAGGACCTATCTCCACTGTGAATTTTCTTTTGTATTACAAGACAAGATTGGTCATTTAACAACTTTAACAACACATTCTTCGTATCTGGCAGTGAGGCATTTCTTGTGTGACATCAGTAAAAATTTATGACTATATTTATTTATAACTATTTCGTACATGAAGCTTTTCTCCACTTTTATGAAAGGAAATTCTGTTTCTATTACAATGGTCATGTATTTTCTGCTTTTAAGTATTAACTATTTACTTGCTGCATTATATTTATTGATTCACCAGTACTAAGCCACTTTTCCTTCCTGCAATGTAACCATCTCTATTTTTGATGGAGAATAATAGTGATATTTTGTGGAATGGGATTCCAGGTATTCTCTTGTTTTTGTTTTTGCTTTTTTTTTCTCATTTATCTTGAACAAAGAAATTGGTCTACATTTTTGGGGGATTTTTTTTTTGTATTCAAGTTTTAGAACCAAGAACAGTAATTTTCACAGAATGATGTTGGCATGTTCCATTATCAAACTATTTTATAAGAAACTTTTTAAAGCATTGGTGTGAAATGTCCGTTTAACATCGGGTAAAGCTCAGAAATGAATCTGTCAAAGCTTAGTCTGTCCTCTGATGGGAGACTTTTTTTACATTAATTTTTAAAAAGAATTTTATACATGCATACAATGAAATATTATATTAACTCACTTCTTTCTCAACTTTTCCCATATTCTTCCTAATGAGTTACTTTAAATTTCATGTTTCTATTTTCTTGATAACCCACTTAATCTAATAATGTGAATATATATGGGTCCATGTAACAAAACCTGGAAAAATCTATCAGTGGTCACATCCACAGGTCTATATGTATAAAGTTAAATATTTAGAAAGAAATTTGACAGCATGACCACTTAGAAAAATTACTAAAACATGCTCTATGCTAGGACTTCCCAAGCCATGTGCTTTTGATTTGGACTATACTGCTAGGAATGAAATTTCCTTATGTACAGCAGGCCTCACATCACTCATGTAGTCACATCTGCTGAGAATGCCTATGTGCAACAACCAAGATGTGTCCTCAAAACAGTGATTCATTGTAGTTATCTAACACCTATGGATCTTAAAATCTTTCTTCTTCCCTGGCCATGATGACCACTGAACCATAAGTGAAAGGGAAATGATAGAGACACTGAATTTAAGGTTTTTATTTTTATTTTTTAATTGAATATTTTATTTACTTTTCAAATGTTATCCCTTTTCTACATTTCCCCTCTGGAAACCCCCTATCCCATCCTCCCTCTCCCTGCTTAACCCCCTATCCCATCCTCCCTCTCCCTGCTTTTAGGAGGGTGCTCACCCATACACTGAATCATTCCCTCCTCCCCGCCCTTGGATTCCCCTACACTAGGGTATCGAGTTTTCCCAGGACCAAGGGCCTCTCTTCCCATTGATGTTTGACAAGGGTATCCTCTGCTACATATGCGGTTGGAGCCATGGGTCCCTCCATGTGTACTCTTTGGTTGGTGGTTTACTTCTTGGGAGCTCTGAGGGGTCTGGATGTTTAATATTATTGTTCTTCCTATGGGTGCCAAATCCCTTCAGCTCCTTCAGTCCTTTCTCTAACTACTCCTCCCTGTGTTCAGTCCAATGGTTGGCTGTGAGCATCTACCTCTGTATTTGTCAGGCTCTGGCAGAGACTCTCAGGAGACAGCTATATCAGGCTCCTGTCAGCATGCACTTCTTGGCATCCTCAATAGTAATTGGGTTTGGTGACTGTATATGGGATGGAGCCCCATGTGGGCCAGTCTCTGGATGGCCTTTCCTTCAGTTTCTGCTCCACACTTTGTTTCTGTGTTTCCTCCCTTGAGTATTCTGTTCCTTCTTCTAAGAAGGACCGAAATATCCACATTTTGGTCTTCCTTCTTCTTGAGCTTCATGTAGCTTGTGAATTGTATCTATGGTATTCCAAGCTTTTAGGCTAATATTCACTTTTCAATGAGTGCATACCATGTTTTTTCTTTTGTGACTGGGATACCTCACTCAGGATATTTCTAATCCCATTCATTTGCCTAAGAATTTCATTAATTTAAGGTTTTTTACTTTCCATTTTCTTATGCCCTGTTCGTTTACCATTGGCACTTCTCTATGTTCATTGTTATTTTTTTTAAAAGAAGTGTTTTATATCAGTTAAGAGGCACATATGTTTAATGACCAATCATTAAGAGTCATTGTAATATTGAGTCTATTTGATACAATAAGAGTAGACTCTCCCAGGTCAATGACTTCTCTAGCTACAAGTTCTTACTTCCAATAATGATGCCAGATATGGGTTCCATCTTGTTCAATAGGCCTTAAAACTCCTAATAGTTCTTGCCTCCTCCCTTGTTCATGCCACTATGACACCAGGGTCATGTCTTCACTGGAGGGTAGTACTATGGCTTAAAGGGGTCACAGATGAAAAAAAGTTGATTGCTTTTTTCTTTTAGTACTATGCATACCATCTTACAGCACTATAAAAGCTAACCAACAGAGATGAAATTTCCAGAATGGTGTAAGCTTGACTTCTCCAAGTTCTATGCCTCAATTATATAACATCTTCAATAATAGAATCTTACTCTTATGTTTTGAATGGTGCCCAAGAGTGATGGAAATAATCTATAATGTTCAGTAATCTATGGGACTTACTTACCAAAAACTAAGAGAAAAGGTAACTTATTCATGAAACTGAAACATTTACCTCATAGTCTAAGATGCACTGTCTTTCTTTTTTTTCTTGTTAAATAATTTATTTTTTCTCAAATCGTAATTCATTCACACAGAGGTTATAAACACAGAAAGGCAGGACATGGGGAAGGGAATGACACTGGAGTGTGGGTGTTCGGGGAATACAGATATCTTTCAGAACTGGGTATCGGCTAGGTGAAGATTCAGGGGACAAGTCACTATGACTCTGCCTATGATTTGCTTGTCCTTATCCAAGTTGGTATTGTCTGCCAAGGCTACCTATTTACAAGGTCTATGTCTACTCAGGCTTGTAAATTTCCACAAAAGCTGCCTGTTATGCTAGTACAAGAATTGGTTTTCAGCCTCTCCAAGGTTGTCAACTCTATTTCCTTCCATCTTGGGACCATTATTTGGGTTCTTTTTGCTTATTTCTGCTGGTTCCTGGCCCTCAAATAGGCGGACTAACTCTGTGATGCAACAGATAAATAATTTGGTAGCAAAACCTGTCTTCTTGTTATAAAATAATTCCACATATTTTTTATACTTGTGTTTATACCTGTTCCTGGAAGTTTTTGTGTTTAATTGACTTCCATAAGACTTTAAAGTGTGTCTTTAAGGTTAATTATTGTATGTCATATTTCTTGTACCTCTTTATGCTTGCCCTCACCACACTTAGTCACTTGCGGTCCATTCTTCTCCAGTCTTCCTTTTGATTAATACTATGAAAATGATTATCCTACAAAAAGCCATATACATATTCAATATAGATCTCACAAAACTTCTTTTACAGTTCCTTAAAAAATATAATATTCCTGTATTTCATATTGAAATACAAAACATCTGACATATCCAGAAAACAACAGCAAATAATACTGCTGGAGGTATTGCCATCCTTGATTTCAAGTTATGCCACAGAATAATAGCAATAAAACCAATATAAAAATATCATAAAATGACACATTGATCAGTGGAATTGGCCTGAAGATATACATATAAACATATACTCCTATAGTTTTAAATTTTTTGACAGAGGCCAGTAACACACATTGCTGGAAAGACACCTTCTTCAACAAATGGTGCTGGTCAAACCTGATAGCTATGTGTAGAAGAATTAAACTAGAATAGTATTTCTCATCCTAGCCAGAATTCAATTCCAAACATATCAAGAATTTCAACATAAGACCAGACCCCTTGAATATGATAGAAGAGAAAGATGGGAGTATACTTCTACTTATACGCATGGGAAATTAAAAACAAGACTCCAGTCGCAGTACCAGTAAAACATGTAATGGATAAATGGAAATCCAATGAAACAAACTAACAAAACCCATGATTTTAGTAAAGAGACAGCCTATAGAGTGATAAAAGTTCTTTAACAGCTATATATCTGGCAGATAGTTACCATAAAACACAAAGAACTAAAAACTTTAAATAATAAGGCAATAATTAACCTAGAAATGGGTGAGATATTTTTAAAAAATATTCAGTATCCATAGTCATCTGGGAAATCCAAAATTCAATTACATTGAGACTTCATCTTACCACAGCCAGAAAGGCTAAGATGACAGAAAAAAATAAGTAAAGAAAACTAAAAGAGTTAATAACAAAGGATGCACTGTGTGGAAGTAAGGAAAGGGGAAGACTTACTCAATGGAAATAAGTCTGCTTATTCCTAAAAAAAAAAAATAAACCTAAAAATTATTTACCATTCGATTTACCTACCAAAACATTCTAGATCCTACTATAGAAACATTTGATGATGCAAGATCATTACTGATATACACAAAACAGTAAGAAAATGTAAAAAACCAAAATGCCCATCAACTGATGAATGAATAATTAATTCATTCATGTCACAAAATTAAAATTAAATGTCACAAAATCCACAAAGGAATACGATTTAGCTACTAATAAAAGTGGAATTATGAAGTTTGCAGGTAGACCAAACTAAAAATTACCATTTAGAATGAAGTAATCGAGACCCAGAAATAAAAATATCACAGATTTTGTCTCATAAGTGGATACTTCCTTTACATCTTTACACCCCCATATATATATATATATATATATATATATATATATATATATATATATGTTCAAATTAAATTAACCACAGAAATCAGAACAGCCAGCATGTGAGGGTAGACTGTCAATGAAGTAGAGATAGACTGCAGGTAGTATAAAGGTGAAAAGGGATAATATAATATTTTTAAATTTGCGTTCCGTTCCATATCCACTTTACAAATTTAGTTGCATATTTTCTTAATGATTAGTTTTTTTGTTTTTAATATATATTAAATAACAAATGCTTCAGTAAACATTTGGAATTTTTTTTCTATGTCAGAAGAATGACTTTTGGAATCTAAGATTGTCTTAAATCAATAGATTGGTTTTTGTAAGGTGGTCATTTTTTCTAATTATTCCCATCTCTAAGCTGTGATATCTTTTCATCTTTTTAAATTTCTTTCTTCAGTTTCTTAATATTTTCACTGTAGAGGGCTTTCATTTTCTAGGTTAAGTTTATTCCCAAGTGTGTGTGTGTGTGTGTGTGTGTGTGCATGTGTGTTTGTGTGTGTGTGTGTATATGTGTGTACGTGTATATGTGTGTATGTGTTTGTGTTTATAAATTCAATTGTTTCTCTAAATTTCATTTAACTGTATTTGTCATTAGTATATGGGAAAGCTTCTGAATTTGTGTGCCAATTTTGTGTCTTGACACTTTGATGTAATTATTTTACCATTGATTTCAAATTCTAAATTTATTCAGAACCAAAGCACAATACATTTACTTCATCCTCTATTTCTGTGCAAACAAAATAGCTATCTGGCTAAGCTAAAGTATCAAAAGAGAGAACTATCTAGAATGGGCAGAAAGTTGCTTTGTTCATTCTAAATATTATGCAATATTGATCATAAACATTGCTTTCTGCAATGCATGTGTCTATATATGTGTATGTGATGCTCTCTTCTTCATATTTTCCTTATTCAAAGTCCAGAAAGTCCAGAAATTTACAGGCTAGAGATAAGTATGAACTTTGATAAGATGGAGACTTACCAAAAGTGATTACTGAGCAGAAAAATAGTAAAATTGAATGTTTAATATTTTAATGTCATTTACAAAATGCTATCCATGAATGATTTTGTACTATGTACAGTTCTTTGGAGAGAAGATGACCTCTGAGAACTAGTGCTGCCAGCCACAGGAACACAGCATGAACAAAAACATTTTAATTGTATGCTCAATTCATTTTGCATGAAAATAAGTCTCATTTTATATGAAATATAAAGGTTTAAAATATAAATCAAGTTATTTATTCACATTATGTTATGGAATTATTAGAATCATCTAATTCCTTCACTGCATTTTTGATGGTGTGTTGATGTGTCTTAATTGAGGTTTCTATTGGTGTGATGAAACACCATGACCAAAAATCAAAATTAGAGTGGAAAAAGTTTATTTGGCTTACAGTTCCATATCATTGTTCATCATCAAAGAAAGTGAGAACAGGAACTCAACCAAGGTAGGAACCTGGAGGTTGGAACTGATCTAAAGCCTGCTTTCCTATAGAACACAGGAGCACTAGCCAAGGGATGATTGCACCTACATTGAGCTAAGCCCTCACCCATAAATCACTAATTAAGAAAACATCCTACAGCCAGAGTTTATGGAAGTATATTCTTATTAGTGTTCCCTACTCTAAGATAACTTTAGCGGATTTCAAATTGACATAAAACTATCTAGCACATAGTGATTAGCCAACACCCAAAGTAGGTAGAAGCCAATGAAAGCGTATCTTCTATTGGTGTTTTTAATAACTTAGAATAAATAATTTTTGAAAGACTAAAAACTTTCCATACATTTGCAATGATCAGATTTATAGTTAATAAAGCTAAGATATATAATTACAGTGGATCTTATTTCTTTTCCAGGCAGTTAGATATAAATATAATTTAAAACCTTGCAAGATAAGTATTTTTACATGTGTTTTTCTTGTATAAAATTAAAATAAATGTTGCATTAAAGAATGAAAACAGTTATTTTTTTCCAAAGATATTTCTTTTAAGATTCTCCTACAGACACTCTTTCAGAGACTGAAAAGCTAGCAAAATTAAACATAAGGCAATGGTTTATATAACAATAAATATCAGTAATATATAAAAAATGGAAAATAAGGCCGTAATTTTAGAAATTATAAAGGAAAACATGGCACTGAGCAGATCCTGAGAGGCTGCTCTGTACACAATCTCACAAAATGCAGAGGAAGTGGGCTTCCCAGGAGCTCTAACCCAGGCACCATCTTAGGTAAGGAGACAGCAACACCTGCCCTAAACAGGGAATAACTGGGAACCACTAGGACCCAGGCTTTAACTTCTGGCCCAGAGCACTGGTTCCTTCCGGTCTGGGCCCAAGCACTGAACAGATCTTGGGCCCCAGCTCTAACCCTAGTAGTACCACCCATCTCACACAGTTTTGAAACAACCAAGATAATAGGAAAGACAGGCTCCAGTAAGAGACAGGACAGGTAGCACTACAGTGATCCAGATGGCGAAAGGCAAGCACAAGAACATAAACATCAGCAACCCAGGGTACTTGGCATCATTAGAACCTAGTTCTCCCACACTAGAAAGTCCTGAATTCCCCATATCACCAGGAAAGCAAGATTCAGCTTTAAAATCACTTCTAATGATGATGATAGAGGACTTTAAGAAGGACATAAATAACACTCTCAAACAATTTGAGAACACAGGTAAACAGGTAGAAGCCCTTAAAGAGGAAACACAAAAATTCCTTAAATAACTACAAGAGAACACAACCAAACAGGTGACGGAATTTAACAAATCCATCCAGGACACAAAAATGGAAGTAGAAACAATAAAGAAATCACAAAAAGAGACTACCCTGGAGATAGAAAACCTAGGAAAAAAATCAGGTGTCATAGATGCAAGAATCAACAACAGAATACAAGAGATAGATGAGAGAATCTCAGGTGCAGAAGATACCATAGATAATATTGACACAGCTGTCAAAGAAAACACAAAATGCAAAAAGTTTATAACACAAACATCCAGGTAATCCAGGACACAATGAGAAGACCAAACCTAAGGATAATAGGTATAGATGAGAGCGAAGATTCTCAACTTAAAGGTCCAATAAATATTTTCAACAAAATTATAGAAGAAAACTTCCATGACCTTAGGAAAGAGAAGCCCATAAACATACAAGAAGCCTACTGAACATCAAATAGACTAGAACAAAAAAGAAATATCTTCCATCACGTAATAATCAAAACACCAAATGCACAAAACAAAGAGAGAATATTAAATGCAGTAAGAGGAAAAGGCCAAGTAACATATAAAGGCAGACCTATAAGAATTACAACAGACTTCTCACTGATTATAAAAGCCAGAAAATCCTGGACTGACATCATACAGACCCTAAGGGAACACAGCTACTATACCCAGCAAAACTATCAATTACCATAAATGGAGAAACCAAGATATTCCATGGCAAAACCAAATTTACACAGTATCTTTCCACAAACCTGGAATTACAAAGGATATTAGTGGGAAAACTCCAATATAAGGAGGGAAATTATACCCTAGACAGAATAAGAAAGTAATCCTCTTCCAACAAATCCAAAAGAAGATAGCCACACAAAGATAATTCCACCTCTAGTAACAAAAATAACAGGAAGCAACAATCACTGTTTCTTAAAGTCTCTTAACACCAATGGACTCAATTCCCCAATAAAAAGACATAGGCTAATGGACTGGTTATGTAAACAGGATCCAGCATTTTGTTGCATACAGGAAACCAACCTCAGTGACAAAGACAGACACTACCTTAGAGTTAAAGGCTGGACAACAAATTTTCAAGCAAATGGTCCTAAGAAACAAGCTGGAGTAGCCATTCTAAAACTTCCACCCCAAGAAAACAAAGGGAGGGACTCATGGCTCCATCTGTATAGGTAGTTGAGGGTGGCCTTGTCAGGCATCAGTGGAAGTGGAGGGCCTTGGTACCCAATAGTTTGGACTCCCTAGTGTTGGCGAAATTGAGAGTAGGGAGGCAGGAGTGGGAGGATGGTGGGAGAACACCTTCATAGAAACTCCCAGAATAATATGGATTAGATATGATACAGGCTACCAAAAGACTAGATTCCAGAATTCAAACAAAAAAAATCTTCATACTAAAATTTGTTTTGAGAATTGTATATTGCAGAATACACAGCCTTGGTGTATCTACTCATCAAGCAAGCTGAGCAGACCTGCTTGAACCTCTGATGTTCTGGAATCTCAGCTGGATGAAATTACAACACAGATGTCAGAAGCTTATCAATTTACTCTTACCCCCATCCCTCTTCTAATATCTCAATTCCCGTAATCAGCTTGAAGAAGTTAGTGAAGAGTCAGCGCCCCTATTCCCTGGGCTTGGGGACTGAGGTGGTTAATATTGGGCTTTCTTTCTAGGGGAAAAGTAATAGTTTTATTGGGACAGGGAGGAATAGCTAGGATTTTTTGCATAGTCATAATGTATTGGTAACATATTGTTAGAAATCTGTATAATTGTTATTAAGCTGAAGTTATAATTTCTTAAATTGTACAAAATTTACTTTGATTTCAAATTTAAGGTTTTCATTGGTACGAGTTTCTTATTGACATAGAAGTGAGATTAATATTGTTACTCTCATAGGCATTGGGCCTATAAAACACATTTAGGAATTCAAGGCTTAGGCCCAGTCTGTCTTTAACTTTTTTTTAAAGCTGATTTGAGATGGATAGCCTGTGAGTTAAGGGCCTATAGCAAATTCATGGCTCTGAGTTTATTGTCAGGGTGTTTTCTGTATTTTATTTTGAATTAGCCTTGTTCAGAACTAAGTCTTTTAGTTAGGAGAGATGACTGAGGTTCTGTTGAGTCAAGAAAATGGTGGACTGGGTATTAGGTCTATTTTGTACCTTACTGATACAAATTGGTATAGTTATGCTCTAATTGTTTTTTGAGAGAAAAGTTTTATCTTACCAGGAAGGGTGATATGTAGGAGGAGCTATGTTGGGAGGAGTAAAGAGAGGAAGAGGAGGAATAAGGAGAGGAGGAGGAGCTAGGTGGCGAAAGGGAGGGAAACATGGAGGCAGATGTTCACATGTCTCCACCAGTCAAAGATAGCTGGTATATCTATGTTGGATATTGGGTTACACTTCTTATTGTATGGGCATCTTGTTATTGAGCATTACAGAACTTATAAAGCCTTTGATTAACATTTTTAAATATATAAATAAAAATAAATAAAAAATTAAAAAGCAAAACATTATTATTGCTTAATACGAAAGAAAACATGTATTTTCTTAGGACATATACTAAGTAATCATTTAATGTGAAAATGGAATCATTAGGAAGATTACATATTAGAAATTTAACTTAACTATTTATGAACATATTCCCATGGAAAATGTTGTAAGTCACAATGATGACTTTTAAAATACGACCAACATATGCATGACAATGCACAGAAACACAATTCATTTGAAATGACCTATCAGGAAGGTCTCAGATCACTGGAGATGTGCCTTTGCTGGTGATAGTGGGAGTCTAACTTCATTTTCCCATTTTCACTTATTAGTAATGAATTAATTAGCCTTGCACTGTGTACGGTCCCTGCCATGATGTGCAGTCTAACCACAGGCCTAAAAACAATGGAATCAAAAGTTTATAGGTTCCACCTTCAATATTGTGTGCCAAAGATAAGCATTTTCTCATTATTTGTTTTATTCCTATTTATCTCTGATGTCTGTTATAGAGAAAGAAAACTGACCATCACAGTTTCATATTCTTTGTAAACAATGTAAATTAGTGAGGTCTAATTAGCCTACTTAATTTTGACAGAAGAGTATAAGCCATTATAAAAGTTAACAACTACTGGATATATGGCCCTGAATCAAGGAGGGTGCATGAGTGAAATTTGTCCTTTATACACTCAGAAAGACACAGTGATCTAAGTGATATAGAGAGAGGTAAAACGCCCTCCACCCAAAGCAGTGTCACAAAAAGAGAAAGGAAGCCACATAATTTACAGGAGTGACATATTGAAGAGCTTTCAGCATAAATTTCCCTGGAACTTTATCTATTTAAATAACAATCACAAGGAGGAAGATACTAGACAGCTGAAAGTTACCAGATTAGAAATTGTAATATTCTAGAAGAAATGGTTACTTCCCTCAGACTACCCTACTAATAAGTAATATATGAGCTTGTGTGTGAATCTTTTATTTTCTGAAAATGTCATCTATCAGGTTATTTTTTTATTAATACAGTTATGTAATATATAAAACTCATAAATTAATATACACAATTTTTAAATAGAGTTTAATTTTTAAATTGTATTATTTTATAACTTTTAAAAAGGCCTTTGGAAAATATTTGCTTTAACATAAATCGCCTTAGAGTAATTTTATGTTGCATATATCCTTGTACAGTTGGGTTTCTTGTTACATATACCAATATTCAGAAGTAAAATAAAATCCTGTCAGGTACTGAATATAATAAGCATGGAGGCATTTGTTATTCTGTGCATCATAGGATAACTTTGGTTTATTGTTTCAGCAGGAATTGACTTAAGAATTTTTTATTACTGTCAACAATATAAGACCAGTAATGTATGTAGGCTGGATTCTAGAACTACAAACACTTTCTAAATTGTCACTTAGGATCATAACTTTGGTATTTTGGGTAGAATGTTCAAATGAGAGCTTTTAAGAATACAATAGAGTGTCTAATAAAGTAAAGTTTTCTTGTCAGTGGAAATGTTCAAATTACTAGATAGATTCTGACTCTCAGTGTTGGTTTGGGAATTCCTGATATATCATATGGAGTTGCACTGGATTATAAATGTTTTTCCATACATTTGATTTATGGTCATTTACTTCTCATGTAAAGAATTATTAGTAAAATGTTCTAAAAGTAGTGTCTGTTGCTTTGTGTGTGTTCTTTTGGTAAGAACAGATTTCTATTTTACAATATAGACATTGCTAGTCATTGAAAGTTATTCTTATTTGTTATAATTAATATTTTAGTTAATTATTTTATATTTTGAGAATTTTATACATTAATATTTAAGTTACATCAACTGTATCACTTTCTATATCTCAAACTCCTTCCATACATCTCCAGTTCCTTTCAAATTCCTGAATTTTAAATATTTATGGTTAAACATATGTTTAATTTTCAAATATGTCAAATAGACAATCAGGTGGCCCATTCCTTGAGAAAACTGATTTTCCCTCTCATCTTCCATTTACAGTCTAAAGCTCTTCATTGAGGGTAGAGTCTTAAACTTCACCTAGGTACATAGGAATTTCAACTGCTGTTGTCATTATGGTCATGCTCATCTTGTTTAGGCAACCCTACTGCTGAGGTTTCACAGGTGCAGCGTTCATTGCATGCATGGAAAATGTTACCAAGTTGTTGTTATCCTGGATTTCTGATTTTTATTAGCCTTTTACCACTCCTATGATATTAGGTATAGTTTTTGTTATTGATGTACCATTTTAACAGGAAATCCCACAATCACATAATATCTGTGTTTTGACCAGGTATCTGTGATTATGCCTGATGCAAACAACAACAACAACAAAAAACAACAAAAACCTTCCTTGATGAGAGATGATAACTAAGATTATATTGTCTGTGGGTATAAGGGTAACTAATTTTATATACAGTTAGACAATATATTGGTTCAGGAAAGTGGCAATAGTAGGTTCTCCTGTAGATTTTATGACCTTTCTAGCCACACAGATCGCTGCCTAGGTTTACGATGTTAGGCATGAATCACTTCCTATGGAGTAGGAATTGTAATTCTAGTAATATAGCTCTTGGTTACTTAGTGAGAGTTTTATTGCTGTGAAGGGACATAATGACCATAACAGCTTTTATAAAAGAAATCATTTAATTAAAGCTTGCTTACAGTTTAGGAAGTTTATTCCCATCCATCATGGCAGATAGCATGGAATCATGCAGACAAATATGGTACTGGAGAAGTTGCTGAGAGTTCTACATCTGGATCTGCAGACAGACAGGAGAGAGAGAGAGAGAGAGAGAGAGAGAGAGAGAGAGAGAGAGAGAG
>NW_021604640.1:2541012-2560001 GCF_004785775.1 Grammomys surdaster | reverse complement strand
GAGAGAGAGAGAGAGAGAGAGAGAGAGAGAGAGAGAGAGAGAGAGAGGAGAACCATAAACTTAGCATGGGCCCTTAAAAACCAAAGCCTAAGTCCAGTGACAAACTTCCTCCAACAAGGTTACACCAACTCTAATACAGCCACACTTCTTAATCCTTCTCAAGTAGTGCTAGTTCATAACTACAAAGTATTCAAGTATATGAGCTTATAGAGGCCATTTCTATTCAAACAATGACTGTTGCCTTCTAGATAAAAGTGCAACAATTGTTCCATTTCAGATATCTTGGAATATTGGATAATGCTGTAGTTTGTTGGTGTTAGGTTTGGTATAAGTATTGATTTCTTTTTTCTCTTGGGAACTTGAACAGTATTCCTTTAATATTATGAGAGTTAGTCCTTATGAATGAGGTTTCTCGATCAGTTCCAACTGAAATCCACCACTTTCTGTGTCTACACTATGTCATGTCTTCAGTAATAATAATGTCTTATCTTCAAGTTCTGAGAGTCAAGTAAGTACAATGGCAATAACTTATATTGTTTTGGAGGAGACTTTTTTTGTGTCCTTGACCAAGAATTTGAATAGATGTTATTATGTGTGCATCTTGGTATTTTGTTCGATATGCTATGGCTCTTAGACAACCATCATCACCACATATAGTGTAAGTCCTTTATATTATAAATGTTTTAAAGTAAGCTCTTTTTTTAAGATTTATTTTATTTTATTTACATCAGAACTCTGTAGATATCTTCAGATACACAGGAAGAGGGCATGAGATCCTATTACAGATGGTTGGAGCCTTCACATGTTTGCTGGGAATTGAACTCAGGACCTCTGGAAGAGTAGCCAGTGCTCTTAACCACTGAGCCATCTTTAGGATCTTTCCAGTATCCTAAAGTAAGCTTTTAAAATATGTTTCTCTATGGGTTTTTCAAATATGCCTGATGTTTCATGTTTCCTGCCCTTTCCTCTGTAGCACCTCTCTCTTCTCTCCTTAGCTAAAGACCCCATTTATTTTTACATCTTTTACATCCTTTTAAAACACCCTTGGTTGTCATATTGAAGTGATTTAGAATCACCAACTGAAAAAAAATGAGGTATTATGTAGGTCAAATTGTTTAGAGGTAGTATTTAGAGTTTCTTTATAGGTGTGTAATACTATACCATGGGCTAGGCTACCAGAAAAAAATAAAAAGAGATCAAAAAAACTGAGCATGAGCATTCATTCATTGTTTTTTACTTCCTGATTTTGAATACTATTTAACCAGTTGTGTCTTCTCCATGCCACCATACTTTTTTTTTTTTTTTTTGCCATGATGTACTATATCCTGGGAAACAAGAAGCCAAATAACCCCTTCCTTTCTCAAGTTGCTTTGTTACATCAGTGAGACAAGAAACTAATGTACTAGTTAACAAATGTTCTATTTATTACTCACTAGATGTATTAAATATTATTTGTTTGATAACTGTATTTCAAATTCTAAGAAATGCCAATAAGCAAAGTAATAGTTTTGATCCAGATATTATAGTCTTAAATTATTTTAACATGTTTCAGAAACAAGCATGTAGACACAAGTACAGGTTGAACATTCCTGACATGAAAATCTAAGATATAAAATACTACATGAACTCTACAAGGAGAATTTCATAATTTCAGTTTTGGGATGCTGACCAATAACTTTTTTCAAGATATACACAAATATGAAGATGTCATGAATCTAAAAACTTTTTGCCCTGAGTATTTCAAATAAAGTATACTCAGCCTGTAGAATATATTTAGCTTTAGAGAAGGAAATTTTAAATTCACTTATAATTTTAGACTAGTTACTCTTTTAGTGGAACTCTTTCATAAGAATCCATTTTTAGATAATATAACACAGTTTAGAAAGAAATCACAAAGTTGTTTTTCTATGTCTCATTTTCCATATAACTAATTTTAAAGGCAAATATAATAGGTCATATTTCTATATGCATCAGTGATTAGTTAGTCTTCACTTAGGGAAAAGATTGTCGATTTGGGTGAACAAATTAGATAATGACTTCTGAGGTAGTTTTTCTCAGGTTTTTGAGGAGCTAACTGCCCTGAGAGTTCAAGGCAGGCAAGAATGTCTTGTAGAACATTTAAAAAAATTAAGAATTTTGGCAAGGATGTAGGTCTGTTGGGAGAATGTTTGTCTAGAGAAAACACCCTTGGTTTGAGCCATGCGTAAATACATTATGGTGTAGCACACCTGAAATCCCAGGATTAGAAGGGGAAAGGCACCCACAGTAACACAGGGAGTTTGAGGTCTGTGTGCTCAAAATGTATGAAACCCCATTTTAAAGAAGATGCTAAAATAAAAGCAAAATGTTTTAATGCTTTATCACTATGCATAGTTTATATATTTAATCATGTTCAATTTAAAAATTATATATGCAGAAATTTGTTATTGGAATAAATGCTTGGCTATAGACTAATGACAACTAAGGAGCCAATGAGCTGAATATTGAATGCTTCTGAACTTGAAGAGTCACTGAAAAAAATGCTCGTTGTTTTCCTACATTGCTAGGTGTACCTTTAAAAATCCATATCCTTTAGATTTCTATGGTATTGTTAAACTAAGCAAGTTTCTTCAAAAAGTTGTTATATGATCAAATTTATAATATTAAAAACATAATCTTAATTAAAAAATATAAACCTGAAGTCTGTATCTACAACTTCAGTATTTAGAAGGAGCTTGATTTGATATATGCAGAGTTAAATGTTCTGTTCAGGGCTTGTTACTATGCATGAGAATGAGGAGTCATGATTGTTGACAATATATTCATGAGCCAGTGACTTGACACACAAGTGCCATTTAGTGTTTCATAGTGCTTCCTAATGAAAATGCCATTAAAGATAATTAAGCAAACTGCTTTTAATCTCTTTGATTACTGTCTTCTATTCCTTCTAATACTTTGCATTTACTTGCAACAGATGACTGAATTTCAACATCTTTTCTTTCTGATGTGCAACATTAGAACACTGTTCATTTAGTACTTTAGTAGCATTCACTGCTTCTTCAACATATTTCAAAGCCTTTGCTTTCCAAACTTTTAGCCAACAATTACTGGGAGCCTATTATTCTTTCACCATGGGGCACGAAAAGATTAACTAAATGTGATCCTTCTCCACAAAGACCTAAGACACACATAAATAAGGAAAGTGATAGTCCCAGTTCGTATCTTAGAAGTTAAGAGCAAATGGGAATTGTAAAATAAAGTATTTTCCTGCCAGCTGGTTTGACTGTAGGAGATGGCTCAGCTTTGTAACTAGGCCTTGAAATTAGATAAAACACTGACAGATGGATATGGCAAAGGGTTGCTGATACTTGCTTTGCCCCCATGAGTGCATAGTATCACTCTATGGACCCTTTGAATACTTATCATCAATTTTTGCTTTCTGTGTCCTATCAAAAACCTCTTGTCATAGCTTCCTTTGCATTTTCAAAGCTTCCCTTAGTCTTGACATTAATTGAACTACCAATGGTATTAGACAGTGTTGATCTGTACATCACATTGTTAATACTAGAAACATTTTTTAATTTATATTAATTAATTAATTAATTTATTTATTTATTGCTTAATAGACACTATACTTTTCCCTCTGCCTTGGCAGCCATTTGTTTTAAACTTCCTTTCATGCAATCTGATTTGACAAGTCCTTTAATTGGGGGCAGCTAAGTTCTTAGATATCTGCCCCTACCATTTCAAATAGCCAATAATTCTGTGTTGTGATTTTCATTATTACCCCGATACTAGAATTGTGTGCATGTACCAGAAATTCTTAAGCTCTTTTAAGCATTATAGTGACTAGAGAAGACTTAAATTCCCAGCAGAAATTTATATTTAGTTGTATTAGAGATGGAAGGGAATCAGTATTTAGTTTGTAACCTCCTCTGGTCAATTAAATGTGTGGTTTGATCGAGAATCAAGGAAATGCTGTGATGTCATCTATTTCTGTGTTCTCAAATGTCATAAAAATCTGGTAATGTAAATGTTTTTCTCTAACTTTGAGCTTATAATTGAAATTCAGCATCACAAGCAAAGTTCAGTAATGTAAAGAAATTGGTTTATTTAGCTTACACCTTTAGCAGGTGAAAGTACAAAAATGTTTGGCACCAACACTTGTTTTCTTTTGAGTGTCATCTATCAACATTCTACCATAATGATAGGTTCATAGATATAGCACAAGTAAAAGGCAGAGATCACATGATGAAATAAATTCAAAAGACTAGCAAAGGCTGGCCTTGCTCTTTCAGAGCAATTCTAGCCTTGAGAATTGAATTGACAAAAGCACTCTATTATATCATTCAAGAGTAATGCACTGGACAACTTAAATATCTTGGGCTATGCGTTACTTTGTGAAAAATCATTCACCATTTTTCAATATTTGTACACTGGGAATGATTCTTCCAACTCATGGACTCTTGGGAGACAAACTCAAACTATCTTTAAATCATAACACTGCTTAATGTTCATTTCAGTTTGCATGTTCCAAATAAATTTTTAAATTCTCTTTTCATTCCGTTCCCAATGTTCTAACCTTAGAAGATGGCATGTTTCCTAATATATCATGTTCATCGGGGTTTGTCCTAGGAGTCAACTGGAGGAGTTCAAGAGTAACAAGTTCAATGTAATTGTTGATTTAGTTGGCATTCTCTTTATTACTATATTCTAAATTAATCTTCAATTTGTTCATGTCTTACCACCTGTATCACAATTTTCCCAATGTAAGCCAACATTACCTCTTGCCTATACTGGTAGCTTCTTAACACATCTGCACTCACTTTTTCCACAGCCTTGGTACAAGTCTATATGATAAATCTCAATATATCCTTTTCATTTCTCCTCCTAAAAAAGTCATTCATTCTTGTGGTCTCAATTTTCCAAATTGTTTTAATCACAAAATAAATTTATTTCTTTCACAGCCTTTTACCTTGGTGAATTAACTTCTATACATTGATATTAACTTTTACCTTTCTTTTTTTTTCCTTTATCGGATTCTTTTATTAACACCATACTTTCACGGTGCATATATGTTGTAGTATGTATCAAGTTTTTTATATCAAAATAATACTACATCTTATGATTTTACCACACACATAGAAAACCTGTGTCTCACGTAATTATATGAAACAATATTCAGTGAAATAATAGCAACTTGAATTCAGTACTACATTAAAAGAATTTTATATAGGCTAAATTTCTTTTTTTTTTCAAACTATGACATCTTCACATTCAATCCAATTTCTGTCAAGTTTTCAATATTATTTCATAGAAATAAAATCATAAAATTCACATTGAGAATATATTTTTAATTTTTATTAATCATTCCATTCATTGACATCTCAAATAATATCCCACTTCTTTGTTACCCCCTCCACCAACCCCCCATCCCATGATATCCCACTTCCCGGTTATCCCTCCCCACCCCATATCTTCCCTCTCCCTTTCTTTTTGCCTGTATGAGAGTGCATCCTCACCCACCCACACACTCCTGCCCCACTGTTCTAGTATCCCCCTATACTGGGGCATCAAACTACCCTGGAACCAAGGGTCTCCCCCTCTTCCTTGTTGCTGGCCGGCAAGGCCATCCTCTGCTACCTATGTATCTTGAGCTAAAGATCCCTTTAGGTACATTCCTTGGTGGTCTAGTCTGTGGGACAACTGGGTGGTCAGGCCAGCCTATGTTGTTCTTACAATGGGGTTGCAGTCCCCCTCCACTCCTCCACTCCTTCTGCCAGCTCCTCCACCAGGTTCCCTGATCTCAGCCTGATGGTTGGCTTCAAGCATCCACCTCTGCATTGGTCAATTACTGGCCAGACCTCTCCACGAACTGCCACACTTGATTCCTCTCTACAAGTGCCTCTTGATCACGGCAACAGTGTTGGGTTTGGTGTCTGTAGGCATGATGTAACCTCAGGTAGGGCTGTTCCCCAGTTGGCCCTTCCTTCAGTCTCTGTTCCATTTTTTGTCTCTGTTCTTCCTTTGGACAGAGTAATTTCTGGGTTAAAAAAAAAAAAAAACTTTGAGATGGGTGGGTGGCTCCATTCCTCGACCTGGGGCCATGCCTATCTACTGGAGGTGGTCTCCACAGGTTCTCTCTCCCCCTTCTCTGCGCATTACAGCTAAAGTCAGTCCCATTGGGCCCTGGGAATCTCACATTCCTTTGGTGTCTAGGACCTACCAATGACTATCCCCAGTTCCTCATCCCCCTGATACCTATTTTTATTCAATTTCCTCTCAAGTCTCCTCCAGATCTAACACTGCCACCATTTTTTCCCTCCTACTCATTTTTCCCTCCCTTGTCCCCCCTCTCCTTCCATCTCCCACAATCATCCTGTTCCCTCCTAGTTGCAGGACTGAAACATCCAACCCATGAACTTACTTCCTTCTATGCTCACATTTCGTGTATTTTAAAAGACCAAGTAATGAAGCAATTTACCAAAAATAGTAAAACATTTGAGCTCTTATATTTCCAAAAATGCCACATAACTGTTGTAATTTTCACTTTTCTTTAAACCCTTTCTCAGGGTGCAGCAGACACTTTAGCCTTCTCATTATTGCTCAGATACATCATACATGCATATGTAAAGGAATTTAGGTTTACTATTATATAACTTTCATTGTAGCATAAGTAGTTCTTTATATCATTTAGACTAAATCTTCACATATTTCTTTCCTTAAAGGTGAATCTTGGATTTTAGAACTAACCTCTGTTTTTTTCTTTTTTCCATATCTGCTATGGTCACTTGCTTAATTTTTCTGGAACAAATGTTCAAAATAGGGTGAGGATATAGATTTAAGTAACATTATACTTCTAATATCTTAAACAGCAATTTAAGTATAGTAGTGAGTATTGAAAAACATGAATATATAAACTCAATGGGAGGGATTTCAGATTAAGAGAATATGTGCAACACAAGAAAAAGTAACTAATCTGGTATATCATTGGTGGCAAAGTGTACTCAGAGAGAAGTAGCAAATGAATGATTTTAGGAAGGGAAGTTAAAGATAGAATGTGGACAAGGTTAAAGGACACATATGGGCTTTGAGAAATGGTATTACCACAGATTTAGTAATAACTACAAAGACTACATTCTTACTACTAACATTTTTAAAAAAATTCTTCTCTCATATATTACATCTGGACTGCATTTTCTGTCCCATATACACATAACTACCCTGTGCCTCAGATACAGTTTTATGTTTCATTTTAGAAAAGATCAGGCTTCCCAGGTATATCAAACAAATCAAGTTACAAGAAGACTCAGCACAAACCTTCATATCAAGGATGGATGAGGCAACTCAGCAGGCAAAGTGTCTCAAGAACATTCGAAAGTGTTAGAGCCTCCCCACCCCACACTGTTAGAAGCTCCACAAGCACACCAAGCAATAAATCATAACATACATAGAGGACCTAGCTCAGACCCATATAGGCTCAGTGATTATCACTCCAGGCTCTATGACCCTCTAGGAGTCCTAGTTAGTTGATTCTGTAGGTCATGTTCTCCTGGTGTCCTTCACTGGCTCCAACAATCCTTCTTCCCAGTCTTCTGCAAACTTTTGCTATTTGCTCATAATTTTTATTTAATATCAAGTTAATGTAACAAGATAATGTAATAGTAATATATCTCATATCATACACCCAAAATATTGAACTTTTACTCTGTTGTAAAAGTAAATACTATATTGTATAGTAATAGTATTAAGGAAAAAGAGAATTATAAAGGTCAATGATAAGCCAGGCATGGTGTCACACATTTATAATTCTAGCTACTCAGGAGGCTGAACTAGAAGGATCACAAGTTCAAGGCTGAAACCTTGTCTCAAGAAAGTAGGGAGTCTGAGTCTGTAACTTAAAGATAGAATACATGTACAGTAGTAAGTAGCAAGGCACTGGGTTCAATTCCCAGCATTGCAAAGTAATTTTTAAAAATGCATACTCAAAATCATTCAAATATCAAGAAAAATTCCAGAGAGTAAATTCTATTATAGTTCAAGATTTCTAAATATACAATTAGATTGTTCACTTTATCAGATTGACTGTCACCAGAGTACCACCAATTATAATGAATTTATTTTATACTCATGTGAATGGCATTTGTTTCTGTAGAATTTCATTGAATCATTATTTATGAATTATTATAATAAAAATATAAGTAGCAGAAATTATCTCATAAGTTTCCAATGATTATTTTTAAGTTTTTTTACATCTAGTTCAGATTTATACTTTGCTTTGCAGTTATTTTATTGCCATCCCACTATAAAGAAATAAGTGAAGAAGAACTCAAGGTGGGTTAAAGAAGTGGCTGGCCTTTGAGTGACAGTGAGGCAAGATGGTAGCCACCACAGGCTTGGGAGTAAAAGTCCTTTTCTTGGAAGAGCTGGAAGAAGGTCAGAAAGGAGTTGAGGACGGCACAGTTAGCTGGGGTCTGGAGGACGATGAAGACATAGCACTTACAAGATGGACAGGCATGATAAGTGGGGCTCCACGAACAATTTATGAAAACCCAATATCCAGCCTTAAACTAGAATGTGGGCCTAAGTACGCAGAAGCACCAGCATCTATAAGATTTGTAACCAGAGTCAATATGAGTGGTGAGAGCAGTAGGAATGGAGTGGTGGATCCCAGAGCCACGGCAGGGCTGGCAAAGTGGCAGAACTCTAACAACATCAAATCATCCTGCAGGAACTGCAGTGCTTGATGACGTCAAAAGAGAACATGAAGCTGCCACAGTCACCAGAAGGACAGTGTTACAGCAATTAGTCACTAAGGTCCCAGCCTCCCCTCCTCATCCAACCCAAGTCTTCATTTCCACAGTAGTGAATTTTCTAGATACATCTGTAGACCTCAAAGTACTGGAGAGGAAGCCCCACTCCGATTTCATCCTGAGACACTGTTCTAATACCAACTTCTTGTTCATTTGAGATACCTAAGTTGTGCTGTGTAGCATCATCCATCGAGTGTAACTGCTGTCTGCCTGGTTGAACTTCTGGGATCACGAAGGTGTGTTGAAATCAGTTTTCTTGGGGAGCTGTGGGCACAGCTAACACAACTGTGAACAGACATGTAACAAAATCCCCTGCTGCTGGCACTTGGCCTAAGTCTACCTTTTCCAGCCCCGCCCTCTGCCACAACTATGTGGTGGCCCTTAGAATAGATGGGTAGGCTCCAGGCAGCAGCTGTAGGACTGACTACTGCTGGGCTTGGGGCGCTTTTTCTGCACCCCTGCTTTCTTAAGTCTTAAGTGATGCCCCATTCAAGCCATGGTCCCCACTCCTCCACTCCCACCCTTGGCCAAAACTTAGACTGTAATCCTCCTCTCCCTCTGAAATTGGCCGTGGGTGAGAAATTCAGGGCTTCCCATCTCTTCACCTTTATCACGGGTGCTGCTATCCCCTCCTCAACCCCCTTGTTGCCCATCACCACCCAACACATGCTGTGGCCAGAAGCCATCAGATGAGGTTGGAAGAGCCTGGCCTCCCTCACTTAGCTTCAGACGTTCACCTGCCACCAGCCTGGGAAGGGAGCATCGGGTCCTCGATCCTGCTGCCACCATCAGCCTTTGAGCTTTGAGTTTAGGGCTAGAGGTGAACAGAACAGTCACAGGGTGACTCAGACCGGCCAGCGCTCAGGGTCCTTGGTGGATATATGCCTAGAGAAAGGCCATGTGGAGAGTACTCAGTTCACATGGTTCTGAGTCGTTTCCTTTCCCCATAATTACTTTGCTTTTACATATTGAAGAGGTTTGAACAGAGTTCTCATGTCACCCTGGCCATACATAAGGTCTGATGAGGACCCTGACGGCTGGAACACTAGGCCCTCACCCTGGAGACTCATGTTTCAGTATTGCACCTCAGATCCTTGGCAGGGACCCAGAGGAGCTCTGTGGCGCTAGGTTTGTAGATCGTTTGCAGATCAGTGAGTATGGCCTCCTGGCTCATTGTCACATTCTCCATTCTGTTCAGGACCACTAAAGGTAGAAATGTGGGTGCATACTGAAATAAAGGCAATTCGTTGTGTTGAAAAAAAAAGTGACCTTGTAACTATCAACAATATTTTCTTTTTTTTTTTTTTTTTTCCAGGAAAAGTTTTATTGCCTTATGAGTAAGAAAATCAAACTAAAGCCATTCAAATAGTTTCCAAGTCATGAAGCTTGGTTTGTATACATGGCTAAGTAAACGCACAGTTCCTTGTACTCTGCATAATAAGAACTATTCCTCCACACACCCAATCCTCTGCCCATACCCACTATATCCCCCTCTAGCAACCAACCAAATGGTGCTTTGCTAGCTAGGGGCCACTTGGCAAGCCCACTGATCCCAAGTTCAGGGATTAGGTAGTATGGCCACCCTATAATCCCCACCTCTCTTCATTGAAGTCCCTCTGGGACCACTCACCCTCACTTACTTGCACCTCAGGCCACTCTCTCATAAGACATACCCTGCTTTGGGCCTCTCCTATGTCTCCAAGAGCTTTTGTCTAGTTACTGGGCTAGAAAACTAGGTCTCCTATGGCCCTCTTTCACTTTGAACAAATCATCTCCCTCATCCTGGATACTTCATACAAATAATGCTAGTGACCCTCCTGTGCTAAGAAAAGACAATAAAAAGTACTGTTAAGTACGAAAAAAGAATGATGTCACCAATGTGAAACAGTCTAAGAAGCTTTTGAACCAACATTCAAGAAGCTTCTTTAAGAGATGGCATTAAGATAAATCTCTAAAATTTTTATACATGCTTTTACCTCAAAATGTCTGCCCAATAATGACATTTAAATTATCAAGTATTAAGTCCCTTTTACAGCAAAATATTCTTTACTTCATTTTTCTTTGTACGGGAAGGGAAGCACATTTAAATAATATAATAGGTTGGATATTCTGAATTCTTTTTTTTTTTTTTATAAATAATTTATTTATTTTTGAACATGAAATGCTTTTTTATAGCATGTTTCACAAGGGGAGGGGGTAAGAGGGGCCAGATGGAGGAAAAGTACAAAATCTTCTTGGCCTGTGCCTTGAAACATGTCATGGTCTATACGGTACACTGCCTTGAATTATGATCTACCTGCTGTTCTTCAGAAGATATGGTACACTGCTTGAGTTATGGTCTCCCTGCTATTCTTAAGATGATATGGTACACTGCTTTGAGTCTATCTGCAGTTGCTAAGCAGGATCTTGCAGTTGCCAAGCTTCAGAGGACATTGTGCAGGTGGGGAAAGGTAGGGGGTGAGGGTAAGGGCGAGGGTCCTGGCTTCTGGCATCTCCCCCTTCTCTGTTTAGTTAGAGAAGGCATCTTATGATCAATCCCAACTATGTGAATTTTGAATTTGGATGTCTAATTATGGGGGGTCTTAGACAAGTTCACAACCCCAAAACACTGATGTGAGACGAGTCACATCGATGGTCGAAGGTTTTAGGCTGTCGACGATGGGCAACGTCAAGGGACTCCGATGTGGGTGAAAGGAGGGTGAGGGCCCTGTCTTAGGCCATGTAGGCTGCACCCACTCCCAGCACCACGCACTCCTTTTCGGCTGCATTGGGTGGGCCCCTGGGAAGTGGACCTACAATAATCCCGTCATTGGGCTAACTCACAGCCATCCTAGTCCCTTGTAAATGTTCAATTTACCAACCATTTGTCAGTTTGGGGTGTAATATTGTCATAAAGGAAGGCTCCCCAATGTTAGCGGCCATATCAAGGGCGGCCTTGGTTTAGGAAAAAGCCAATTTTTGTTGTGGTGATCAAGAGGCCAAGCTCTCTATCGAGAGAAACGGGGGCAAAGCCAGGCATACCAGGAACCCTTCTGGAGGGCATGGAAGTCTAGCGGTCGACCGTAGGGGGGAGGCAGGGGAGCTGGCAGCTGTGTCAGTCTCCTGCAGAGTCACTTCTGGATCCTCTTCAATTTTCGGCTGATGGTAATGAACTTCAACCGTCTTCTTGATGGCAGCATCAACCTGGTTCCGTGGATGACAGGTCGCGGGTTTTGATCTCTGTCTCGCTTAATCTTGATGTCCTGCGCACATCCTCTCAATGAGGGTCCGTCCAGAGGGGTCCGTGCCTCGAGCCCCACGTCTGGGTGCCACTTGACCCGACTGGCAGGCCCTAGTTATTCGTGGGGGCGAGGAGGACTGCAACCTGCTATTCTTCAGAAGATATGGTACACTGCTTGAGTTATGGTCTCCTTGCTATTCTTCAGATGATATGGTACACTGCTTTGAGTCTATCTGCAGTTTCCAAGCAGGATCTTGCAGTTGCCAAGCTTCAGGGAACCTTGTGCAGCTGGGAAAAGGTAGGGGGTGAGGGTAAGGGCGAGGATCCTGACTTCTGGCCCATCTGGATTAGAACTTCTAATGGCAGGCATCACGGGTGATTCATTTTTGCCTGGAAAGAAAAAAGAAGGGGATTCTCAGGGAGATTTCTCTTCCCTGGATGTAAATTATTATTCATCGTATTTATGGTTGGGCCTGGCTTTGTGAGTGTATCTATTTTTTTTCATTAATATTTATGGTAGCCGGTTAGCTGTGCCTTCTGTGGTATTGGACAGGCATATCAGCCCTCGGCTCCATAAGGGAACTGGGTCTGGGGCATTCCCTTTACGGGTATGAGGGTCCTTCCCCATATCTGTGGCAAAGTTTTGTTGGTCTTGGTGGTGCCCTAGGTCACCAACATGGTCAGCAAGAGATTTGCCATGAGCTTTCAGCTTAAGAGAGAGAAAAGTGAACAAGGCATGATGGAGAGTATTTCAGGGGGGCTCCTTCTGAGGGGGTACCGTTCCCCCTCTTTTATTTTTAAAGCCAATTTTTCAGAGTTCTTGTAAAATCAGGGCTGAAGCGCCAACAGTTGCTCCTTCTACACTCAGAGAGTCATGAAGACCTTATTTAAGGATATATAAATCTATATTTATAATCTTTTGTCAAAGGACTTTTATAGCACCACTGACAATTAATCAGACTATATGATATATCGATTGGAAATAGCTTTTTCTACTTTTTGTGAGATTACCTCTCTTCTGTCAATTAACTGTTGAGGAAGTTAGGGTTTACCTCTCTCTTGAGAATATTGATCAGAGATTTAAGTTCTTTTGTGGAGAGCTTAAAATAGGATCTTAGCCAATTTGCAACTCCTAGAAACTTTTGAAATTAATTTAAGATAAGTAAACTCCCTTTTTTAAAAAAATCCTTTATCTGTGTGGGTTTTTTATTGGGTATTATACGTATTTACCTTTCAATGTTATCTCCTTTCTCATTCTCCCCCAAGATCCTTTATCCCATACCCACTCCTCCTAATTTTTGTGATGGTGTGCTCCAAACATCCTCCCAGTCCCATCTCCCTGCTCTCGAATTCCCACACAGTAGGGAATCCAAACTTTCGGGGACCTTGGCCCTCCACTTTCACTGAAGTCTAACAAGGACACCCTCAATTCCCTATACAGGTGTGTGAGTCCCTCCCTTTGTGTTCTCTGGTTTAGACTTTGGGAGTTCTGGTTGAAACTTTTGATACTCCTTCTAGAAAGGACCAACGAATTCATACTTTGGTCTTCCTTCTTCTATGTGAGTTTTATGTGGTCTGTATGTAGGTTCTTAGACATTGTGAGCTTTTGGTCTAATATCCACTTATCAATGAGTGCATACCAAGTATGTTCTTTTGAGATTGGGTCATCTCACTCAAGATGATATTTTCCAGCTCCATCCATTTGCCTAGGAATTTTGTGAACTGATTGTTCTTAATAGCTGAGTAGTATTCCATTGTATAAATGTACCACATTTTCTGCATCCATTCTTCTGTCGAAGGGCATCTGGGTTCTTTCCAACTTCTGGCTATTATAAATAAGGCTGCTATGAACATGGTGGAGCATGTGTCCCTGTTGTATGGTGAAACTTCTTTTGGGTATATGCCCAGGAGTGGTATAGCTGGGTCCCCAGGTAACACTATGTTCAATTTTCTGAGATATCGCCATACTGCCTTCCATAGTGGTTGTACCAGTTTACAATCCCACCAACAGTGGAGGAGTGTTCCTCTTTCTCCACATCCTCGCCAACATGTGCTGTCACCTGTGTTTTTGATCTTAGCCATTCTGACTGGTGTAAGGTGGAATCTCAGTGTTGTTTTCATTTGCATTTCCCTGATGACTAGTGATCCTGAACACTTCTTTAGGTGCTTCTCAACCATTCGAACTTCCTCAGTTGAGAATTCTTTGTTCAGCTCTGTGCTCCATTTTTTAATAGGGTTCTTTGATTGTCTAGAGTCTAATTTCTTCAGTTCTTTGTATACCTTGGATATTAGCCCTTTATCAGATGTAGGGTCGGTGAAGATCTTTTCCCAATCTGTTGGTTGCCGCTCTGTCCTATTGACTGTGTCCTTTGCTTTACAGAAGCTTTGCAGCTTTATGAGGTCCCATTTGTCAATTTTTGTTCTTAGAGCACAGGCCATTGGTGTTCTGTTCAGGAACTTTTTCCCCATGCCTATGTATTCCAGGCTTTTTCCCAGTTTCTCTTCTATTAGTTTCAGTGTGGCTGGTTTTAGGTGGAGGTCCTTAATCCATTTGGAATTGAGCTTTGTACAAGGAGATAAGTATGGATCGATTTGCTTTTTTCTACATGCTGACAACCAGTTGGACCAGCACCATTTGTTGAAAATGCTATCTTTTTTCCATTCGATGGTTTTAGCCCCTTTGTCAAAGATCAAGTGACCATAGGTATGGGGGTTCATTTCTGGGTCTTCTATTCTATTCCACTGATCCTCCTGCCTGTCTCTGTTCCAATACCATGCAGTTTTTATCACTATCGCTTTGTAGTACAGCTTGAAGTCAGGGATGGTGATTCCTCCAGAAGTTCTTTTATTGCTGAGAGTAGTTTTCGCAATCCTGGGTTTTTTGTTATTCCAAATAAATTTTAAGATTGCTCTTTCTATCTCTGAGAAGAATTGAGTGGGAATTTTGATGGGGATTGCATTAAATCTGTAGATGGCTTTTGGCAAAATAGCCATTTTTACTATATTAATCCTTCCAATCCATGAGCATGGGAGAGCTTTCCATCTTCTAAGATCTGCTTCGATTTCTTTCTTCAGGGGAATGAAGTTCTTGTCATACAGGTCTTTTACTTGCTTGGTTAGGTTCACACCTAGGTATTTTATATTATCTGTGACTATTTTGAAGGGTGTCATTTCCATAATTTCTTTCTCAGCCAGTTTATCTTTTGAGTAGAGGAAGGCTACTGATTTGCTTGAGTTAATTTTATATCCAGCCACTTTGCTAAAGTTGTTTATCAGGTTTAGGAGTTCTCTGGTGGAAGTTTTGGGGTCACTTAAGTACACTATCATATCATCTGCAAATAGTGAGATTTTGACTTCTTCCTTTCCAATTTGTATCCCTTTGACCTCCTTGTGTTGCCTAATTGCTCTGGCTAGGACTTCCAATACTAAATTAAATAAGTAGGGGGAGAGTGGGCAGCCTTGCCTAGTCCCTGTTCTTAGTGGGATTGCTTCAAGTTTCTCTCCATTTAGTTTAATGCTGGCTACTGGTTTGCTGTATATTGCTTTTACTATGTTTAGGTATGGACCTTGAATTCCTGACCTTTCCAAGACTTTTATCATGAAGGGGTGTTGAATTTTGTCAAATGCTTTCTCAGCATCTAGTGAGATGATCATGTGGTTTTTTTCTTTGAGTTTGTTTATATAATGGATTACATTGATGGATTTCCGAATATTGAACCAACCCTGCATTCCTGGGATGAAGCCAACTTGATCATGATGGATAATTGTTTTGATGTGTTCTTGGATTCGGTTCGCTAAAATTTTATTGAGTAATTTTGAATCAATGTTCATAAGAGAGATCGGCCTGAAGTTCTCTTTCTTTGTTGGGTCTTTGTGTGGCTTAGGTATGAGTGTAATTGTGGCTTCAAAGAATGAGTTGGGTAATGTACCTTCTGTTTCTATTATGTGGAATAGTTTAAAAAGAATTGGAATTAGCTCTTCCTTGAAGGTCTGATAGAATTCTGCACTAAAACCGTCTGGTCCCGGGCTTTTCTTTGTAGGGAGACTTTTAATGGCTGCTTCTATTTCTTTTGGGGTTATGGGATTGTTTAGATGGTTTATCTGGTCCTGATTTAACATTGGCAACTGGTATTTGTCTAGGAAATTGTCCATTTCATCCAAATTTTTCAATTTTGTTGAATATAGGCTTTTGTAGTAGGATCTGATGATTTTTTTAATTTCCTCAGTTTCTGTTGTTATGTCACCCTTTTCATTTCTGATTTTATTAATTTGGATACTGTCTCTCTGCCCTCTGATTAGTCTAGCTAAGGGTTTATCTATCTTGTTGATTTTCTCAAAGAACCAGCTCCTAGTTTTATTGATTCTTTGGATAGTTCTTTTTGTTTCTATTTGGTTGATTTCAGCCCTGAGTTTGATTATTTCCTGCCGTCTACTCCTCTTGGGTGTATTAGCTTCTTTTTGTTCTAGGTCTTTCAGGTGCTCTGTCACGCTGTTAGTGTATGCTCCCTCCAGTTTCTTTTTGTAGGCACTTAGAGCTATGAATTTTCCTCTTAGCACTGCTTTCATTGTATCCCATAGATTTTGGTATGATGTGTCATCATTTTCATTAAATTCTAAAAAGTTTTTAATTTCCTTCTTTATTTCTTCCCTTACCTGATTATCAAGGAGTAGGGTGTTGTTCAATTTCCATATGAATGTGGGCTTTCCATTCTCTTTGTCATTTTTGAAGACCAGCCTTAGACCATGGTGATCTGACAGGATGCAGGGAATTATTTCAATTTTCTTATATCTGTTGAGGCCTGTCTTGTGCCCAATTATATGGTCTATTTTGGAGAAGGTACCATGAGGTGCTGAGAAAAAGGTATATTCTTTTGCTTTAGGGTGAAATGTTCTATAGATATCTGTTAAGTCCATTTGGTTCATAACTTCTGTTAGTTTTACTGTATCTCTATTTAGTTTCTGTTTCCATGATTTATCCATTGCTGAGAGTGGGGTGTTGAAGTCTCCCACTATTATTATGTGAGGTGCAATGTGTGTTTTGAGCTTTAGTAAGGTTTCTTTTATGTAAGTCGATGCTCTTGTATTTGGCGCATAGATATTCAGAATTGAGAGTTCATGTTGGTTGACTTTTCCTTTGACAAGTATGAAATGCCCTTCCTTATCCTTTTTGATAGTTTTAAGTTGAAAGTCGATTTTATTCGATATTAGGATGGCTACTCCCGCTTGTTTCTTAGGACCATTTGCTTGAAAAATTGTTTTCCAACCTTTTACTCTAAGGTAGTGTCTGTCTTTGTCACTGAGGTGGGTTTCCTGTAAGCAGCAAAAAGCTGGGTCCTGTTTGCGTATCCAGTCCGTTAGCCTATGCCTTTTTATTGGGGAATTGAGTCCATTGATGTTAAGAGATATTAAGGAGAGGGTGTTGTTGCTTCCTGTCATTTTTGCTAATAATGGAGACATCGTTTGTGTGGTTATCTTCTTTTGGGTTTGATGGAAAAGGATTATTTTCTTGCTCTTTCTAGGGTATGATTGCCCTCCTTGTATTGGATCTTTCCTGCTATTATCCTTTGTAGAGCTGGATTTGTGGGAAGATACTGTGCAAATTCAGTTTTGTCATGGAATATCTTAGTTTCTCCATCTATGGTAATTGAGAGTTTTGCTGGGTAAAGTAGCTTGGGCTGGCATTTATGTTCTCTTAGGGTTTGTATGATATTTGTCCAGGATCTTCTGGCTTTTATAGTATCTGGTGAGAAGTCAGGTGTAATTCTGATAGGTTTGCCTTTATATGTTATTTGGCCTTTTTCCCTAACTGCTTTTAAAATTCTTTCTTTGTTTTGTACATTTTGTGTCTTGATTATTATGTGACGGGAGGTGTTTCTTTTTTGATCTAGTCTGTTTGGCGTTCTGTAGGCTTCTTGTGTGATTATGGGCATCTCATTCCTTAGGTTAGGGAAGTTTTCCTCAATAATTTTGTTGAAGATATTTACTGGCCCTTTAAGTTGGGAATCTTCACTCTCATCTATACCTATTATCCTTAGGTTTGGTCTTCTCATTGTGTCCTGGATTTCCTGGATATTTTGAGATAACAACTTTTTGCATTTTGCATTTTCTTTGATAGTTGTGTCGATATTTTCTAAGGTATCTTCTGCACCTGAGATTCTTTCTTCTATTTCTTGTATTCTGTTGGTGATGCTTGAGTCTATGACTCCTGATTTCTTTCTTAGGTTTTCTATCTCCAGGATAGTCTCCCTTTGTGCTTTCTTTATTGTTTCCACTTCCATTTTTATGTCCTGGATGGTTTTGTTCAATTCCTTCATCTGTTTGTTTGTGTTTTCTTGTAATTCTTTAAAGGATTTTTGTGTTTCTTTAAGGACTTCATCCTGTTTTCCTGTGTTCTCCTCAAGTTTTTTGATAGTGTTATTTACTTCTTTCTTGAAGTCCTCTAGCATCATCATTAGAAGTGATTTTAGATCTGGTTCTTGTTTTCCTGGTGATATGGGGAGTTCAGGACTTTCTAATGTGGGAGAACTAGGTTCTGATACTGGCAAGTACCTTGGGTTGCTGGTGCTTGTGTTCTTGCGCTTGCCATCTGGATCGCCTTTGTGCTATCAGTGCTGTCTCTGACTGGGGCCTGTCTTTCCTATTATCTAGGTTGTGTCAGAACTGTTTGGGATGAGTTTTGCTGCTTGAGTTAGAGCTGAGGCCCAAGATGTGCTCAGTGTTCAGGTGGAAACCGGAAGGGGCCTGGGCTCCGGGTCAGGAGAGGATTCCTGGGTCTCAGTGAGTCCCAGTGGGTCCCAGTGGGTCCCAGTTGCTCCCTGATTGGAGGCTAGAACTGCCACCTCCTAGCCTAAGAAATTGCTTGGCACAGAGGTCCTGTGAGCCCCGCTTCCTCTTGATTCTGCGAGATTGGGTGCAGAGCTGCCTCCCGGTATCTGTGAGTGCTCGGGCCCAGACCGGATGGAGCCCGCCCCGGGCCA
>NW_021604640.1:2496406-2541002 GCF_004785775.1 Grammomys surdaster | reverse complement strand
GAGCGAATTCCTGGGTCCCAGTGGGTCCTAGCTGCTCCCTGTTTGGGAGCAAGCACTGCCACCTCCTAGCCCAAGACCCTGCTTTTTACAGAGGTCCTGCGAGCCCCGCTTCCTCTGGAGTCTGCGAGATTGGGTGCAGAGCTGCCTCCCGGGATCCGCGAGTGCTCGGGCCCAAACCGGATGGAGCCCGCCCCGGGCCAGGAGCGAATTCCTGGGTCCCAGTGGGTCCCGGTTGCTCCTTGTTTGGGGAGAGTGTTGCTTTTACCTTACCTGGGATGCTGCGTGAGTTCAAGCTCCTGGGAATCCCTGTTTCTCTCGGTTTTCTGGGGTTGAGTACGGAGCTGCCGCCTGCGACCTACTCTATGCTCGGGCCCAAACCGGAAGAACAATATTTTCTAAAATAAACATATATTCTAAAAATTTTGTATAGAGTTATAGATTTATGGCTTAGTATGTAAAGGCACTTATTACCAATTCTGATGACCTCTGACCTTTACAGGTGACCATGTACACACACACACACACACACACACACACACAAATACACCATAACATAATTATTTTTGGAATACACACTACAAAAATGCAATGTTGCAAAATATCCTTTTATAAATTTAACATTTGAGAGTGAAGTGATTTGCCTCAAAAATAAAATGGAAATGATCTTCTGATGTATTTACACAGGAATGTGACAAATGTTTCGATGTATAAATACTTACTTTTATGTGAACCATATTGGAAGGGTTCAAAACAGATACCTCAACTAGTCTGGGTATGGTGGGATTTGGCAGACAGTGGCAGTCAGATATCTGTGAGTTTTGAAGCTAGATCTGCTCTACATTGTGAGTTCTAGGACATCTAGAGTGACATAGAGAGATCTTGCCTTAAACAAAGTAATAATTAACAAGATAACGACTAAACTACTGATTTTCATATTGCTTACTATAAACTTAGGAAATAAAAGACTTGTCGCCACCTGAAATATTAGAAACTTCTAATTGTCATAAATTAATATATTTCCAAATTAAACTTTTTATGTTTACATATAGTATCTCTTACAACTTTCACTTTTTTCCATGACTAAACTGCTGAAAATTACCAGAAACACTATACTGGACCGAGAACAAATGTGAAGTATAAGAAGTCAGCAAAAAGAGATAGGGATAGAAAAGTCTAATCATCCCTGTGTGCCTAAATTCTGTTGGAAAGAACAGCAGAATACTCGGCAGTGTACTATTGAAATTCTTAAATAGTGGTGATAGCAGTAGTACATATCCTTCTCTTCATAACCACCAGATTTATGAGTTCATTGTACTTAGATATTTAAACACAGTTAAGTTTTTGGAGTATTAAACAGAGTTCTTTATTTTCCTGATCATGTTTATATATGGGTATCACAGACTAAATACTTATTCTTCAAATAGTCCAATGTTTAACTAATTTCTAACATTGTTCTTTATCTTGGTAAATGATAATCATTTGACTTTCAAAAATTATAGACCTGTTTATCAGTGGATAACAGAAATGCTGCATAGAGTACACCAAACCACACATACACAAACCAACAAGGCTCTTTGATACTTAAGATAGCCACACATAGACTTACATTTTATGAGTACTTGTGGATATTTGACTATCTTCTTCAAGTTCAAGGGTACAAAATACAAAATAAAATTTGGACAACAAGAAAGTAATATGCATCTACATTCCTTTCAGGGTAACAATGTTGTAATTGTCTTCATTTTAAGTTAAAGCTAGTGTATATTTACATACAGAAAAGAACTATAGAAACATGCATGTTTATTTATATCATCTTTATTCCATAATTGGGAATGAGAAAATATATATCAAATGCAAATCCGAGTTCTCTGGATCAAAAATTTAATAGCAGGGTGCAGGATTTTGACACCTATTTTGATTATCTAGTCCTCTTATATTATGGACTACATGACTTCTGTTTCACCTAAAAAACAAACAAACAAACAGATAAATAAAGGTTTTATGTTCAACACAAATGAGCAAACTGTGACCTAAGGAAATAATCTAATAGAATATTACAATGTATTTTTGAAACAATACTGGATTCTATTTTATGTGTCTTTATGTTTCTACACTATTCTCATATAATTATGGTGAGTCTATAGATGAGTATATAATTAAAACAGATAAAAGGAAAATTAACGTTTTATATAAGTTATTAACAGGAATAATTAGTCAAACATAGTATGCATGTTAGCAGTTACAACCTTTATGATCTTTCTGAAGTTATGTACTGGGAATTTATCTGACAATCTGACAATTTAGTGTAAAATTAATTTAGAGCTTAATTCTTACCTTTTTCCTGCTTAAATCTTTGTGTTTCACTCTATTTTGGTCAAGTTTAATTCAACTACAAGTGTTCACTTTGTTTGGTAACAAATAGTCAGCGAAAAAATATTTTGAGTCAGAGTTGTAGGAAATCAAGATGAATTTAAAGTACTAGTTTTTCAGTTCTCTGATCATTGGTTTCTTTAGTTTTTTGTCAGTTACTTTTCTTGAGGCAGTACTGAGATAAACAGTCATGCTAGTTCTTCCTAAATGTGTCATGACAGCAAAGAGAAAATTTCATTTTTACTTCTAGACATAATTTAAATTGTTCTCAGTGTAATACACTATTGTTTGAGATGGTTATAGTTTGTCCCAGAGATTAAAGTCTAAACTGTGGAGGAGCAAACTATATAGAACAGCACAAAAGGGAGTACAGCATTATAATATATTTTCAAATCTGAAATGAGAAGGGGTTATTAATGTTAGTTACCCACACTGAGTACTCCAAATGTTCAGTGCACTCTAGTAAAGTCAGCGGAGCACAGAGACTCCACAAAATGTGGTCCATGAACTTCTCCCTTAGGAGTTCCCTTGGAAAGGATGTGAATATTTACAAAGAGCTCTGATGCATAGGAGATAATGAAGTGCAAACAATAAAGACAGTTTATACATTCTGAAAAAAAGAAGAAAAGTTATTCTGACTTTCAAATTTAGACACTGTGGTTGAAGCACAGTGAGCAAAGTTTTGTAGTTTAACACAGGTCTATCTTTGTTTTTTAATCTGTACTATATACTGTGGTAGTAACTAAACATTATGACTATTTGAATATTAAGTAAATAAATCACTTATTTCCACAGTTGCAGGAGGCACATTTCAAGCACTAGTGATTCACAGGTAGTTAGTAGCTGTTGTATGAATAGGATTATTGCAGGGCATTTTGAAAAAAAAATCAATGTTCTAGGAAATAACATTAAACAGTGCCTGCCTTTTGTGTATATTAAAGAAGACGAGTTTTATATGTGTAGAAAGAAGATATGTGATTATCTGAAATACTTGTAGGTCACCTCATTTTATAAATTTAAAATTCAGATTATTAAAAATATATGAGAATATCTTTGTAATAGAAGAACAAATAATAAATAACCAAATAAATAAAGACTAATAAATTAGATAGCAAGTTACAGGTAAATCTATGTGTTTAAGTGTTTATATTTTAGTGTAAGCCAAAGCTCTGTAAGATTAGAAAATGCAAGCAACATATAATGCTACATGTGTTATAACCATCAGACTTAAAAGGCTGAGGTAGAAGGATTGCAAATATTTGAGGCTATCTTGGGCTGCACAGAGAAACCAAAGTCAGCCCAAGCTACATAAGAGGACACAGTATTAAAAAGTTTAGAAAACACAGGTATACACTTTATATTAAGATATGCATGTTGTTAATAGAAGTTCTACCCTAATGACATTAAGGCACATGTTCCTCACCTAAATATAACTTCCTATGAGATTAGACATAAAACTATGTATTTGAGGTTATGCTCAACATGATTGTTACCATGGAAACATTCCCGGTGTGATTGATATTGAAAGGGATTCAGGGCAAGAACATAGAAAATTTGGTAGTATTTGTACAATGGGTCAGAAAGTTATTTTTATCTATAAATTTACATTTTTAGTCAAAATGAACCCATATATATTTCAGTAGAGTAGAAGATGGCATTAATGAAACATTGCTTATGAGCAGCACCAAGTTAAGTGTTCTGCCTCAAAATTGTTCTTGTTTGGCTAGATAACAGATGGCAAGCCACATTTTTCATGATATCCGATGTTGCTTAGACTAAGAGAAACCCCAGGTTTGAGATACTCCTTTTAGGTCATGCTGTTTGTACTTTACCTGGAAAAGGTTTTCTGCTATTGATACATTTATATAAACTTTGATATTAACCTAGTTATTATAACAAGTTTTAATCAGTCATTGTGATTTATATGTTATCTTGAAGTTTTGAGAAGAGCCAAGTGTTGTCACTGAAACATAATGAGCCTAACTATATTTGCCTGAATTCCTGGGGAAAGAGCTAAGTGATACTGTTAAGCGGCAGTGTTTACACAACGAGGCAGGGCTTGCCTATTCATTTGATCACTGGCAACTCTGTGGGGGAATTTACCATTACTATTTAGGATTTATATTTATGAAATAACCAGATAGAAATGTCCAGACTAAAGTTAACAGAAAAATCAGAAATGAAGCCATGTTTTAAATGCTTCTCCATTAGTCCATTCTTTCTTTCAATATGGCAAAGGTAGAAAACATGGTTCAAAAACATGTTGTGCTATGGATCTGCTGTTTATATTCCAGTACTATTCTAACTTTTCTACTACTTTGAACATACAGAAAGTACAAAAACATTAAAAGAGTCATATATATATATATATATATATATATATATATATATATATATATGTATTTGAAACCGCATACAGAAATATACATGATAAATATATATAACATATTCTAGATAAATAATTGCCAACACAAATGCATTTAAAATTATAAAATATTACATATATCATGTAAATATGTTTAAATAAAAGGAATAGTATACAAAATAGAGAAAATCAGTAAGGAACTATACAAAATGACAGATTATTTCTGAATAGTGTGAGAAGTGATTATATGGAATGAAGGTAATTAATTCAGTGTATAATGGAATGACTTTTACAGATCATTTAATTTAATTTCTCATCAGGATTTTCTCCAAAGTATTTAGTTGTATTTTTATGTCATACCTTCAATTATTTTGCAATAAATAGTTTATTTTTATGTTTATTATCTTATTTATTTACATATCAAATGTTGTCCCCCTTCCCAGTCTCCCTTCTGTAAACCCCCTTTCCCATCAGATGTTCCCTTTGCCTCTAATAAGGTGCTCCTTTACCCACCCACACATTCCTGCCTCATACTTTATTTATTAACTTATTTAGTTAGTTATTGTATGTATATGTGATTGCTTGAATATGTATGTACACCAATAGCACACAGGTGCAGACACAGTCCAAAAAAGGGCGCTGTACTCCTTGGAACTTGAATTACAAACTGTTGTGAACCACCTGGTATAAATGCTAAGAACAAAACCAAGGTCAGTTGCAAGAGCAGTGCATGTTTCTAACTGCTGAGTAATCTTACCAGTCTATTACAAACACTATTTAAAAAGACATATTTTTACTTTAAATAGAAGTACACCTTCTTCTCCCCTTAATTTCTTACCTCCAGCACCCCCAGGTACTCTTCCTTCAAAGCCTTCCTATATTTCAAGCAAATACTTTTTTTTTTAAAAGAAAATAGTGGTAACACTGAAATTGCTTCATATGTTTTCCAAATAAATATACAGACAAAACTTTTAATTGGAAGAAAAGCTGTTAAGAGTCAGGAGATCAGGGAGTTTGCTGTGAGAATGTATCTCTCAATAATATCAGAATTTATTCCCATAAACTTTCATTAACACAACTTCCCATATATGTGCTGAAAATGACACCAAGCAATGAGCCTAACTGGATGGAGATAAGCCCAAGAGGCCTTACCTCAACACATAGAACTACATGCAACCAAGTGAAGCTGAGCATAAGAGAGGTGCTCTTCCCTAGGGAAGAACAGATCAATTGGTACCAAATGGTCAGCCCTGAAAACATACATGCAACTATCATTAACATTAGCTAACTTAACAAGCTATATTTAGGAACACAAAGTATATTCATTTACACATATGCATGCAATAACAAGTAGTAAAAAAGGAGGCTAAATTTGAAGCAGAGATGTGAGAATTACATGGGACAGTTTGGAGGGGGGAAAGAGAAAGGAGAAATGTAATTCAGTTCTAATTATGAAACTTCAAAACTACCAAAAACTGATACACAAGAATTTAAAAGCTGTCTATACTAATATAGCAACACGCACATCTATATGTATTGTGTAATGGTAAGTCGTATTAAATATGTTTATAATTTCAGAAAATGTTTCATTTCTTTGAGATAAAAACTTTACTTTCACATTAAATATTTTATAAATGTACACTATGCACATTAGCTTTATGCTTTTTTCACTTTTGAGGAAGAGTCAATATGAGTACAGTACCTTTATATTCTTGTAGCTTGGCATTTTCATTATAATATTTGTTAGGTAATTTTTAGAGAAGAAGCTCTTTTATAATTTAATTTTTTATTTACTTACATTTCAGTTGTCTCCCCCACCCTCGATCTCCACTCCCACAGTTTCTCATCCCATTCTTCCTCTCCCTTGCCTCTGAAATATGCTTCCCCCATCAGGCCTCCTCCTTCCCTGGTGTCTCAAGTATTTCCAGGATTACAGGCATCTTCTCTTACAGAGGCCAGACCAGTCAGATCTTTTCCATAATGTGCCAACGTCTCCTCCAGACCTTCTAGTTGGTAGCTCAGTCTCTGGAGATTCCCTGGGGTCTGGGTTAGTTGAATCTGATGGTCTTCCTGTGGGCTTGTTCTCCCTTTCAGCTTCAATCGATTCCCAAATTCAACCATAAGGGGTCTCCAACTTCAGTTCAATGATTGGGTATAAGTATTTGCCTCTGTCTTAATCAGCTGCTGGTAGCACCTCTCAGAGGAAAGCCATGCTAGGCTCCTGTCTGTAAGCACAGCATAACATCACTAATAGTGTCAGGCCTTG
Source organism: Grammomys surdaster (assembly GCF_004785775.1). Lineage (NCBI taxonomy): Eukaryota > Metazoa > Chordata > Mammalia > Rodentia > Muridae > Grammomys > Grammomys surdaster. The sequence goes on along the minus strand of NW_021604640.1, from coordinate 2,534,001 downwards.
GTGCCCTCCCATGAGAGGGATTCCAAGTTGGACCAGTCATTGGACCCAGTCATTGGGGCCAGTCATTGGACCTTTCAGTCTCTTCTCCATTTTTGTCCCTGCAGTTCTTTTAGACAGGAACAATCCTAGGCCAGAAATTCTGAGGGTTAGTAACCATGTCCATACATTTGAGGCACTGTCTAACTACCATAGGGAGACAGTTTGAGTTCCCTCTCCACAATTGTTGGGCATTTTGGCTAAGGTCACCCTCAATGAGTCCTGAGAGTTTCTCACCTCTGGGGCTCTGGTACTTTCTAAAGGGTCTTCCGACCTCCCAGCCCCCCAAGTTGCTTATTTCTATTCATTCTCTTGGCACTCCTAGCTTCTCTCCTGTCACCCCACCCCATATCTAATCCTGTTCCCCTTTACCCTCCCCTGGCCTCTTCCACCCAGGTTCCTTCCTCTGAATGCCTTCCTTGATTATTTCCTTCCCCCTTCTAAGTGGGACTGAAGCCTCCTCATTTGGGCCTTTCTGCTTGTTACACTTCTTACAGTCTCTCTCTAGGTTGTATCCTAGGTATTCTGTACTTTATGGCTAATATCCATTTATCAGGGAGTATACATTATACATGTAATTTTGTGTCTGAGCTCACTCAGGATGATATTTTCTACCTCCATCCATTTGCTTGTCAAATTCATGATGTCCTTGTTTTTAGTAGCTGAATAGCATTCCATTGTGTAAATGAACTACATTTTTTTTTTTTTTTTTAGTATCCATTCTTTGGTTGAGGAACATCTGGGTTGTTTCCAGCTTCTGGCTATTACAAATAAGGCTGCTATTAACATGGTGGACCCCATGGCCTTGTGGTATGCTGGGGGCACCTTTTCGGTATATGCCCAAGATTGGTATAGCAGGATCTTCAGGAAGAACTATTTCCAATTTTCTGAGAAAACACCAAATTGATTTCCAGAGTGGTTGCATCAGTTTGTAGTTCCACCAGTAATGGAGGAGTGTCCCTCTTTCTCCACATCCTGGCCAGTATGTGCTGTCAGTTGAGTTTTTGATCTTAGCCATTCTAATTTCTGTGAAGAGGAATCACAGAGTCATTTTGATGTGCATTTCTTTGATGACTAAGGACTTTGAACTTTTATTTAAGCGCTTCTTGGCCATTCAAGATTCCACTGTTGTGAAATCTGTTTAGTTGTGTACTCCATTTTTAATTGAGTTATTTATATTGGCTATTAGTGTTCTATTGGATGTAGGATTAGTGAGTTTTTTCCCCAATGTGTAGGTATGTCCTAATTGACTATGAATATTGCCTTACAGAAACTTTTCAGTTTTATGAGGTCCCATTTATGTATTGTTGATCTTAAAGCCTGAACCACTGGAGTTCTGTTCAGGAAATTTCCCCCAGTGACAATAGGTTTGAGGCTCTTTTCCATGGTTTATTCTACTAGATTCAGTGTATGTGGTTTTATGTAGAGGTTTATGATCCACTAGGAATTGAACTTTGTGCAAGTTGACAAATATCGATCTATTTTCATTCTCCTACATACAGACTATAAGTTAGACAAGCACCGTTTATTGAAGATGTTTTCTTTTTTTCACTCTATACTTTTGGCTTCCTTGGCAAAGATCAAGTGTCCATAGGTGTGTGGGTTTACTTCTGAGTGTTTGATTCTATTCTAGTGAGCAACCTTTCTGTCTCTGTACAAATATCATGTGTTTTTTTTTTTTAATCAATAATGATTTGTAGTGTAGCTTCAGGTAAGAGATGGTAATTCTTGCAGAAGTTCTTTTATTGTTGAGAAGTGTTTTGGCTATCCTAGATTTTTTTGTTATTAGAAATGAATTTGAGAATTTCCCTTTCTTTCTCTGTGAAGAACTGAGTTGGAATTTTAATGGGGATTGCATTGAATCTATAGATTGCTTTTGGTAAGATGGGTCTTTTCATTATGTTAATCTTACCAATCCATGAGCATAGAAGATCTTTACATCTTCTGAGGTCATCTTCCATTTCTTTTTTCAGGATCTTGAATTTCCTGTACAGATTTTCACTTGCTTGGTAAGATTACACCAAAATATTTTATACTTTTTTGTGGCTATTGTGAAGATTGTTATTTTCCTAATTTCTTTCTCAGCCTCTTTACCATTTGTATAAAGGAAGGCTACTGATTTCTTTGAGCTAATATATCCTGCCACTTTGCTGAAGTTGTTTATAAGCTATAGGATTTCTCTGGTGGAATTTTGGGGGTCACTTATGTATATTATCATATCATCTTCAAATAATGAGACTTTGACTTCTTCCTTTCCAATTTGTATCCCTGTAATCTCCTTTTGTTGTCTAATTGCTCTAGCTAGAACTTCAGATACTGTATTGAATAGATGAGGAGAAAGTGGACAAACTTGTTTTGTCCTGGATTTTAGAGGAATTGTTTCGAGATTCTTTCTATTTAATTTGCTGTTGGCTGTTGATTTGATATATATTGCTTTTTACTATGTTTAAGTATGTGCCATGAATTCCTGGTAGCTATAGAACTTTTAACATGAAGGGATATTATATTTTGTTGAAGAATTTTTTAACATCTAATGAGATGATCAGATGTTTTTCCCCCTTGAACTTGTTTGTATAATCTATTATGTAATTTATAAAATATATTATGTTGATAGATTTCCATATATTGAACTATTGCTGTATCCCTGGAATGAAGCCTATTTGATCATGCCGAATGATCGTTTTGATGTGTCCTTGCATGCAGATTGTGAAAATATTATTGAGTATTTTTGCATAGATATGCATAAATGAGATTGGTCTGAGTTTCTCTTTCTTTGTTGGATCTTTGTGTGGTTGAGGTATCAGAATAATTGTGGCTTCATAAGATAAATTAGATAGTGTTCCCTCTGTTTCCATTTTGTGTGATAGCTTGAGGAGTATTGGTATTAGCTCTTCTTTGAAGGTCTGGTTGAAATCTGCACTAACACCATCTGTCTCTGGGCTCTGATTTTGATTGGGAGGTTTTCGATGAATATTATTATTTCCTTGGGTTTATAGGACTGTTTAGATAGGATATCTGGTCTTAATTTAACTTTGGTACATAGTATCTGTTTAGAAAGACATTCATTTTAGCTAGATGTTGAAGTTTTGTAGAGTATAGACTTTTGTAATAAGCTCTGATTATTTTTTAAATTTCCTCAGTTTCTGTTGTTATGGCTCCCTTTTCATTTCTGATTTTGTTAATTTGGATACTATATTTGTACCCTTTAGTTAATTTGGCTGAATGTTTATCTATCTTGTTAATTTTCTCAATAAACCAGCTCTTAGTTTTGTTGAGTCTTTGTATCATTCCCTTTGTTTATAAGTGAATGATTCCAACCCTAATTTTGACTATTTCCTACTGTCTACTCCTCTATTTTGTGTTTGCTTCTTTCTGTTCTAGAGCTTTTAGGTATGCTGTTCAATTGTTTTTTATGGGATTTCTCTGATTTCTTTATGAAGACACTTGGTTCTATGAATTCTCCTCTTAACACTACTTTCATTGTGTCTCATAAATTTGAAGATGATGTGTCTTCATTTTCTGCAAAATGAATTCTGCAAACACTTTAGTTTCTTTATTTCCTCACTGTCCAATTTATCATTGAGTAAAGAGCTGTTCAGTTTTCATGAGTATGTCAGCTTTCTGTTGTTTCTGTTGTTAGTGAAATTTGACCATAGTCCCTGATGATCTGATAGAATGCATGGGATTATTTCAATCTTCTTGTATCTGTTGAGGCTTATTTGGTGACAAATTATATTGTCAGTTTTGGAAAAGATACCATGAGGTGCTGAGAAGAAGGTATATTCTCTTGCTTTAGTGAGATGTGTTCTGTATATATCTCTTAAATCCATTCGGTTCATAACTTCTCTTAGTTTCACTATGTCTCTGCTTAGTTACTGTTTCAATGACATGTCCATTACTCAGAGTGGAGTGTTGAAGTCTTCCACTATTATTGTATGAGGTTCAATATGTGTTTTGTACTTTAGTAAAGATTCTTTTATAAATATGGTTGCTCTTGCATTTGGGGCATTGATGTTCAGAATTGAGATTTACTTATGGTGGATTTTTCCTCAGATCAATACGAACTGTCCTTTTTTATCTCATTTGGTAACTTTTTGAAAATATTTTATTGGATATTAAAATGGAAATTCTAGCTTGTTTCTTGGGACCTTTTGCTTGGAAACTTTTTCCAGCCTTTTACTCTGAGATATTGTCTGTCTTTGTCACTTAGGTGTGTTTCTTGTATGCAGCAAAATGTTGGATATTGTTTACCTATCCAGTCCTTTTATTGGAGAGTTGAATCCATTGATGTTGATCGATATTAAAGACAAATGCTTGCTAGTTCCTGTTATTTTTTCTTGCTGGCTGTGGTATTATATGTGTATGATTCTCTCCTTTTGAGTTTGATGTGAAATGTTTAATTTCTTGTCTTTTCTTGGGTGTACATGCCCTCCTTGTATTTGAAATTTCATCCCAGAATTCTCTGTAGGGATGGATTAGCAGAAAGAAATTGCATAAATTTAGATTTGTCATGGAATATCTTGGTTTCTACATCCATGGCGATTGGGAGTTTTACTGGGACTAGTAGCCTGGGCTGACATTTATGTTCTCTTAGAGTTTGGATGACATCTGTCCAGGATCTTTTGCTTTTAGAATCTCTGCTGATAAGTCTGGTGTAATATTAATTGGTCTGCCTGTATATGTTACTTGGCTTTTTTCACATATATCTTTTAATATTCTTTCTTTGTTCTGTACATTTAGTGTTTTCATTCTTATATGACATGAAGATTTTCTTTTCTCGTCTAATGTATTTGGTGTTCTATAGGCTTCTTTTATATTGTGGTCATCTCTTGCTTTAGGTTAGTGAAGTTTTCTTCTGAGACTTTATTGAAAATGTTTTCTGATGCTTTGAGCTGGGATTCTTCACCGTATTCTATTGCTATTATTCTTAGGTTCAATCTTTTCATTGTTTCTTGAATTTCCTGGATATTTTGGGTTAGGAGGTTTTTACACTTTGTATTTTCTTTGACTGAAGTATCACTGTCTTCTATGGTATCTTGTATGCCTGAGATTCTCTCTTGTATTTCTTGTATTCTGTTGGTGATGCTCTCACATCTGTAACTTCTGATCTCTTTTCAGAGATTTAGACTTTTCCATCTCTAGGTTGGCTTCCTTTTGTGTTTTCTTTATTGTTTCTACTTACTTTTTTGTTGTTGTTCTTGGACCATTTTGTTCAATTTCTTTACCTGCTTGTTTGTACTTTCCTATAATTCTTTAAGGGAATTTTTTTTTAAGGACTTCTATATTTTTGCCTCTGTTTTCCTGCTTTTCTTTAAGGAAATTCTTTATATCCTCCTTAAAAGCCTCTATAATTGTCATGAAATGGGCTTTTAGGTCAGCATCTTGCTATTCAGGCATGTTAGGGTATCCAGGGCTTACTATGGTGGAAGAAGTGAGTTATGGTGGTACCAAATTACTTTGGGTTGGGAATCTTATGATCTTGTACTTTCTGCCCATCTGGCTCACTTTGTTGGTTACTAGCCTGGGTGGCTCTGACTGGAGCCTGCTTCCTTGGAGGTAGGTAGTGCTTGGTGACTTGAGTTAGGGCTAACCTCCTTGGTGGTAGGCAGTATTGTCTCTGGTTAGAAGAACCCTCCTGTGCCCTTAGTTACTTTGGACCCCCTGGGAGGCTTGCAAGTTGTAGCTTTGGGTGAGTATTGGAAGCTGATCTGGCCTGGGTGGGGATGTGGGCCAGAAGAAAGGTGGAGCTGGGGGTGGGTGGGCAGTGGGTGTAGGTCCCGTGTCAATTGGCTGTGAGCATATCCCAGATGACATGGATATTTGGGCAAGATTTTCACCTGTGTCTTTGGCTACTGTGGACCTCCGGTGAAGCACATAGGCTGTAGACAAGATAAAAACTTTTATTACATGTCTTCTAGTTTCTTGTTAAATAGTGTACAGTTGTAGTCACCATTCTTTTCAATACTATTCTAGAGATCCTTACACCTTTCTAAATATGATTTAGTATCCATTGATTATGTGTTCACCATTCACCTAATCACATCTATGACTAATATGACAATCTATTGTAATCTCAACTCATGTGAGATCAAATATCATAAATAAAACATATTAGTGATTTCATATGGTAGTCATCTCTATGTACCTGAAAAACATATTGAGTTGACTGTGATCATTTTGAATTCCAACCACGTTAATGCAAGTGACAGGATTTAATTTTTTGGATGCAGAAGAATACCATGTTATGTTTCTATGATAATTTTTTGTTCACTTAGAAATTGATGACCACTTATGTTGTTACTTTTTTATTTTGGCTTTTGATCATCATATGGCAGAGTTTTCCTTTTCTTAAAATCTCTGTCAAGTATTAGGATTATTGGATCATATGGCAATTTTAATTATGATTTATTTGAATAACCACCAAACTGCCTTCTATAGTGGCTGTACTGGCTTACATTACTAACAACTGTATGTTAAGTGTTAATTTTTGTTCACATCCTTGACAGCACTAGATGATATTACTTACTTTTATAGTAGCCATTCTTACTAAGGTTAGATTTTATATTACTGTGGTTTAACTTCCTAGATCTTTGATGATAATCATGAAAGTTTTTAATATTTCTGTAGGCCACTTGTATAAATTAGTTTGTTTAATGTGAATTTACATGTATTGTCTATTTTTAATTATTTTTTTATTTTTTGTTTGTGGTGGCATTGATCTTGTGAACTTAAAGTCACTCTACACTGTAGTTATCAAGGCCTGGATAGATATAAGCTTTGCAAATATCTATTTTGTAGGTTATCTGTGAACTCTTCAATGTTTGTTTTGTCATGCAAGAACTTTTTAAAAATTCTATATGGCTCATTTTGTCTTTTAAATTTTTCTTTAATTTTTTGAAATTTTAGATTTTTGAAATTTCTTTGGCCTACGTTTTTCCCATTTTGTTTCATTTTAGAATTTTATAGTATTAAGTATTATATTTAGCTCTTTAATCCCCTTAGTATTGACTTTAATTGGTGAAATATAGAAATCTGATCTCATTATTAGGTGCTTATAAGTCTAATTCTCCCAATAACATTTTGCAATGAATGTATTACTGACTTAGTTGAAAGGGAGATGTAAATATGTAAATTAACTAGTAGGCTCTCTATTATGTCACATGTGTCTACAAGTCTGTTTTGTTGTGCTTTTTGAATTTTGAAATTTTGAAAATATTTTTAAGTCAGGCAATATAACGTTTCCTGTTTTGAGAGCGATTACACTGAATTTCTAAATTGTTATGTGGTAGCAAGGATACATTAATTGTACTATTTCTTCTCATCTATAATCACCTGACATATTTCCACTTCTGTGTGTTCTCCTTAATCTACTTCCATAAGATTTTATATATTTCATTGTAGAAATATTTCACTTGTTTTGCTAATCTTATTCTGAGCATTCTGTTTTTCTGACAACAATAACAGTGAAGCAGAGACAGGTGGTTTTAGTGCAGAATTCAACCAAACTTTCAAAGAAGAGTTAATACAAACATGCCTCAAATTACCCTGCCAAGCATAAACAGAAGGAACATTGCCCAGTTGACTTTTATGAGTCCATAGTTACTCTGATTCCCAAACCACATAGTCAACAAGGAAAGCAAATTCCACAATAATATCCTTCATGAATATAGATGAAAAAATAATCAATAAAAATGTTTCCAAATAAAACCCAAGAACACATGAAAAAAGATTATTCACTACATTCAAGTAGGCTTCATCACAGAGAGGCAGGGGTGGTTCAATAAGGAAATTTTTTTTTTAAAATGGAAATGCAATGTGTTATATAAACATACAGAAGAAAAGTGGTGATTTCATTAGATACAGAAAAGGAATTTGAAAAATATCAATACCTCTTCATAATATATGTCCTAGAGAGATTATAAGGGTATAATAACCATATATAAATATCATAAAGACAGTTGACAGGAAGCCTATTGTTAACATCAAATTGAATTGAGAGTAACTCAAAGAGATTCTACTAAAACCAGGAACAAGTCAAGGTTTTCTAGTCTGTCCATTCATATTCAATATAGTATATACTTGAAATCTTAACTAGAGTAATAAGACAACTGAAGGAGATCAAAGGGATAAAAATCGGAAAGGCAAAAGTGACAGTATCATTATTTGAAGACTATATGATAGTATACATAAGTGACTCTAAATAATCCCATCCTGGAGCTTCTGTCCTTGATTAGTGCTTTTGGCAAAGTAGCTAGAACAAAATTCACTTAGCACTCATTACTCCTCGTATATACAAATGTGAAAAGGAAAGAGAAAGAAGTCGGAGACACAACACCTTGCACAAGAGCCTTAAATAATATAGAATGTCTTGCAACAACAATAACTAAATCTTAAAAACCTATGAAAGAAACATCAAGAGTTTGAAGAATGAAGTTCAAGAAATATAGATAACAGAAAGATATTTCATGTTCATGGATCTTTAGGATTAATATAATAATTACGTACATATACAAATACACAGACACACACAGACACACACAGACACTATATATATATATATATATATATATATATATATATATATATACACACACACACACACACACACACACACACACACACACACATGTTCCATCTTACCCTTGTAAAAATAGATAGGTGACAGTACATGTGGACAAGAAGAATGTGGTGGAGCTCAGGGAACATTCTTTCAATGCTGGTGGCATTATAAACTTGCACAACCACCATAGAAGTCAATACACCAGTTTTTCAGAATGATTGGAATCATCCTACCTTCAAGATATAGCCATGTCACTCTTAGGGATATACCAAAGGATGCTTCATTCTGCCACAAGACACTTGCTCTGTCATGTCCATTGCTGCTCTATTCATAACATTTAGAAACTGGAAACAACTTAAATATCCCTCAAGAGGAGAACTGATAAAGAAAATGTGGTACATTCTCATAATGGAATATTATTCAGCTGTTTAGAAAAACTATGGGAGCTGAAGAGATGGCTCAGAGGTTAAGAGCACAGGCTGCTCTTCCAGATGTTTTGAGTTCAATTTCCAGCAACTTCTATGTGGTTTACAACCATCTGTAATATGATCTGATTCCCTTTTCTGGTCTTTAGGCATACATGCATGAGACTGCTATATACTAAATAAATAAATAAATTTGAAAAAGTAATAAAAAATGATAAAACATTTGTAGGCAAATCATTCTGAATGAGGTGACCGGGACCCAGAAAGATAAATATGATATGTGTATATTTATATGTAGATATTTCCCTTTAAATAAATAATGAAGTATCTGCAATATGTAGACTCACAAGAGGTTAGATATATATGAAGGGAATAGGGGAAAATACATAGGTCTCCTTGAGAAGGGAATATACAATAGCATTTATGGGTCTGTTTGGGCTAGTCTGAAGGAGGATTATGTTGTAAGAAGGGCAATAGATTTGATGCGTTGGGGAAATGTAAGGAGAGACAGCTAGATATGAGTGACACTTGATGGATAATATAGGAACCTAGGGTAGTTGAAACTTCCTGAGTTATAAGATGGTGATCCTAATGCCATCTAATAATGGGGAATACAGAGCCTCAACTAGCCATCTTTTTTTGTGTGTGTGTTTATTTTATTTTTTTACCAAAGAAGCTTCCAGTAGTGGGAATGGGTTATATTCATTGAGTTGTTGGCCAAGGAAGTCTCATGAAAATCACCAAACAATCTAATCTATTGCTAAGACAATATATTGCTTTCTGCAAACTGACAGTGGAGATGCATTGTTGAGGGCAACATCCAGGCAATTCATTGAACATGATAAAGTTGGACTGGTGCCTACATGGAAACTTCACCTCTATGTTCTAGTTGTCATTCTTATGGGAAAGTACTCCTCGGGTTTCCATAAGGGAAATATATATCAGCAACAAATCCTTCGACCTACAGTCTTCCCTGATTAAAAGAAATGCTAGGACAATGGTTGACAAGAACTTAGAGTAGCGAACCAGTGTCTGACATATCTTAGAACTCATTCCATGAGACACAGCCCATACAAGACAATGCTTGAACCACAAACCAGAGACTAGATAGCCCAGAGATCTAGGGTAAAATTAAACATTTAGTTATAAAAAATTATGAATAAAAATAACTCCTAGTGATATTCTGCTACACTCATTGATTGATGCCTTTTCCAGTTTTCATTAAAGAAGAGTTTTCCTGCAGCAAATAAGAAGACCTACAGCCAGACATTGTGAGACAGACCATCTCAGTGGGAGGTCTCCATTAAATTTCTCCCCTCAGAGCTCATGGAATCCAAATAAAGAGGAGGCAGAAAAAATTTAAGAGCTAGCAAGAATGGAGGACACCAGGAGAATGAGGCCTTCTGAGTTAAATAAGCAAAGATATGAGCTCACAAGAGACTGAAGCCTCAGCATAGGGCCTACAAGGGTCTGCAACAGATCCTCTGGGTATATACTATAACTTCTGGGTTAACATTTTAATGGGCACCTGACTGTGAGAAAGAGTGTGTCTCTGAGTTTTAATGCCTGATTTTAGCCTATTTTCCTCATGTTGGGTTACTGTATTCAATTTCAATATGATAGCTTATTATATGTGATTTTGTTATATTGTGTTGTTATCTCTTAGAAGCTTGTGCTTTTCCTTCATTCTGATGTTTTTACTACTGAACTGTTTCAGCTTACTTATTTCCTTTCTATTAGAAGACATAAAGGGAGTGGATTCAGAGTAGAAGTGAGGTGGAGAGGACCTGGAAGTAGTAAAGGGAGAGGTAACTTTAGTCAAGATATATTTAGTTAGAAAATAATCTATTTTCAGTAAAAAGGAAAATGAGAAAAAAATCACATGAATTCAATTTTTAAAAATGTGTTGAGACAAAAAATCAACAAGAATACCATTGAGTTCTTTTTGTATTAGCCAACTATGGATGGCTTGTGCCCCACTCTTAATTGTTATTGATATTCCCAAGGAGATTCCATGTAAATGAAAGTAATATTTCATTTATAAGACTTCAATTTTATAGGTGTTTTTAAATGTGTGTACCTGTGTATGTTTTCTCCTCACAGTGGTAAGACATTATTTGTTTTAACCTGTGCAAAGCTCCTGCATGTTGCCATGTACTATTTGAGTTCATGACATTTTGTCTTAGCTGTCTTTTGCTTGTATATTATGGTTTCTAATTTTGTTTTTTATGAGATTTGTTCATGTATATAACTTGTTCTTTGAAACAAAATCTAATTTGGTACTTTACTGATTTGCTTTTTAAAGAGAAAAAGGAAAAATAATCATAGAGTCAAGTGGGTTGGAAGGTGGGGAATATCTGCAAGGAACAAGGGAGAGGAGAATCCAGGACCAAAGTATATTGCATGAAAAATATTTCAATTAAAAATATATGGGAAAATAAAATTTAGGCATACATCTGAAAACAATTGGTGAGGCTTGAGTTGTGGCCTCTTATGTATACTATCCTAGATAAATATGCACCTCTCAGTGAGAAAAAAAAATGCTTATTCTTTAGTTATTATAAGGAATGTTCTGTACACATCTGTTATATATACTATAACTATTAAGTCTAGAATCTCACTTAAATTTAATATATCTTTTTTGATCTTCTGTCTAGTTGTTTTACTTTTTAGTAAAAATTGAAGTAAGTTTTTCTAACCATAAGAGTACTAACATTGATCTCTTTTTTTAAGTCAATTTAATGTTTAATGTATAATTTTGAGATTGGCTGTTTTGTCTTGTTTTGTTGATATAGGGTCTCAGAAAATCCAAGCAAGCATTGAACTCATCTAAGGATGCCCTTGAATATTTGATCCTTGTGCTTTTGTTTGTCAAGATTGAGGACTACAAGTTTGTGTTAACAGTGAGATTGACTTCTTTCCAAAAAAATATCCATTTAAATTGTTCCAGAATTTTTTCTGACCCAATAGCACATTTATTTTCTGTTCTGAACAATACACAATTGTATACATGTACCAGAGAATATTTTTCATTTCCTCAGCAAAGGATACTTTAGTTGTTTCTTTACTTTAATGATTATGGAGTTTCTATGAACATACAGGGATGTGTTTAAGTTTTCAATTAGTTTTGGCAAATGCTAAGGAGTATGCTTCATGTATGATATGCTAAGAGTATGTATTATTTTGTAAGAAAAAAGAAATAAGTCAGTTTTTATTTTACCCTTCCAGTTTCAAGTTCATTTTATTTCGAGAGATGAATATCTGTTTTACAGAAGGAATATATTCAGTTTTTGTACAGAGAATGTAATAAGAAACTGACCACTTATAATCTCAAGGAAAATCATTGATTAAGGCAACGATCCTCGTGAAAGAGAGCATTATTAGAGAAAGAACTTATTACGAGGATTTATTACAATGCATACTTTTATCTGATTCACATATTACTTGTGTTATTATGTTATTGTTATATATTTTATATAAAGGTTTCTGGGAAGTTTATCTTATCCATAAAATTTCATATCAACAATAATCCTATTGAGTTTATAGTCAACTGTGAAAATGTTTAAAAGCATATCACTATCACATAAAATATAATGATACTATATTAATGTAAAATATCTAGCATCAAATTATAATTTTCATTCCAAAAAATTGCTTTCATAAAATATCAATAATTTTGGAATCCTCCATATATAAAGTGGTAGTGATTCCACAGTAGTCTTTGTAAAGTTTGCTTCTAGAATTTGGAAAATTATCAGAAGAGTGCTACTTATAAGTATCATTTCCAATGGTATAGAATACTACAGTTGTTTTCCAACACTGTTAAATACAAATGGCAATATCCAGTGTCCAAAATTTCTTTTTCTTCTTTTCAATTCTCTAAGTTTATATTTCTGTCAGTGAAACATAATATACTGTTGAAACTTTGAAAATTGTTTCCTTTTGTTTTATTCTTCTCTCACAAAATACATCCTGGCTGTAGTGTTGCCTTCCTCTACTCTTCTCAGTTTCCTACCCATATTCCCTCTTCTCCTCTTTTTCTATTTACAAAACAGTGAAACTTTTACTTTGAAAAAAAACCAACTTCTTCTCATTCTTTCCATTGCTCACTTTTGCAATTTTACAAACTTATACCTCAAAGTGATTTAGACAGCATTACAAAAACTATACGATAAATGTGAAATCTATTCATACCAGTGTGAACTGTTTTTGTCAGAAGTATGGATCTAAATCTAGCTTCATTTTTGTAAGAAATAAGATAGAGTACACAAATAACAAAAGACAAGTAAATACTCAGCAAAATGTAGATCCTATTGTATTTTAAAGGCTACTTTGCCCAGTTCTGCATCACAACATTGTCATAAAGAAAAAAAAGACAAGACAAAAACAGAATGTACCACACTTATTAAGAATTGCTTAAGAAACATAATAACATAATGTGAAATGTAGGCTTTGATCAGAACATGAAGCAACTATTGTGAACAATGCTAGCAAAACTTGGATAACAGATAGTATATTACATTTTAGAAAGTAATTATAGTTGTATATTATAGTTATGATATTTTCATTATAAGTTCATGAAATACCCTTAATATTTAAAGATTAATGCTGAAAAAAGTAGCTAAGTTGTCTTCATGTTTATAAGCATATTCTGGTTAATCTAGAAACCTAAACTTGAACATTATAAGGAATGAGGGTTCAATTAGTAACTTTAGTTAAAAAAAAATCTGAGTAGAGTTTTCCAGGAAGAATGCTATTAAAGGATATTTTTGGTAAGCAAAATATGAAGGACATGAAAAAATCCTTAGAAATGTTTATCTTAGTACAGAACATTTCAAACATAAAATTTGACATTACAAAGCCCTTCAAGGTTGGATGTTTTATAACCATTCTAAGAATAGGAGATAATCCTTTATGAATTGAGAGGGTAGGTAGAAGATGGAAAAGTTCAGGGCAAAGAAAGATTAATGATGAGACAGGTGATGAAAGTATGAATTAGGGTTGTACAGGCTCAGTGGAAATATGACATACCACTCTGACAAAAATAATAAATCAACTGATTTTTAATTGGATGAGGAGATAACAAAATTTGTAAGTTAGAGATTTAATATATTCCTATATGTCAGGCTGTAGAAGAAATCCTGGGGTATTTGGCCTCACCCCCAGAACCCAGAGACCTAACATGCAGTCTCACCTCCATTTAACTTAAATGGTAGGTCACGTAAGGCACATGTAGAGGGCATGACTAACAAGCCTCTGCCTCAAGATTTACATATGAATGAATTACCTATATCCCGGGGGCATAGATAACTAAGTTTTCATCTCCCTAGCCCTTCCTCTTTCATGCTTCCCATACAAGAAAGCTCCTCCTGGTATTTTGTGGGAGAGCACTTCATCCAGATACAACTATCATGACCAATAAAACTTCCATGTCTGCGATTCCATGTGTCTCCTGGAAATTTGGATTCTCTTGTGTAAGTGGGAAACTCGCCCACGGGGAAAGCCTCCTGCCCTCCCTGCTGCAGCCATCTGCGGGACTCTCTCCCTAGCAGCACTGGCTGGTGCACCCGCACCCTCGCAGGCTGCCTCCATCCCTGCTCCAGGGACTCCCTCCCCCACTGCCGGGCCACACTGGGTCCCTGTGCCCCTGCTCCTGGGACCCTGCCATCACCACTTCAGTGTGTAGGCGAGGCCGAACAGCCGCCCCCTCCCCCGATCTAGAGTTCTTTCCCTTCACCCACACGGTTCGCCGGCCGCTTGCTCCTCTGAGTCCCGCAGACCACCGACTTGGCAGCTGCTCCAGGGACTGCCTCGGCCACAGGGCATGGGAGCTTCTGGCCTGCCCCACACACTAGGTGAGTTTTTACCCACACCTATATGTGTATATATATTCTTTTGCTATAAATTTTAATGAACTTAAATAATTGGGAAGTGGTACTGAACTTGATTTATACATTGAATTGTATGGTTTCTTTCAATGTTTAATAAAATGTTTGAATTTTGAATTTGGATTTGAAATTTAGATTGCATGATTAGGTAATAATTCATTCCTAATTGATTTTTTAGTTAAAAAGAGATTTCAACTATTTTATGAAAGAATGTTAGAGAAAATATTAAAAGCAGAAACATAGATAAAAAGACAGAGTAGAAATCTTTTTTATGCAATAATGTAAAAGAAAATAGAGCAATATATAATCCAGATAAACATTCCAAGGCAAAACGTGGTCAATAATTTCATTATGTGTTCATCAAATGCCCATAAAATTTAAAGATGCATGATGAAAAATGTAGCTAAGCTATATTCATGTTTATGGGCATGACTTGATTACCCTAGGAATCTAAACTTGAACATTACAAGGCATGAGGCATCATGAGGCCACAATACATGGCACCAGTGAGGCCAGTGAAAAACACAAGAAGTATTATCATTCTCTCACACACGTTGATATTTTAGAAAAAATAACTAGCTAGATAATCAAGGATATGGTACACAATTAGTGGTAGTATCTATACCTGAATGGAGAACTTCAATGCAGAGTCTGTATATAAGCTGGATCAGTGAGAAAAAAACAGATAGCGGGATAAACCCTTACCTCCTCCATATAACATTATTATTTGGTAACTCTAAAAAAACCCTGTGGTCTAGGTTAGTACCATGACAAATAATATCAGAGAACAATGGGGCCTACTAAAGTGTGATACTGTCTGGATAAGGCACATTGCCATCTAAAGCAACTATAGAGGTAGCTAGGAACTTACAACAATAGCTGTCATATTCTCTTCCCCTTAGAGCAAGTACTAGGGAATAGATAGTTCTTAACATCCTTGACATACCAGTGCTGTAGTAGAAGAGAACATCAAGGAAGATGCTTAAAACTGTACTAAACAAATTATTCTATAATTAATAATTACTTTTGAAGAAATGTGAAGTCTTGATTTAATATGTATACTGCTTGGTATGTGTATATATCCATTTTACTCTTGTGCACTTTCTATTTTCTTCATACACACAACTCATGTACAATTTTTATCTCATTTTTTCTCTTACCTTATCCCTTCCTTATTTTACTTCTTAATTAATTCCTTGCAAACTTTTAATGTTCTCTAGAAGGATGGATTTGGAAACTATCATTCTGAATGATATAAACAGGTCCAGAAAAACAGATACCACATGATTCCTCCCATTTGAAAATGTCAGTTTGGGACGTCCAGATGAGTGTGTTTCATTTAGAATATCCATGGAGGTAAAGGAATAACTAAAGAGATATAGAGAGGGGTTTTCAAAGAGGAAGGACAGAAGGTGCTGGCATAAAGGGTTAAAAGGGAATAGTAAAATAGGAAAGGTTAAATTGGGGATGAGGAGGGGAGACAGACAGGATAGAAGAGTGTGTATGGAGATGTATAAATAATAATAAAAATACTTTAAAGAAGCATATGTAAAAGTACTACTCTAGAAACTTATACACACACACATGCACAGGTATACACACATGCACACACACAAACAGGAGAACAAGTCAGAATGGAGTTATCTTATAATGAAGCAACAGTGTTCCCAATAGATACCAGGAACTTCTTAAAACTTAAAAATCCCAGTGTCAATAATAGCTACCTGTTTTCTTCCTATTAATCAGTAGGTTCTATAGATACATAAACAGTACTTATTATTTCCAAATCTCTTGGTAACCCTCTTAACTTGATGGTAAGTTCCTATTTCTGAATATACCACATACTCGAGCCATAGACATAGATAAGTCAAGCTGGCACTGACCTGAAAGCTTCACCCTTACTATTCTATTTTAAAGTAAAAGAAGGTGCTATGTGTGTTGATATACAAGAAAAATAATCTTCAATTTTATCCAGCAGTAAATCCTGTGAGCTATAGTAATCTTCAAGATCTTCTAGTTATGTCTACTAGTCAAACTGTGTCATGATCATGGGAGTAAACAATGATTTTTTTAACTGGAATTAATTACACCACAAGATAAAACTTTTACCCAGAAATCTTGGCTAAGAACCTATGATTAGATAGGGTAAAGGTTTCAGATGAGATGGATATAATGTAAAACTCACACATATTGACTTATTGTTATACCCATAGATGAATGCATCTTTGAACCTTAATCAACAAAAGTTTTTTCAGCAGATAGCAGATAAAACATAGATTCTCAATTGGTCAAGGTGCAGAAAATAAGAAACTCCCAAATTCATAGCCCTAAATGGAATATATATGGAATATATATGGAATATATATGGAATATATATGGAATATATATGGAATATATATGGAATATATATGGAATATATATGGAATATATATGGAATATATATGGAATATATATGGAATATATATGAATATATATGGAATATATATGGAATATATATGGAATATATATATATATATATATATATATATATATATATATATATATAAGTTAGTATTTAGAATGGCATTTTCTTGAGCTGATTATCTAAGCAACATCAGCTCTGCTTAGCTCTGCTGCCATGTTCCTGGCACACACGCATTCTAGCTAGAAATGGCCAGCCAGAAATACCAGTCCTGGCACCCACGATACTCCAGCGTGGGAGATGGCTTTGCTAATCTACCATGCTGTCTCCACAAGGTTGGGCTAAGCCCAGTCCATCCCATTATTCCCACGGTACCCAGTAGAAATGAGACTCTAATGCTTAAAGATTATCCAAAGTCTTTATATGTTTGGTAATGCTCAATTAACAAGATGCCCACACAATTAGAGGTGTGTCCCAATATCTAACCTTATGATATAAGTTGTTACCCAGGACTGCTCTAGATACATGCATGATCCTCCATGGTTCCTACATGTCTGCCCCTTCCTAGTTCCTCCTCTTCGACTCCTTACTCCTCCCACATTAGCTCCTCCTAAATTACCGAGTTTATTGTAAAATGTAGTGAAGGGGGAATATTCTGCTACATATATACAGCAACCATTCCTCCTAAATCTCAGGTATCAACTTTGTTAATTTTTGAATCTTCTAATTCATATCTTAATTGTCTCTTCCATATCTAATATTTGGTAATCCCCTTAATTTATTATACTGATGACTACTTATATTGAGATTTTTATTTATGTTTCTTAATTTTTTCATTTATAAAATTTCAGTCTTTTTTGATATTTTTATTGAATTTACATTCCATATTCTACATTTATTTTTCATTTAATCTAAATGTTAATTTTTATTCTCTTGAATTCTATTTTTTATTGCTTACTTTAAGTGTTTTACCTACATATATACGTGTATACTATGTACATGTCTGGCACCAAAGAAGGTAGAAGTGAGAGTCAGATCCACTGTAACTGGAGTTATAGACTATTGTGTGATGCCTATCGATTATTAGAATTAAACCATGTCCACTGCAAGAAAAGAAATATTTCCAACCTTTTTCTTTGAATTAAACTTGAAAGAAGAGGGGAAAAGATGATATCAACCATAGGCAGAAGATAGCTACAAAGAAACAACTTTTTCTGGACCCAGTAGGGCAGCTATACATATTAATTCACGGTCACCGTGACAGTATGCACAGAGACCTGTGCACACCAAACTAGATCAAATTCTCTCACGGACAGTGTCACTTTTTCATAAAATTCCACCTACAGATATAAATCTATTGGCAATTATTATCTCCTAGGAGAAAGAGAGTCAGTTTTTTTCTGAGAACATACACCTTGCTAAGTTAATCTTACTCACATGTAAGGTCACACATCTGAGAATATTTGAGCCACACAAATTATTCTTGATAGGAAGAAACCAAAAGAAAAATTATGTTGATGGAAAAAGAGACTTGGAACTAGGAGGAGTGTGTGTGTGTGTGTGTGTGTGTGTGTGTGAATGTTTGTGTGTGTGTGTGTTATGATAAAAATATTTTACAAAGTTCTCAAAGGATTAGACTTTTTAAAAAGTTTTATTCTGTCAATTGGAAAATATCAAAGAACAAATGAATGAACAGAGTCATTTGACCTACCAAAATGAATGCAAGTAATGCTAAACAATTTAAAAGATCTATAACATGCAATAAGATTTTTTAAAAAAATCTCCCAACTACAATGAATCTAAGCACAGATGTCTTAACTGCAGAAATCTACCAGTCTTTTACTGAAAAATTAATACCACTGTTTCTCAAAATATTGCATGAAGTGGAAAGAGACCACTATACAACTGGAAGTTCCCTATTAACAAATCCAGATAAAAACTGATAACCTTGATAAATATTAGAGCAATAATTCTCAATAAACTATTTGTAAACAAGATTCAACAACATCTCAAAGTGATAACTGAGTATTACCAAGTATTCTTTATTCCAGGAATATAGGGATGTTTCAACATACATAAATTAATTATTATTACCAATCTGATAAATGAACTGTAGTAGAGAAATCACATGGTCATCTTAGGACATCCAGAAAAGACCTTTGACTAATCCAGCACCTAGTCATTATAAGCCTTATAGAGACTAGAGATAGAAAGAACATATTTCACCATAAAAAAGAGTATATACATCATGCCTCAATCTAACATCATGCTAAATGGAGAGAACCTTGAAGCATTCCTACTAAAACCAAGAACAAAGAAATGCTGTTCATGTTCTTGAGTAAGTGAATTCTTAATTAATACAACAGGAAAAGAAAAGAAAAGTACAAAAAGAAGTCAAAGTGTCATTATTCGTAGATGACATGTTTAAACTCATATACAAGATAAATGTGATTCTGAACAAAAGGAACAATTCCAGAAATATCCTCATACATATTTTCATGGTGTAATATAGAAAACAACAGGATACAGTCACAAAAACAGATACACAGATCAATGGTACAAGTGATAGATCCAAATATAAACCTGTGCATCTATAGCTGCATGCTTTCTTTGACATAAATGCCCAAAATATACATTTTACAAAAGAATATGTCTTCAACAAGTTATACTTGGAAAACTGAATATTTTCCTGTAGAAGAATTAATAATAGTATAATATAGGAGAAATACTAATAATTAATAGTTCTCTATTTCTTAGTCTGAATAAAAGTCCACGCAAAAAGAATCTAAGATCTTAAAGTACAATTTGAAACTCTACACAGAAGACAGGGAAAAACTTGGAAAAACACTTCCATATATTGGTTGAGACAATCTTTTTAAAAATGGGATTTTAATACATTAGAAATTTGCACAAAACTCTAAACAATGTGATTTCCTCAAATGAAAAAGCTTTAAAAGGAAGAAAACCAGAAAGCAATTAAAGAGACAGTTTACAGAACGAGAGAAACTTGGCCTGTTAGACATTTAATAGAACATTAACATCTGTTCTGTGTTGAGAAAAAAAAAAGAAAATAAAAATACCAAATAACATAATCAATGAACTAGATGAACAGAAAATCCTCAAACAATGAAGTAAAAATGACCAGTGACAATAAGAACAAATTCACCACTACTAGCTATCAGAGAAATGCAAATAAGATTCTACATTAATATTGTTACTCACCACAATCAGAAGGCTTACAATCAAGAAACAAATAAAAATAAATGCTGGCAAGGATGAGAACAGAAGGAAACAATTTTTCACAATAGATGAGGATGAAAAAATGAGAATTGGCAATGAGGTTCCTAAAATAATAGATTTTCCATATGACCTAACTATACTACTCCTGGACATTTGCTCAAAATACTCCAGAGAAATTTGCATATCAATATTTGTTACAGCACTATTCAAAACAGCTAAATTACAGAACCAACACAGATTTTCATCAACAGATGAATGGATGTAAAACTGTTGCATACTCTAGATTGCTATGTAGACATTGAGGCTGATTGATGTCATAAATATCCCTATAGAAATTCAATTATGTTCCAGATGACATAACAATCAGACCTCAATATTCTCCAAATAATTGGAAAGGAAAAATGATTTCTGTTTCTTTGTTATATTTTAAGTCCCATAAAGGCTGCCATCAGGTGCCAATAGAAAAGCTGACAATAACATTTGTTGTCTCTAGTGCACCTAGTCCACTGATGCCCACTGAATGATGATATAAATCAAACAAAAACTGTTGCATGTTGTCATTTTGGAGCATTTGATTATGTTTAGAGGACATAACTAGAATCCAGCTTATTTTCAACGTATGTGGATTCCTTAGTCTTATAACAGAAGATGCTATTATTCAGTATATAACACTTCTGAAAATTCTAGCTCTTACCTTCAGCTTTAAACTTATGAAAAGGATATAATAAAAAAGACCAGAGAGTATCTAGTGCATTGAAACAATTCAGCTGTGTTCTACATACATTGAGAATGCTTTTAGCCCTGAAATAATAATCTAGTTTTCACGACTTCAGAATTTCCTGGAAAATTAAGCCTAGTATTAAAAAATAACTTTTCTATATTTTTTGATATTATATAGTTTAAAATGTAAATTTCTAAAACTTTTCAATATCAAGAAATCAGTGTACCTTTCCTAACTGTATAAGTATACATATTTAATGCATATAATATTTATATGTAATACAAAATTATAAAAATTCATGTAAAACATTAAACTTCATTTCCAGTAATATATACAGTTTCAAATTGCATATACATTCTACTCAATGTGAAGGCACACAGGAAGTAGGTGGCTCTCAAAGAATAGACAAGAAAGCAAAGAGGTATTAAAATTAACAAATAATCCAGCAGTACACCCAGCAAATCCTTGCCCCCTAATTGATAAGTGTCTCCTTTATATTGTAGAACATATAAACTCCCATGTATTTAGGAAAAGACTACTTAAGTGTACTTAAGGCTGATTATATGAGGTGTCCCTTAGAAGGAAAAGAGATACAAGTTTCAAAAGGTAGTGAACAGACCTATTAGAGCTCATGGCAAAATAAATCAGTAGAAATAATTTCTAGTCTTTGTGGTCTGTGCCAGTGCCCTAAGCAGATCTTGAGCATCAGCTTTGCACCCAATACCACAACATCCATAGGAGACTGGATTTCCAGGAGCTCTAACACACCCAGAATCAGAAGTGAAGAGGCCACAACACCCACCCCAAACAGGGAGTAATTGGGACCCCCAGAAACCCAGGGACTCAGGAACCCCAACCCAGTTAGTGGCATGAATTCCTTCCAGTCTGTGCAGGTGCCCTGAGCAGACCTTGGGTGCTAGCTCTGCACCCAATTCCACGATACCCAGAGGAAGCTGGACTCCCAGGAGCTCTAACACGCCCATGATCATAGCACTGCACACAATCCCACAATACTCAGAGGAAGGTGGACTCCCAGGAGCTCTAACACACCCAGAAACACAGAGTAATAGGATTACAAGATCTCAAAAGCTTGGTCACACTAGGATTTCAGGATCCCAGAAAAAGCCTGACTCCCAGGAGCTCTTGCATTCAGGATCTCAGGATCACAGGATCACAGAGACAGCTGGAATCTGAGGAGTTCTGACACAACCAAAAACAAAAAAAAAAAAAACAAAAAAAAACCCAAAAGAACCAAAAGCAAGCAAGCAAACAAACAAACAAAAACCAGGAGAAACAGGTTCCAGTCAGAGACAGTGAGTACAGGTAGCACTAGAGATAGCCAGATAGAAAAACGCAAGTGCGAGAGCATAAGCAACAGAAACCAAGGTTATTTAGCATCATCAGAACCCAGTTCTCCCACCATAGCAAATCCTGGATAACCCATCACACCGGAAAAGCAAAATTCTGATTTAAAATCACTTCTTATGATGATGATGGAGGACTTTAAGGAGGACATAAATAGCTCCCTTGAAGAAATATAGGAAAACAGGTAAACAGGTAGAAGCCCTTAAAGTAGAAACACAAAAATTCCTTAAAGAATTGCAAGAAAACACAACAAAACAGGTGAAGAATTTGAAAAAAAAACTATCTTGGATCTAAAAAATGGAAATAGAAACAATAAAGAAATCACAACAGGAGACTGCCCTGGAGATAGAAAACAAAGGAGATCTGGAGATATAGATGCATGCATCACCAATAGAATACAAGAGATAGAGGAGAGAATATCATGTGTAGAAGATACCATAGAAAACATTGACACAACAGTCAAAGTAAATGCCAGATGCAAAAAGCACCTAACCCAAAACATCCAGGAAATCAAGGACACTAAGAGAAGACCAAAACCTCAGGGTAATAGGTATAGAAGAGAATGAAGATTCTCAACGTAAAGGTCCAGTAAATATCTTCAACATAATTATAGAAAACATTACTAACCTTAAAAAAGAGATGCTCATGAACACAAAAGAAGCCTCCAAAACTCCAAATAGGCTAAACCAGAAAAGAAATTCCTCCTGTCACATAATAATCAAGACATGAAATGCACAAAACAAACAAAATATTAAAAGCAGGAAGGGAAAAAGTTCAAGTAACATACAAAGGCAGACCTATCAGAATTAAGCCATACTTCTCACCAGAGATTATAAAAGCCAGAAGATCCTGGACATATGTCATATAGACCCTAAGAGCACACAAATGTCAGCCTAGCTACTATACCTACCAAAACTCTCAATTGCCATAGATTAAGAAACCAAGATATTCTATGACAAAACCAAATTTACACAATATCTTTCCACAAATCCAGCTATACAAAGGATAATGGATGGAAAACTCCAACACAAGGGGAAATTATATCCTAGAAAAAGCAAGAAAGTAGTCTTCTCCCAACAAACCCAAAAGAAGATAGCCACACAAACATAATTCCATCTATAATAACAAAAATAACAGGAAGTAATGATCACTTTTCCTTAATATCTCTTAACATCAATGGACTCAATTGCTCAATTAAAAACATAGACTAATAGACTGGATATATAAATAGGATCCAGCATTTTGCTGCATACAGGAAACACACCTCAGTGAGAAAGACAGATGCTACCTCAGAGTAAATGGCTGGAATACAAATTTCTAAGCAAATGGTCCCAAGAAACAAGTTGGAGTAGTACTAATGTCAAACAAAATCCACTTTTAACCAAAAGTTATCAAAAAAGCTAAGGAAAGACACTTCATACTTATCAAAGGAAAAAATCTAACAAGATTAATTCTCAATTCTGAACATCTTATGCTCCAAATGCAAGGGCATCCACATTCATAAAAGAAACTTTACTAAAGCTCAAAGCACACATTGTACCTCACACAATAATAGTGGGAGACTTCAATACCCCACTCTCAGAAATGGACAGATCATAGAAACAGAAACTAACAGAAGTTATGAACCAAATGGATTTAACAGATATGTATAGAATATTTCATCATAAAAAATGAATCTTCTTCTTATCACCTCATGGTACCTTCTCAAAAATTGACTATATAATACATCAAAAAACAAGCCTCAACAGATACATGAAGATTGATATCATTCTGTGAATCTTTTCAGATCACCACGGACTAAGGCTGGTCTTCAATAACAACAAAAACAATGGAAAACTCACATACATGTGAAACTGAACAGAGCTCTACTCAATGATAACTTTTTCAGGGAAGAAATAATGAAACTGAGATTTTTTTAGAATGCAATGAAAGTGAAGACATATCATACCAAAACTTGTTGGCCACAATGAAAGCAGTGATGAAAGAAAAACTCATACTTCTAAGTGCCTACAAACAAAAGCTGGAGACAGCATACACTAGCAGCTTGACAGCACACCAGAAAGCTCTAGAACAAGAAGAAGCAAATATACTCAACAAGAGTAGAAGGCAGAAAATAATCAAACTCAGGGATGTAATCAACCAAAGTAAAAACAAAAAGAACTAAACAAAGAATCAACAAAACCAGGAGCTGATTCTTTGAGGAAAATCTACAAGATAGATAAATCCTTAGCCATACTAACTAGAGGCAAAGAGACAATATACAAATTTATAAAATCAGAACTGAAAAGGGAGATATAACAACAGAAATGGAGGAAATTCAAAATATCATCAGATCTTACTACAGAAGCCTATACTTAACAAAACTGAAAAATCTGGATGAAACAGACAATTTTCTAGACAGATACCAGGTATCAAAGTTAAATCAAGGTCAGATAAACTATTTAAACAGTCCCTTAACTTGTAAAGAATAGCAGCAGTCATTAACAGTCCCCCCCATCTAAAAAATCCCAGAACCAGAAGGTTTAATGCAAAATTTTATCAGACCTTCTGAAAAGACCTAATCCGAATTCTCTATAAACTATTCCACAAAATAGAAACAGAAGGAACACTACCCAATTCTTTCTATGAAAACGCAATTACTCTCATACCTAAACTACACAAACACCCAACAATGAAAGGGAGACCAATCTCCCTTATGAATATCGATGTAGAAATACTCAACAATCCAAGAAAAAAAATCAAAACAATCATCAAACATGATAAAATAGGCTTTATACCAGGATGTAGAAATGGTTCAATATAAGGAAATCCATCTATGCAATCCACTGTATAAAAAAACCTCAAAGAAAAAAACACATGATCATCTCAGTAGATGCTCAGAAATCATTTATCAAAATTCAACAACCCTTCATAGTAACAGTCTTGGAAAGATTGGGAATTCAAGGCCCATACCTAAACATATTAAAAGCAATATACAGCAAACCATTAGCCAACATCAAACTAAATGGAGAGAAACTTGAAGCAATTCCACTAAAATCAGGGACTAGACAAGATTGCCCACTCTCTCCCTACCTATTCAATGTAGTACTCAAAGTACTAGCCAGACCAATTAAAAAACAAAAGGAGGCCAAAATGATACAAATTTGAAAGGAAGATGTCAAAATATTACTATTTTCAGATGATATGACAGTATAATTAAGTGACCACAAAACTTCTACCAGAGAACTCTTAAACCTGATAAGCAACTTCAGCAAAGTGGCTGGATATAAAATTAACCCAAACAAATCAGTAGCCTTCCTATACTCAAAGAATAAATAGGCTGAGTAAGAAATTAGGGAAACTATGCCCTTCACAATGGTAACAAACAATATAAAATACCTTGGTGTAAATCTAACCAAGCAAGTGAAAGATCTGTATGACAGAAACTTCAAATCTCTGAACAGTAAAATCAAAGAAGATCTCAGAAGTTGGAAGGATCTCCCATGCTCATGAATTGGCAGGATCAATATAGTAAAAATCACACACACACACACACACACACACACACACACACACACACACACGGAGAAACTAAATCAGAACACAAATTGTTCCCATCAAAATTCCAAATCAATTCTACATAGAGATAGAAAGAGAAATTTACAAATTCATTTGGAATAACAGAACACCCAGGATAGCAAGAATTATTCTGAACAATAAAAGAACTTCTGGGGGAAATCACCATCCCTGACCTCAAGCTGTACTACAGAGCAATAGTGATTAAAACTGCATGGTATTGGTACAGAAACAGGCAGGAACATAAAGGCAATGTAATTGAAGACCCAGAAATAAATTCATACATTTGATCTTTGACAAAAAAGCTAAAATCATCCACTGGAAAAAAGATAGCATTTTTAACAAATGGTGCTGGTTCAACTGGAATTCAGCATGTAGAAGAATGCAAGTTGATCCATTATTTAATCCTTGTACAAAGCTCAAGTCCATATGAATCAAGGACCTCCACATAAAACCAGATACACTGAAAGTAATAGAAGAGAAAGTGGGGAAGAGCTTCAAATACATGGGCACAGGGGAAACGTTCCTAACAGAACAACAATGGTTTATGCTCTAAGATCCACAATTGACAAATGGGTCTTTATAAAATTGCAAAGCTTCTGTAAGGCAAAGGACACTGTCAATAGGACAAAATGGCAGCCAACAGATTGGGGAAAGATCTTTTCCAATCCTACATCTGATAGAGGGCTAATATCCAATCCACACAAAGAACTCAAGAAATTAGGCTCCAGACAATCAAATAACTCTATTAAAAATGGGATACAAAGTTAAACAAAGAATTCTCAACTGAGGAAACTTTAATGATTGAAAAGCATCTAAGAAATGTTCAACATCCTTAGCCATCAGAGAAATGCAAATCGAAACAACCCTGAGATTCCATCTCATACCAGCCAGAATGGCTAAGATCAAAAACTCAGGTGTCAGCAGATGCTGTGGAACATATGGACAAAGAGGAACACTTCTTCATTGTTGGTGGGATTGCAAGCTGGTACAACCACTCTGGAAATCAGTCTGATGGTTCCTCAGAAATTTGGACATAGTACTACCTAAGGATCCAGCCATACCACTCTTGGGCATATACCCAAAATATTCATCAACATATAAAAAGGACATATGTTCCACAATGTTCTTAACAGCCTTATTTATAACAACCAGAAGCGGGAAAGAGTTCAGATGTCTTTCCGCAGAGGAATGGATACAGAAATTGTGGTACATTAAAAACAACGGAGTACTACTCATCTATTAAAAACAATAAATTCATGAAATTCTTAGGCAAATGGATGGAACTAGAAAATATCATCCTGAGTGAGGTAACACAATCACAAAAGAACACACATGGTATGTGTTGTAGTGAATAATTAAAATCAGCCTCTGGCTCAAGCTGACTATCTAAGCATCTAAGCTGCAGTGGCTCTGCCTAGCCCAGCCACCATGTTTTCTCAGCCTGAGGCCACATGTGCACTGCAGCTAGAACCGACCCACCAGAAACACCAGCCCTGTGACCCACTAGATGCCAGTATGAGATATGGCTCTGCTAGTCTTCCCTGCTGTCTCTGCAAGGCATGGCATTGCCCAGACCATTCCACCATCTATGCGGGCCCAGTAAGAGAATGAGACTCTAATTCTTATATTAATCAAAGGCTTTATATGTTTAGCAAAACTCAATAACCACACACCTATACAGAGAGTTGTTTCTGTATTAGCTAACTTACATAAAAGTAGTAACCCGTACTGCTCTCCATACTTGCGTGGTTTTCCATTCTCCTACATCTCTGCCCCCTCTAGCTCCTTCTCTTCCTTTTTACTCTTCCTCTCCTAACCCCTCCACTTCCTCTCCTTACTCTCCCCACCTTAGCTCCTCCTACAGGTATGTACTCACTGATAATTGGGTATTAGCCCAAAAGCTTGCAATACTTAAGATACAACTCACAGACCACATGAATCACATGAAGAAGAAAGACCTAAGTGTGGATGTTTCTGTCCTTCTTAGAAGGAATAACAAAATACTCATGGGAGCAAGTATAAAGACAAAGTTTGGAGCAGAGACTGGAGGAGCACCGCCTAGAAACTGCCCTACCTGGGAGTCCATTCCAGGTGTAGTCACCAAGTCCAGACACTGTTGTGGATACCAGGAAGTGTATGCTGACGATAGTCTGATATAGCTGTCTCCTGACAGGCTCTGACAGAGCCTGACTCATACAGAAGCAAATGCTTGCAGCTAACCATTGAACTGATCACATGGTCTCCAATGGACGAGTTAGAGAGAGGACTGAATGAGCTGAAAGGTTTTGTGGCCCCATGGCTAGAATGACTATACCAACCAACCAGAGCTCCCAGGGCCTAAGCAGCCAGTCTAGGAACACACAAGGAGAGATCCATGACTCCAGCCGTATATGGAGCAGAGGATATCCTTGTTGGGCATCAGTGGGAGAGGAGGCCCTTGGTCATGTGAAGACTGGATGTCCCAGTATGGTGGAATGAGGCGGGAGAGACTTTTGTGGGACTGCGTAAGGGTATCCTGGGTCATGGTTGAGCAGGTGCCTAGAACCCTGAGACTCTGCAGACTCTGCTGCGTGGAATTCTGCGCAAGAACCGGCAGGAGTTCGGTCCCTCCCATCAACCAGGATCCTGAAAAGCAGTCACATCTCCATAGAGTCACATAGGCCAGGCTATAGACCTCAGGCCCTAAGGATTTACATACTAATGAAGGTCAGAGGGCAGAGCAAATTAAACATGCCTCCCCCAGATCCTCCCCCAATCTTCCCCCTTTCTCCCTCCCTATATAACTCGGGACTGCCCTGAGATTTTAGGGGTACGCCTAGATCCATCTATTATCCGCCATGACAATAAACCTTTTTGGAACCAAGGACTTCCTCGTGTTACTGGGGCCTGTCACCGCCAAGGCCCTCAGGCCGCTGGAACCATAGGATTCCTCCCGAATGTGGGACCTGCCAGGGCAGCGGAAGCCCCTCTGGGGCTTGCGCCCGCTGTGGCGGCCTTTTTAAATTTTCCCCACAGACTTTGTGGGTGGTTGTAGGCACACCCTCATAGAAGTAGGAGGATGGGATGAAGGGTTTCTTGGGGGAGGAAATGTGGAAAGTGGGAAACATCTGAAATGTAAGTAAAATATCCAATAAAAAAAGAAGTTTAGTGGTTGATCATCTGTGAGAGCTTGTAATTCTCAGGGTACAATCTATAGCAACAGGGTATAAATTGTCTAATCATGGTGGAGGAGACATCTATAAAGATAACTAGGAGATCCTGGTAGGAATATTTCACCTATCTGACTATGAGACTCACAGCAAAGCTGGCCATAAAAAGACCACATTTCAAAACATTCAATATAGACTGTCTGTCTATAACTGTTGTCTGCAGAGAGATATAATTCTTGAAGTTGTGCTGTCTTTGTGCACCTGTATTCCCTAGCTCATCTTCCTAGGAAAATCCATCTTGTCAAAATTCAAGCACTAAGTAACTATAAAGGTTAGCCAACACACAAGGACACTATAGAATATGGTGAAAAGAATGAATACTTATCCATGTTAATAATAGGAAAGTCATCTGGAGTTGACATATGTAAATAATATTAAAATAATAACTTTATAAAATATGAGAAATCTATAGAAAACTAATAACAAATCAAGTCTTAAAGGAGTAATTTCTGTTATATAGGAACACTATAGGGCACATGAAAGAACTGATGGAAAGGTGAATACAAAACAAAGAATCTTGGCCAGAAAATGGGAGGGCATGTAGTTTTAATTAAATGAAAATTTTAGCTTAGGAAGCCAAACTTCTAAAAAGAAGACTAATTCTAGAGGTCTTCTAACATTGAAGAATAGCCAAAACAGACACCACAGCAAGAGACAGTATATCAATTAAAAGCAATGTGTAAAAACAGAAGTCAAAAGAAAGATTTTAACATAAAATTAGGACACTAAAAAGCATCTGCTTATGCATCTGGAGATGAGGGATGTAAGTGGTGACCAAGACTATTAGGTTAAGATAGAAATATCATTAAAAGTATCAGAATCATATAACATCATGCTCAGCTAAACTGTGTACATATTCTAGAATGACTTTTTTAATGATTAAGGAGACCTAAATTATAGTTGCCTGGGAAAGCTTACTATTTCTGCCATAGCTATAGACAAAAGACTAGCAGGAAGAAGCTATTTGATACACAAGGCAAGTTGTATGGATAAAGAAGCTAGTATACTGGGGAACATGGCAGGAAATCCACAGCAGAATTGAGGTTTTTGAGACTTCCATTTGATTGTTAGAGTGTGTTATAGCTATATACAGTTAATAATGAGAGATGGCTGTCAGATTCAGAACTTCAGAAGCCTCTACACTGCTTAAATTGTGGCACACACGTTAACTGATATTTATATACTTTTCCACATATACATTACAAATCAACTTGCATTTTATGTTTATCTCAAAATAAGATTATTTTAAACAAGATTCCCCACATGCAGGGCTTCTTCTGATGGCCAGTTAACTAGTGTCATGTGAGAGGGTGGAAGGTATAGAGAAAGTCCTGTTTGAATCCAGCTTTTAACCCTAAACACAATTACTTTTGATAATTTAATATATAAAGTGAAATGTGATCATATGTAGATCATACTGAGTTTAATTTCTTCATTAACTCAAGTCCCTGTATGTCCCTTTGAACATGCATCCCTCAATTTCATTGTGGGGCAGTGGGCTGTGAGAGGCAATAGGGTACCTAGTTGAGTCTACTTTGAACCCTGGAGACTCTAAAGAGATGGTAGGAGTTTGTCGGTATTCCTGAGCCTCCCAGGGTTCCTCTCACTTAGCTACAGCCCTGTACAGCCCCTCCCAAAGAGATATTTGTGTCATGTAGCACAGGTAGAGGGCATGACCACAGGGCCCAGAGCTTCAAGAGATCTCCATATTAATGAGATACCTAAAGGCAAGATGGTATAGCCAATTACTCCTTCACAGACCCTCCTCCTACTTGCAAAAGGTATTTAACCTCAGGCCCACCCTGAGAACATGGGGTACAGCTTCATCCACTTTTCTCCATGACAAAGCATTTTAAGGTCATGGACCACCTTTCGTCTTTGAGGCACACTGTGGGGGATCATGAAGAAGGTCTTCACTTAATGAGCTGCCACCTAATCTCCCTCAGAAGCACTTCTCTACGTTCCAGCCTCACAGGCCTGCCAACTCAAGCAAGCTAGCTGAGCCAGCCATGACCCAGCCAAACAAGTCATCATAGTCTTTACCCCACGGGGCACTACAGGAGCTTCTCTCTCTCGTCCCTTTCAGCTGCAGGCCAGTCCAGCCCGTATGGCCCTGGTCTCAACTCTTCTGCAGTCTCTCAGTGGTGCCTGGGAGGCCAAGGGTCTGAGAATAGTTGATTTCCGCCTGTCTTCTTTCCCAGGTGTCCTCAACCCAAGTGCTCTGGCCCCTGCAGGACCTCAGACTAGGATCTCCTCACACCCAGAGTGGAGCTCTGTGGCTTCCCACAGCCCAGCATCTGTCTAGCTCCAAATGGAGTGAACTCAGTTGAATTCCTGCACTTCTGTCCCCTGAGCCACAGTTCCAGCTGCCTGGGGTGGCAGACACAGACTGCAGGACCCACAACTCAGGCCAACAGAACCCACACCCATGGATGAGCCACAGCCCCACTGTGGAATTATGGAATCCTGGGTGTTCGGCCACGCCCCGAAAACCCAGAGGTCTAACATATAGCCCTTGCCAAGTCACGTAAGACACGAGACTAACAGGCCTCTGCCACAGGATTTCCCTGGCCCCGCCCCTCCCCTTCCAATATATAAACAAACCCCTTCTGACATTTTTGGGAGAGTTTTGTCACCATCCGAATCCACCGTCATGCCAATAAATCTGTCCACATGCCTCTTTGAATTCTGGACTCTTTGCGGACGTCAAGACTCCAGAGCGCACCCTGTCCACACGAGGCTGGAGAGGGAGATAAGCCTTTTCCATCTTCCCCGGTGCTCTCCGCACTCTAGCGGGCTGCGGGACACTTTCTCTTGACAACAGTGGCCCATGCACTGTCTCCATGGGGCCACTGGCCTGTGTCGAGTCCTGGGTGCCTGACGTCTCTGCTCCTGAGACCCTGCAGTCGCCGCTGGCAGTGTGGGTGGGTGAGACCGAATTGTCAACACAGAGTGCTGAGAGCCACGGGTCCTAGGACGGCACTCGGTTCGTGGATGGTCTAGCTGTTGAGTCTCATCGGCTCGTGTCCCCCTGGCCGCCCGCATGCCCTGCGCGAACATTGCTGAACACCCTACATTTCATGTTGTCTTTCTATAACACAGTAAGTCCAATAAGTCCTGCTTATATGTGCATTTGGGTGTATTCATGCCGTGGAGCATAGGTCATCTATTTGTGGCTAGCTTGAAATTGTGTAGGTCGTATGCTGTCAGGTTTATGATTGTGATAGTTATGTCATATCCACAAATTCTTTTTGAAAAAAGAGCAGTATCAGAGACTGATCAGTACAGTTACTTTGGCCCTATATACAATCTCAAATTCATCTATAAACTAATCTTCCTTGGGAAGATGACACAAGTTTAATTTTACTGGAGGAGCCATGGCAACGATACTTAAGTATTAATGTAAAATATTATGGTAGTGAGGGGATTAGCATCACCAAGGAAAAGCCTCTTATATGTTGGAACATTAAGAAAAGTAACCATAGGAAAAGAGCTTATCCAACTAAGTCTTCAAATTGTGAACTAGTATAAAGTGTGCTTTGATTTGAGAAAGGAACTGCAAACAAAATCACTGTTATGTGATTTGGAAGAACAAGCTGGCAGTCAAAGTTGCTGGGTTTAGTGGCAAAAAAGGATGCAAGATGAAGAATTCATTCACAGATTCTTTCTCTGCCACTGAGGCCAGGCAACATGTGGTAGTGCTATATTAACTTGAAGAAGCCTTTGAGATGTAGACGGACAATGAGAGGTCACTATTGGAAACAATAAAAATAATGTCTAGGTTAAGTGGTAGCCTAAGATGCTAGGGAAGCCAGAATCATTAGACATTTACCAAGTGGAACTGCATCCATGAAGTGGAACTAGTCCAAGAAAGAGATGTATGTTGGTAATAAAACTGAATTAGCTAAACTATAAGATATTGGCTGCTGGTCTATGGATCTGTGT
This sequence comes from Grammomys surdaster, assembly GCF_004785775.1. NCBI lineage: Eukaryota > Metazoa > Chordata > Mammalia > Rodentia > Muridae > Grammomys > Grammomys surdaster. The sequence goes on along the minus strand of NW_021604640.1, from coordinate 2,500,653 downwards.
TTGCGCTACTGAGTTTCCTCCTCCACCACCTCCTCCTCATCCACCTCTTCCTTTTCCTCCTCCTTTTGGTACAATATTTCTTCACTATGCCCCCATTCCAACAGTTTTGAATGGTAATATATATTCTGTATTTTCAGTGGCACTGTATATTAGAAATATTTAGTTTTGGTTTTTGTTGTTGTTGTTGTTGTGTTTTGTTTTGCTTTGCTTTTACATTTCAGCACATTAAGAGATTATTTGAGAGATTTTGGAACTCTGAAAGACCCCAATATTTTTAAGGTTCAGTTAATGAATATTGTATTATGATATATCTATAAGCCTATGTGGGCCATGGAGTTCAATGTGGTAGTTTGAATGAAAACTGTCTCACACAGGCTAAAATATTGTAAAACTTGGTTCCCAACTGCTTGTATTATTTGGGGAGGTAGTATGATTTTGCTGTTGAAAGTACATCACTGCAGGCGGGCATTGAGAGTTTATTGTTTGACCCTACTTTCAGTTTTCTTTCTCTGCTTTGTTTTTGCAGTTGAAGATGAGATCGCCCAGATTCCTGTTTTAACTATTGGCTGCATGCATCTCCTACCACTATTGACTCCTCCTCTGAAATCAAGAGCCTAAAAAGGTCTTGCTTCTATAAATTCCTTATGGTCACTGTGCTTTATCACAGAGATAGAAAATAACTTATATAAAATACCTTAGATTTGTTTACATTCACAAAACTAAAAACGTTTGTTTATAAGAGATAAAAAGGAGGGTGAAGTTTACTCATATATTATTTATTCATGATATAAGTCTTTTTAGAGAGGAATGTTACTGACAGCAAAAATTATTTTACTTCAGTGTTATAGTCAGAAAGAAAGAATAAAGTTGAAAGAATTATTAATATGTTAGGCACTTTTGTCTGAAAATATTTTGGATATTGTTAACATACTGAAGACCTCCGCAGAGGGGAGACCCTCTCTCAACTCTCAGAAAGTCGCGACCACCCAGTAATCTGCTCGAGACACCATGTACCGGAGCAATTGCGAGGTTATTTATTAGGGCGTGACAACTAGCTGCCGGTCAATTCGTATGCCCACGCAGGAGCTGAATTGACCCCAACAGCCAGTTTGAACGGGGTTTTTAAAGGAAAAAACCACAAACCAAGGAATGGGGAGGGGGTGAGGGGTTGCCATGGTGGTGTAACATAAAAATAGTGGAACATTCCAAAGGAACCCAAACCTACGTGAGTCAGGATCAGGTGAAAACTCTCTGTACGCTTATCTTTCTCAAGAATGTGGTCCTGCCCTGTTACTCAAGAATGATGGCCCTGCCCCATCACCATGATTCTCAGCTTGGTTCCACCTGGCCAAATTGCATTCCAGCCAGTTCCTGCAACTAGTCCGTCCACATTTCCAACCTGCTTCATGCCTCCATGTCTTTGTAAAGAAAGCCTAAAGAATATTTTATGTCTAAAAAGGATTCTAGTATCCATAACCTTTCCCTCTACAATACCATCATATAAGGACCCATTTAAATCCAGATATTCTGTGTTTAATCAGGACCCAGACACAGAGAGTATGGCTTTTATAAAGGAATGTTATTTTATTAACCATTTCAGATTATAATATTCAATAGCAAATATAAGAACCTTTGTAACAAAATGTCTATATTAAAATACCTTTTCCAAGAGAAATTCTCTGAATTCCAAGATAGTTGTCTGAATATAAAAGATAATCTAGCATATAAAATTAAGTTTTAAAGAATTAGTGAAAACTTTGATATAACTTGTAAATGGATTTTAATAAACTATATTAATTATTAATGAATAACCCAACCAGACCCCCAATAATCAAGGGAAGATCCTATGAATCATTTAATCAGATCTTGCACAATTATTGGAAGATTTCCCCTAATCTATATCACCATTCATAATATTGTTAACTCCCAGCTGTGTTTCCCAGGTACTTACTGTTTGAATTTGTCAGGTTTTCTTCTTCTCCAGCAGTTGTAGAGGTGACATTTCAGTCGAGCATGTGTTCTTGGTGCATTTCCTCTCATGGAGAACTTCTGTTCTCTTCATCTTCCTTCTTCTACTGTATTTCCCATGGTCCTTATCTTTGACCCCCAGCCTGATAATTGTTAAATACTGCTTACCTCTAATCTAGCAGATCTAAGTTAGGGTCATAGCACTCATATGTGGTGGCTCAAAAATGCCTGTTATTTTATCACTAAGGGATCTGATATTATTTTATTGCTTTGTGAGCACCTGCACACATATATGCACACATGAACATTAATATATGTATGTAAATAGCATAGAATGAAATTTTAAACAGAAATGCCATTTCCTTCACTGATCTAGATATGGCATGTTCTATGTCTTTATATTTTTACATGTGCCTAAAATATACTGATTCTTGGAGACGGAGTTTTTGCCATTTACTCTGCTCTGGTGCATAATTTATAGAATATTCTATAAATAATGACATAAATATTTTTGAAACAGTGAATGAGAAAATATATTTTAGAAATAAACTTAAATGTGTGAACAATGCTATATGGTAATAATAAAGACAGAGTTGTATTGAGTTCTCAGGTAGAATGCTTCATGGTATCTAGACTAGTCATGCAGTTACTGAAATGTTGAAGAGAATCAAAAGTCAGCCTTCATTTGAGCCATAAAATCTGTAAGAGATTTGGCTAAGAGAAGAGTTTCTGTTGTAAAGTGACATGGAAATGATGGATGATCATTTCTGGTGAGTCTAATCTTATAGGAAAAATTTGGAGATTGGTAAATATGAAAAAACAAACTGAATAATCAACAGAGAGTAGGACTGATAAGGACAAGAGATAAGTATATTAAAATTGTCAGGGTTTAGAGAATTCAGTCTGGTAAGTCCTGCTTGATGCTACTAATAGGTGATAACCCAAGTAAGATTTCAGGGAGAAGAAAGACCAGAAGGAAAGTTATTTCCACCCTTCCCCTTGGTGTGAGGATGATAGGGCATGGAAGTCAGATGACAAGATGTTTCAAATATTGTTGGTTTCATGGTGTCTACTGAATCCAAATTAACAAGAGGCAGATAATGATCTTTCCTCTCATCATTATTTCCCATCATAAGGGAGTTTGGGGACAAATTTGAGCCTAGAAAAACCTCACTAAGTAGAGTCAATGGTTGGTAGCCCTCCCTGCATTTCTCCTTCATCACAAACTTCTGGCCCTCCCTAAATATCCACAATTCACAACTTACACAGAGAATAGTTGCAAAGAAGAAGAGGGAACAAAATCTCATATACTCAGAGATAGATCCAGGGAGGTGCTTTTTAAGCTGAATAATATTTAAAACAATTTGAACCTAAAAATGAAATATTGTGACATGGCTTCAGAGTATAAAATAGCTTTGTGAAAGCCATGATATTTTCCCTCCACAAAACCAGTCTCCCAAGTGAATTGGCCTGACAAAATCCAAGCACATTGTTGCTATGAGCAAACCTCACATAGCCCAATGTGCCAGAGTGAGGGTGGGTGACATTATCCAAACAGAAATATGAGCTATGTGAGTGGGCTCACCAATGTAGCATGAGGGGAGTGCCCTTTGAAAGAAATGTCATGCTTACTCCACATTTACACTCACATCTCTACTGTATTTGGCAGGCAGAATTGCAAAGTCAGGCTCAAGATGTTCTATTATTAAGGAACTTTGAGGACAGACAGCAGGACCCACCTTCGTATTACACTACTGCTTGCATATCTGATATATAGGAGCAGATCAAAACACAACTAAATTTTGACAGAAACAGGGCACCAAGATTTGCTGTGTCCTACCAGAAGAGGGTAAAAACCAACCATTTTATTAAGTCAAGTCCTGGGTTATGTCCGAAGAAGGAGCCTTTTAAGGCCATTAGGAAACTGCTCTACAAATACTTTTGAAATCACAGAAGTTCCTCTGTTCCAAATCAAAGAGTGATATTGGGTAACAGAAGTTTCCCGGCTTTCAGACAATTTAGAAAGCCATCACTAAGACAACACGAGAGTACTTGCAAGAAGACTCCTGCTGCTGAGCTAATATCCAGTTGTGTTTTTATTTCCCTTTGTTTGGATAACAACATTTATAGCTTATACAGTAACTCAAGTATATTGCAAAAGAAATGGTCAGCATCTCTCTCTCTCTCTCTCTCTCTCTCTCACACACACACACACACACACACAGAGAGAGAGAGAGAGAGAGAGAGAGAGAGAGAGAGAGAGGGAGAAGGAGAGAGGG
>NW_021604640.1:2490212-2496006 GCF_004785775.1 Grammomys surdaster | reverse complement strand
GGGAGAGAGAGAGAGAGAGAGAGAGAGAGAGAGAGAGAGAGAGAGAGAGATACATGCATATTCACACTGAAATCACACATTCCAGGACTCATGTCAAGATAACTGCAGCAGCAAGCACACATTTCCAAATAGCCAGAATGAAACAGCAGAAACTCAAAATGAGAAGAGTTGTGCTTGCCAGATGTAGTGTCATTTGCATGAACCCACGACTCTGTGGGGATGAGGGCAAAGGCATGATTGCTATTGCACAAGAATAGCTTTCTCAAAAATGCCAGAATAAAGCACTGCTGTGTCAGCCATCTTTCCACAATTTCCAATTGTTTCTATTTTATATTCCACTTGCATAAAATAAAAACACTCCAGATCAGTTTAGTTTTCAAATCTCAATACTAACAAATGTATGGGTCCCTTGTGAAATATTTGGTTGATAAACAAAGCTTTGCTCAATTTTTTGCTAATGTAGGTGCAATTACACAAAATGTAGGGTACTCTACCTGTCATAATTTCAACAAAAATATCAGTAATAGTGAAATAGCTACTCTGCAACATATCAGTTAAAACATATCAGTTCCAGGATGTTAACATTTTTGTTAGAGCAAATGTTATGCAGAATTAAGGCAGGACTAGATCAGGGCTTTCAATGATAACAAGCCTTAATACACATTTCATATACTAGAACACCATATCCAGAAGCATTGATATGAAATATTATAGATGAAAAGAGGGGTGGTGAAGTCTCATTTTAGGGTTCACATCGCTCCTTCCTTGCTTGGATCCTTCAAAGTATGCCCATTATTCACACTCCAGCCATGTTCAGCAGATGAGCTATAAGTCTTCAGCATTCTACTCATGCCAACAGTGCCATGGATTTTCACCATGGGAAGCTTTCCTCCTAGATTTCTCCTGTGGAGAAATGTGAAAGAGGAAATACAAAATGTGGATGAAACCTAGAAATGTTGATTATCTCTCTGTTGCTATTCTTAATTTCCATACAGCTTCAACTAACCTTGTACTTTAAAGTGCCAACAGTAATAGATTTTCCCCTGTAAAGTGACATTCACAAAGCTTAGCATTTTGCTGAGCTAATTTAAAAATTTGGAATTTACATTCATGAATTGATATAATCTACCCACCGAGGATCTGGTTAACAGGCTCATCAAAAGCAAAAGAATAGCACGGAAAGGAAACTGCAGAGTGATTTATTATTTGCTCCTCTGAAGTATGACAAAGCTATGACTCAGCCTCCACCTACACAAGACTCCACAGAGCCCTTAATACCTAGAGTTAATTTTTAGTAAGGATCTGAGGAGGAAGCAAAGAGGGTGTAAATGTGACAGGTTCTGAGCCATTTCTTCTCTCACATCATCCTCAGTCCCTAGAAGGAAGGAACAGGTCATAGCTGCCACATATGCACCATGTAATTGGAGCAATGGTGCGGAACATTGGTCAGAAGAAAAAAAGCTTCTTTAAAAGGGATCTCAGGCAAACTTAAGTACATTGTTTCCTAACCTAGAGTCTCCTTCTTTATGAATACAACATAGAAAATTTTGCAAAATGAAAATATCTTTAAAACATAAATGATACACAGTTGATCATGAATGATAGACTCTTTTCCAAGTATTTAACTTGCTCGTTAGTGATCCCAGTCTCTTCCCTTTCCCGGAGTGGATGGATTTGGACTAAAGGCTGTGATAATCAATCTCAGATTTCATGCTACAGCTGCTTGAGGATACTAAGAGAAGTGTATAGTGATTAAACTACTCATGCCTATTTGAAGGGAAAGAACAGCTGTTTCCCAGGGCAAAGCCTGAGCCATCTCAAGCTGAGGCAGTTCATCTCGAGAAAGATGTGATATGTCAGCCATGATTAGATTGATTGGGAAGATAAAGAGAATTCCCTTAACTGAGAATCGAGGAATCTTACTCAGAGCTAGTGGGAAACAAATTGGAAACAGAAGGAGCTCCAACTCCATGATGAACAGGTGGTCATCCCACACTGAGTGTCAAAGACAGGATGCTGGAATGAAAGATTCTCCCTGTAAAATGAGGGTTGTGGAACATCAAGGGGATTCCAGTCATTCATCCTCTCCACAAATTTATTTTTCTTTGACAATACCAAGAAGGTTCATTCATTTGTCTTCCTTCTAGCATTTTATGTGTGTATATATCTGTCAGCTTCAATTTGCTAGGTAAAATAAACTAAATCCAGTAAAAGGAATTCAAAGAATTTTGCTACAGTACTGTGATACAAGAGATACATATTTTTAGCAATTCTTTAGATTTCTTAAATGTTATACATTATTACATAAATTGGAGTTGTTGGAGCAATTTCTAAGAATTTATCAAATACATATATTTATGCAACAATCATCAGACATAAAACATAAGATTTCCATGAAACTTACGTTTTCTTGCATTTCGCATCCCTGAGACTTTATCTCTCCAGCCCATGGCAAGCCAAATTTTTTCTCTTTATTCTTTCAATGTAGCTTATTTTTCAGAATTTTATATTAATCAAATTGTATGTTTTGTCAGTATTTTGTCCATCTAGTAGCTTTAATTTGTCATCAGGCTTTTAAGACGCATTGCTGTTGTGTGTATCAAAGTTAATGCTTTTTATAGTTTCATTCTATTCCATGTGTAATTAGTTTTCTTCAACAATTATTTTATTTTGGTTAATAGTTAATGGTATATTCATTATACATAAAACTTTGAAGAAGTATTGTATTTTCACAAATACATTCATCGAGAACTAATAAATTCACCACTATCTTCCACCTAATCCATTCCAATTTTTATTAACTGTTAGTTTATATTTAAGATTACTTCATGTAGTAAAAATGCATACATATTGTTCGATATCTGCCTTATTTCACTAATGGTTTTCAGTTCGTTCTTTTTTCTTGTGTGAGTCATGATTATATTCTTTCTTGTGACTGAGTAATATTTTATAGTCTGTTTATGAGTACCCCAGTTGATTCCATACCCTCTTAGTTGGGAGAAATGGCCAAATGACACAGATGTAGTAGTTATCTCTGGTGACTTCATTTCCTTGAGGTATATACCTGGAATCCAGTAGCTAGAACATATAATAAATCTATTCTTAGTAAATTGTTGGACACCCATACTATACTCTGTAGTGGCTATACTAATACATATTCCCACTAACAGTGTGAACACATTCATTTTTATCCAGATTTTTGATAGCATTTATTATTTTACAGAATTTTTAGGTTATTTTTCACTTTAAAAAGATTGAAATAGAAGTACATCACTTACTTAAACTATACATAAATACAACCTTCTGAGTCTTCTTTTGCTGCTTGTGTGTTTATGGTCTCCAAGCTGAACATTCCAACTGGATAATCAATAAGATCCCTGGGTAAAAGCTAATTCTCCTTCTCCCAACAGTCAATACTTGGCTATATTTCTTTGTCTATGGTTAGGACCTCATTAAATTTCACTCCTTCCTCATTAATCAATCCATAGATATTTTCATTGTTCTGGTCTTATAATGTGTCCATTTCCAGGAGAGACAGTTTCATAGCAGACTTCCTGGTATTCTGACTCTTACATGCTTGTCGAATTCTTGTACATGAAAATTCACTGAGCCATAGATTTAGGAGTTATGATATAGATTCAGCTATTCAGGATGGTCTCCACATGACCTGTTGATCTCTGCACTGTGTCCAGTTATGTTTTTCTGTAATGGTATATATTTGTTGTAAAGAGAGGTTTTGTTGATGAAGGGTGGTAGCTACATAGTTATCTGTGGGTATAATAATGAGATTCGTAATATAGCAAGGTATTATGCTGGTCTAGCAGACTGATGTAGGAGATTCTTCTTTAAGGACAATGACCTCACTTGTACCAGGATGCTGTCTAGGTATGAAATACCAGGCATTATTTCCCTACTGTTAAGTGAGCATTGTTATTATATTAATTATATTATTATTGCTATTATATTAATTGCATAGAGTTTCCAATATAACTTAATGGTTAATATCCACTTTTAAGCTAATATATACCATGTTTACTTTTGGTCTACGTTATATCATTCAAGATCTCCTTTTTTTTAGTTGAATTAATTTCCCTGGAAACTTTATGATGTCATTTTTTAATAGCTGAACAATAGTCCACTGTGTAATGTATTAATTAGTATTATTATTACCACTACTACAACTATTAACCATAGTCTCAGTGGAAAGGAAGATTTAATTGAAGACATAACCAGTATTTTATTAATTATAGAGGATATTTTTCCATATATTTTTTAAAAAGTGTGAAAAAAGATAATTTTCCATTTTTAAGAGAGATTACATGTATTATTTTGCTTTGAATCTTCTTGATTAGAAATTATAGATAGCAACTCTATATGAATATTTTGGAAATATGTTATCCTATTCTACAGATTTGCCTCATGTTTTTATTGTTTCTTTCCTTGGTTGTACACAAACATTTTACTTTAAAATATTCCCATTTGTCAGGTTTTTTTTTTCTTATCTATGCTCTTTAGGATACCATCTCCTCAAAAAGTTTCTGTGATTAGAATATTTTGAAGTGTACTATAAATTGGAAAGAAAACCTATTAAGTATTTCAGTATATTATATACTTTTCTGCTCATAGAATACACATGTATAGAATAAACAAAAAAACTGCAAATAGAAAAAGAGAATTGTACTTCAGTTTACTGTGTTTCTTTTTTTCAACTCTAGTCCCCTTTCCTCTCTTGCTCCTACTTTAATCATTTTTTTTTAATATTAGGAACTCATTTTATTAAGTCTTTTTGGTTTTTTAGATAAGTAGTGTTTGGTTTTTATCCTATGTCTCTGGGCTGTCTGTCTCTGGTTCTTGGTCACCCAAACAGTGTTGGGTATGGATTCTATCCCATGTAATTACCTTTAATTCAAATTAAAATTCGTTGGCTACTTCCAGAATTTCTGTGCCACTATTGCCCTTGTAAGATTCTAGTGAGTCTTGGTTTACCAGAGACCCCCTGAGTGAACAATGTGGAGCTGGGGGATTGTTGAAAAAGCAAGAGGATTTTTATTGTTCCAACATGCTGAGGTCATCCTGCATCCAAAAGGAAAGGCGACCCCAGGCAGCCTGTTTGGCCAGATTTATAGTTTTTAGGGCAGCAGCCATTAGGCACAGTGTGATTGGCAGAACAGTGTGACTTTTTACACTGATTTTTCTTTAAGGAATGAGGTGGCAAGGACTTCCCTTGTCTGTAGGTGGCAAGGATTGATCTGTGCTCCAGAATGTGTCTCTGTGCTCTAGGCCTTCCCCACTTGCAGGTGGGTTCCCTCCCCTGTGATCTGAGGAATGTTAATCAGCCTCTCCTATCTGGCAAGTGTCCATGACCTTTCCAAAGTTCCTGAACTGACCAGGAATGTTAATTAGCCTCTCCCTTATGGGGGGAAAAGTGTTCCAAAGTTCCTGAGCTGACCTCTTTATTCCACGATTTTCTTTGTGCATGCTTCAATCTTGAAATTATTGTGGATAGTTACGTAGCTCATATCTCTGGTCCTCTGTACCTAGCTCTTGATATCTTTGTCTCAGGACCATCAACTGTAGTGCAACTATGCAATCTTTAATAAAAGAAACTAACTGATTTAAAATGTGAAGGCCAAAAGTCAGAGGCAGGAACAAAATTATCCAGTGTTCTAACAATGTAGAAATCAAGATAGTAAAACAAGGGGAGTTAGTTGTTAAACCAAGACTTGATACTATATTTGGGCTTGCTTTCTCTCTCTCTCTCTCTCTCTCTCTCTCTCTCTCTCTCTCTCTCTCT
>NW_021604640.1:2481789-2490202 GCF_004785775.1 Grammomys surdaster | reverse complement strand
TCTCTCTCTCTCTCTCTCTCTCTCTCTCTCTCTCTCTCTCTCTCTCTCTCTCTCTCTCTCTCTCTCTGTTTTGGGTAGTCCTTCCCATACTTTTGCCATTGAATCCTTAACTATCTTCCTCTCACCCCCTGAATGGTCTCCAGTACGTGCTTCTGAATTTTTTACACCCTTAGGTAGCACAAATAAAGTAACTTCCCCCCCACACAAACACACATATACACTGCTGAGTCTGCTGCCAGCTTCTCTCATCTCGGGGGCACACGTATATGGGGATTTCTCTCAAGACACTTCTCAACTTTGAGTGTACACACCCTAAGCCCCACCCTCTAAGGCTGCTTCTGGGACATAGTTTAGACTCAAAAGTCTCTCGTCCCTGACAATTGGGTAATCCTCACCCCTGTGTCTCTAGGCTGGGGATATCCCAGGAGGCTCTATCTCTGGCTAAAACCCTGAGGGGTGTATATATATATATCTTATATCCTTTGACTGTTTAGATGAGCTTATCCTCTAAGTGAGTCCATCTGTGCATTTGGCCTAGTAAGTCTATTGCTTGCTTTCTGGGGTGTATAGTTCTCCCTTCTTGAATGCACCATTGCCCTTTCTTCTCTAGGCAATAGTTGGTAAAGTGGCTAGCAATCTGAGTCCTTTCTTCTTCCTTGTGTTTTAAGTGAGGCCATTCCTTAATCCAGTCCCATTCCACAGCAGGTGTCTCTTGTAGGCCCATAACTGGGATGGGCTACTGCATAGCCACTTCTCAAGCCACTTGATCTGCCTGGTTTTGGTCTCAGGCCACTGAGTGTCTTCCCTTCTGTTTTTCCTTTCTGCAATTAATAGTACTCACAGTTGCTGATTTCATCAGGGCATCCAAAAAATCCAAGATTTCCTCTGATACAAGCAGTCCTCTCTCTTGTTATATAGCCATGTGGATGTGTGCTGTGGCAAAGGCATACCTGCTATCACTATAGATGTTAATTTTGTGGCCAGCCCCAAGTTCCACGACTGCTTTCTGGACCAACCTGCCATGGGGAGGAGGGGGTAAGAAGTTCAGCCCAGATGACATTTGTGCCATCCACCACAGCAGTACCAAGTTGTCTCTGATCAGCATGGAGAAAACTGCTCCCGTCTGCAAAGCAGGTTGACTTGGCAGGAGTTGGTTGGAGAGGTCTTTGCTCCACCCATGAGTTCCCTTTTTAGACAGTTGTGGCGCATTGAGCAGGAAGTGTATCTGTGCCCCCATCTTGGAGAGTAAGTCTTGCCTCAACAGAGGGTAGGGACAATCTGGGATGACCATAAATGAATGGGATACCCAGTCCATCCCTATGTCCACTGTTCTTTGGGTAGTCCAGGAATACAATTTGGTGCCAGTGGCTCCTTGGAACCAAAATCTTCTTTTGGAAATGGGGCCATCATCTTGGAGGAGAATCGAATGTTCAGGCCCTGTGTCCACCAAGAGTTAAGTGGGTTTCCCCTCCATTTTCAAGGTTACCCTGGGCTACAGGAGTGGGTCCAAACCTCATCTACCCAAATCACTGTCTTCACCCAGGGCTAACACCTTTGCTGTTTGGGGGTATTTTTTCCAAGGCCTGGGATTTCCTACCCCTGGCTTCTGTTTGTTAGGGCACTCTTGGGTCCAGCTGCTCCTCTACTTGCAATGTGCACACTCATCCTTTTCAAGGAGTTTTCTGTCTCTCTTTGATTGGAGTCTCCCTTCTGTGCTTTCCCTAACTACTGTAGCCAAGATTCTCTGTAAATAAATTCCTTTCCTTTCGCCTTTCTTTTTTTCCTTCCTTTCTTTTTCTCTGCTCTTTCTCATTCTTTGTCACCCTGTTATGGTAGACTTCCTCAGCAATCTACACTAAATCCTTTAATGACTTATCCTGTAGTCTCTCTAGACTCTGAAGCTTTTTCCAGAGGAAAAATATAACAACAAAACAGAAAATCATACCTATTTTGAAAATTATGAGGCATATTGAAGTAATATATCTTATACCTTATATCATCTTTACACAACTGATTTATATGTCTATCTATTCAGCTCTCAACCTAGAGCAGCCTGTAGTTGTACACTGCACTTTTTATTCTGGAGTCAGTGACAATCTTTTCTATCTTAGTTATGAACCGAAGACAAATCTTCCATGTGATTCAGACAAATCTGTTTATAAATTTCTTTTTTAAAAGCAAATAATCTCTCTGTCCTAAAAGTAGGTTACTTGATATTTTCAGAACAAAAATCCACCTGTAATTTCTCACAGCAGGTGACCTCTGCCTTCAAGCAGCTTCTTTATTTGAGATTTTCTTCGATGGAGTCATGTGACTTGTTCCAGTGCTACTCACTCACTCACTACTAGCACCACTGCCTGCTTCATTGCACTGCCACAGCTAGCAGAAGTTGCCCTTATCCTCTACCAGGTTCTTAACTACCTGGGCTTAGTCCATTTTTTTTTGTACTCCTTCGGATTCTTCAGTGCCATCCACAGCCACTACGGGGTAGGGGGGATGGAGCAGCAGCTGCAACAGGCCCAGCTTTGGCTCCTCCTTCCCTCTATCATCAGTTACCTCTTTCCCTAACTTCCCTCTAGTAGTTAATTAGGATGTTTAACAGGGTAGATTCAGTCCAAAACAATGTCAGTCAAAGTTCAAGAACACAGAGAACAATAATCAACACACAGACAGTTCACCCCTGCTACAGGCACAGACATTCCAAGCTCAAGATCACAGAGAAAGACAATCAACACACAGATAGATCAGCCCTGACATGGGCACAGAAACCACATTATACAGACAGTTCTCTTCCTTGCCATGGGAGGGTCAAGATGTAACACACAGAGAGACAATCAAGACATAGAAACCCACCCCCCCTGCAGAAGAATCCAGTTACCAGGCAACTTGGTCAGCTTATCTAACCAAATCTAATAGGTTCTCCCTTCTAGGGAGACAAGTGTTCCAAAGTTCCTAAGATGACCTCTTCACCCTAAAATATTCAGCAGGCAGGACAGAGTATAGCTCAAAGGTTTTGTGGCTGGCTCAGTGTTCACATTTCTCTTTCAGTGCCTACAGAGTACCTGACCAAATGAAAGAGACACACAGAGGTGAAGACTCCTTTAGACACCGGTTCTGCTTCTCCATGTACGGTAAGTTGTTTGAGTGTTGTCCACAGCAATCAGGCACCATTGTCAGTTTGTGGAAAAGAAAGCTGTTTTGTAGCAACAGCCTGAGTTGTTCAAAGGTTTTTATGGGACCTTTTTGGTCAACAACTCAAATGGATGCAACCCAGTTCTACCACTGAAAGTCTTGCCTGGTCTAAAGAAATGACCAGTTGAGTCTCTGAATCTCCCAATAGCCCGAAACCTTATTAGGATTACCTTAATATAACTTAGGATGTTTCCACTATACTAGGTTTCCACACCCCCAATTTCAGCCATCTTTCCCAACACATTCTATCTCCACCCTGTCTCCTCCAGCATGTAATCATCACCCCCCTGCTTCAGTCCTCATCTATCCCAATTCACCAGTAAATATATTTCCCTCTCACAGGAAGAATGGTGTGTTCCCCCTAGACCCTTCCTTGTTACATAACCTTTCTGGGTCTATGGATTATATGTATCTTATCATTTACTTGATGGGTAATATCCAAATATAAGTATATTCATAGCATATTTACCTTTCTGTACCTAGGTTATCTCACTCAGGATGGGCATTTTCTAGTTCTACCCATTTCCCTACAAATTACATGATGTCATTTTTAAATAATTGAGCAGTATTTCACTGTGTATTGTACCACATATTCTTCATCCATGCTTCTCTTAGAGGGATATCTCGATTGTTTCTGCTTCCTGGTTATTATAAATAAATAAACAATAACCATCGTAAAGCAACTGTCACTTTGGTAGAATGAAACATCTATTTGGTACATGCACAAGAGAGGTATAGTTGGATCTTAAGAAAGATTGATTGCAAACTTTTTGTTTTATATACATCCCTGCCACAATTTCTACTCCTTTCACTCCTTTCCCCCACCTCAACTATCCCTCAGATTCACTCCTCTTCCTTTCCCCTTCAGAAAAGAGTAGGCTTCCCAATGATAGCACTTGAATGTAGCATAAGAAAAATGCAATAAGACTAGACACAAATGGTCATACTCAGGCTGGAGAAGGCAACCCAGAAGTACAAGGGTTGCAGGACCAGGCAGATGAGTCAGCGACACTCACCTCCCACTATTACAAGTCCCCAAAGACCTCATACTAAAGAACTACAACTTATTTTCAGAGGAGCTAGCATCTTCCCATGTAGGCTTTGTGATTGCTTCCTCAGTCTCTGTTATGCCCTATGAACCCATCATAGTTGGTTCTGTGGACTGTAGCCTCATGGTGTTTTCCAACCCTCTAGCTCTTAAAAATCCTTACTCTCTTTCTTCTATAGAATTCCCCAGTTTCTACCTAATGTTTGACTGTGAGTCTCTGCTTCTGCTCCTATCAGGAATTTTATGTCTTGTGTGTGTGTGTGTGTGTGTGTGTGTGTGTGTGTGTGTGTGTGTGTGTGTTTGACCAACTACCTTATAATAGAGTTACCTGAAGGTGGAAGATATTTCTTTAAGTTAATTTACAATGGTTACTTCAATGAATAAAACGGCATCCCAAAACTCTGAAGACATTACCAATAAACTCTAACGGTGCTGCTGTGGGATCTTATAGTCCATTCTTAGATTCATGATGAAATGTTGAACACTCCAATCATGGACAGGTCTTGTATTCAACACCATAGCTACAGTGATACAAAATGATGAGTTTTATTATATTTTCATACATTTATATTATAATATTTTTTCTTACTTACATGTCTTCCTTACTTTATTTCCTTATCGTCCTCCTCCTAAATATATTTTCCTTCTTTTTACATGTTACACAATCTCATTACTTTTTAACCTTTTATCTTCTACTTGTAAGCTCTCTCTATCCTCTTTCATGCTTCCCTTTCTTTCTATCATGAACATCACTGACATAATTTTACATGTAAAAGAAACCATACAGTGTTTGTCTTACTTCTAAGCCCAATTTTCTTTTCTAGATACAGTGATTTACACTTTACATCTACTTTTCCCAAATGCATCATGATTTCATTATTTTTGTGGTTATATAAAATTACATTGAATTTTCTGTGTGTACTCATCAGTTCATAAATATCCAGAATTATTTTATTTACTTTTTTAAGAAGTGTGCAGGAATAAACACTAATCTGAAAAAATCATTGGAGTTTTGATTTATAGTTCTTCAAGTAGATAACCAGGAATACTATCTTTTGTTTTGAAGATATTGGCTTCTATCTTGAGTTTTGAAGAATATTATCCAGTTGCCTTCACTAGACAACACTATCAACAACATTAATTAAAGTTTCCCCTTTCATAATATCCATGCCAACATTTTTGTCAATTTTTTTTCTTGATGGATAATACATAGTCTAGCAAGGTAAATGTATTCTTGCAACAGAAGTATATCTGGCTGAAATTTGTCTGATTTCAGTAGCCATCAGCTTGGTTTAAATACAAAATAAATTACCCTAGACCTCAGGAGAGCTGAAATCTGATATTGTGTGATCATAATAGTGACATGTTGCTTTCCATCTAAGTGTAAGAACCTGAAACATATAAGGATTGGAAAGAATCATTTCCAAATTGAAGCATTTGTCAATTGAAGAGAACATCTGTTGCTGAGTCTGACATGGCCTTAGTGGCGAGAGAATGTCATGGTTCCTGCCCTTAAGACAGGGTCCATGGGCATGGGCATCCAGGACATTTTATGGATGCCATGGGCATAAAGCTTGTTTGGATAATAATGTACATACTTTACATTACTCCATAAAGGAATGTCCTTTCTATTAACTTTAATGACTTCATGATAGTCAGACAGCACAAATCCAGGAGGCAGAGGTGTGAATAATGTTTTAGCAGAATGGTAAATCATGAGACCTTTAGGACAGACCTTAAAGGTTGGGGAAAAAATTTCTAAAAACATGAGTCTGAAAATATATAATTTCTCAACTGTGCAAAACGTAAAGATGTATTATGAATTATATCAGTATCTTCAGGAATCTAAAGGAGAAAAGGCAGCTGCATTGAGCCAAGTTGTTAGAAAGATACTAAGGATGGAGATGAAGAGATTTAAGTATTATAGGAGATTCTACCCAGCTAAGTTTTTTTGTTTGGGTTTACAAAGGCAAACAAATTCCTGCTTTCAGGGTTGGCCTGGGACAGAGCAGGGTTAGGCCCAGGTGTGTAGAAATGGTAATTTGAGGACAAGTTCCCACCCATCTCTGCATAACAGAGGCAGGCATTATTTTTTAATTCTTTTGACGTGCTAAAAGAAAATGTGTGCTTGGGGCTGGAGTCATGTGATGCTGAATTTTAGAATAATCAAAAAGAAACCTGAAGTAAATAACTGAATTTTTATGTAAAATAAAAGACTGGGTTTCTGATCTGTAGGAGATGAGTTATCCTGAGTAAAATTTTAGAATAGCAAAAGAGAGTTGCTCCCCACATCCTGCCTTTTTGTGTTTATAACCCCTGTGTGAATAAGTAAAAATTATGATTTGATTTAAAAAAAAAACTGCCTCAAGCGCGCACATACACACACACACAGAGAGAGAGAGAGAGAGAGAGAGAGAGAGAGAGAGAGAGAGAGAGAGAGAGAGAGAGCTGTCTAGTGATCTCCAGAGAAAGCAAGTCAGAGAGAAAGTTTGCAAAACAGAGAAAACAGTCTTGAAGAAAGTCTTCTCCAGGAGAACATAGGCTGCCAGCTTTGATCCACAATTTGACTTCCAAATCTTTGTTTTTGTGGCTCCTAGACACCCCTTCTCTCAGAACTCCTCTCCAAACTGAGGTTGATTCTTGGCAATCTGAAATTCAAATTATTGTGGACCATTATTGGAACAGGAGACACATCTCTGAGAGAGGAATTATCTTCAGACTGGTGGAAATAGGACATTCACATACTTTGAGATCAGCCCATGGCTTGAGTTTACATTTTAATAAAATATATGACATTCTAAATTTGCTCTGTCCATGAAGCAGTCATGCCATTTCACCACATTTTAAGACACGCTGGAGAAGAGCAAAACACCAGATAAGACAAGCAAAACTGAACAACAGGAATTTTGTGTATCTTTTAAGTCCTTCTTTACAATGAAGAATCCTGATAGGAGAGAGCTTGTTTTCAGGCTAATGGCTAACCACAATGTTAGTAGTCAAGTCATTCATCAGCTTGCACTTTACTAGTTACTGAGTATTCATTAAATTCAAACAACTGTTGTTTGGATCAACATTATATTACTATATCAAATTTTATTGAAAAGAGTTATGAAGATGGAATTCTGCTGGTAGAAAAAATTTGTTAGCTTTCTGTATCCAAAATATAACTATTAATTTAAAAATACATTATATTGTGAGATTGGTGATATAAACATATAACCAATTTAATGCAGAGCAGGCAGATGCTAGACAGTGATAAGTCAGAAGGTGACTCTATGATATCCCTTTCAAAATGGTAGCTATAATTGAATTTTCACTAATGGACACCTCCAGCAGTTTATGTCTGTACTAGCTCTGAGGAATCACCTTAATTAAACCCCATACCATCTAACCTTCAGAACTGAGGTTTTCATTTTTCTCATAAATATATGGAAATTATACTTAGGTGTTCTGGATAGACCCAGAAGAGGGCAGGATGGATTTTCATTAAAATGCAAATTGTGCCTACCCATCAAGAGCCATTAACAGGAATTTTTAAGAGGATAAAAAAGTGACAAATTATATACATAAGATGTCCATATAATTTGTACAATCTTGGGCAATTTTATGAATAAACAGGGCTATAGCCTATTACAATAAGATAATAGGCATTTATGAAGCCTGTCTCATTTGAACAGGAATATCTGTCTGAATGTTTAGGACTTATCATAAAATAGAAAACAGAGGCTATTTAGAAAATGTCTAAGGAAAATGGAAATAAAATAACCAGCAGTAAAAATAAAAAAAATATTGAAATGTGTTGAGAGGAGTTGGTAGAGTTACAGTGGAGAGCAGGGATAATTATGATCAAGATATACTATATACATACATCAAATTTTCAAAGAATAATAAAAATTATTTTAAAAAGACAAAAATGATGGTTTAATTTCTTGTACTCTAACTTGATTTATCAAGAGACTCATAGTATAGTTTACATGGTACTTAAGATATAAAAGCTTGAATTGTACTCCATAGATTAATGAGTCTATTTTCATGGCAGTTCCATGCTGATTGTACACAAAAACCTCTGTAACATAACTTGAAATTAGAAATGATGGTAGTTCAAGCATGTTCCTGTCTTTATTTCTTCTTTCTTTCCTTTCTTTCTTTCTTTCTTTCTTTCTTTCTTTCTTT
>NW_021604640.1:2450869-2481779 GCF_004785775.1 Grammomys surdaster | reverse complement strand
TTTCTTTCTTTCTTTCTTTCTTTCTTTCTTTCTTTCTTTCTTTCTTTTATTCAGAATTGTTTTTGCTATCTTGTGTCTTTTTTGTTTCTTCATGAAATTGACCAAAACATGAGTACATATAAATTTAGCTACTTAATATTTAACATATATACTGAAAACATAAGCTGGAGACAAGAAAGTATACTCAACAAATGCTGTTGGGGAAGTTGTATCTGTCTATACATGTAGAAGAGTGAACATAGACCCTTATCTATAATCCTAAGCAAAATCTACCTTCAAATGAGTCAAACTTCTAAAATTGAAACCTTGAAACTTCTAAGAGAAACTATAGGCAACACCCTGTATAATATAGGTGTAAGAAAGTGCTTTCTGGATAAGATATTATTTCCTCAAAAATTAATGCCAACAATTGACAGGTGGAACTTCATAAATCTAAAATGTACATCTCAAAACCAATCAATCAGGTGAAGAGGAAAGCAATATAATGAGAGATAATACTTGCCAGCTATACATCTGTCAAAAGGTCAATATCCAGAATATATTAAGAAAAAGCAAACAAAACCCAATCCAAAACAAAACAAAAAATAACCTATCCAATTTGGAACCAGAAAAACAAGAACAGAGAGTTCTCAAAAGATCAAAAATAATGGTTAGGAAATAGGTAAAAAATGTTCATTGTACCAAGTAATTAGTACCTCTGGTACTTGCTATCTATTTTGCATTCTTTATTGCATAGATCCTGAGCCATGAGCGGGGAGGTTTGATGAAGACATCCCACAAAGAGCTGAGGGCTCCAAGTTCTCTTACAGTCTGCACACTGTCTAGTTGTGATTCTCTATGTTAATTACTAATGGGTGAAAGAAAATTCTTTGATGCATAATGATCAATGCACTGATGTACGTTTATGTTGACATGTTAATTAGAACTTTTTATTGCTATGTTCTTTTAAGAATAATTAATACACTCACTGGGGCATGGCCAAACTTTCATTAGCCTGCCTTTCAAGTAGAACTGAGTCCATCCCCACTGATACCTCACCCAGAAGCCATAGATTGTGAAAAGCTACTCTTTAGGCTTCCCCTAACACTTAGTGATAAATAAATAAATAAATAAATAAATAAATAAATAAATAAATAAATAAATTCTGCAAAGGGGCCTTATAGTCCTATATCAGGCAGTAACAGATATCCTTGTCAATCAATAGGCTGTAATGTTTGGAGTAGGAAGCTATATAAGGTCTCTCTCTCTCTCTCTCTCTCTCTCTCTCTCTCTCTGTGTGTGTGTGTGTCTGTCTCTGTCTGTCTGTCTCTGTCTGTCTGTCTCTGTCTCTGTCTCTCTCTCCTAATTGGAAATTTTATATATTTACATTAGAAATGTTATCCCTTTTTCCTGTGTCCCCTCTGGACCTGCCTATCCCATCCCCCTCCCCAAGCTTCTATGAGGGTGCCCCCTCACGTACCCACTCCTGTGTCCCCACCCTAACATTTCTGTACATTGGGGTATCGAGCCTTCACAGGACCAAGGGCCTCTCCTCCCACTGATGCCAGATAAGGCCATCCTCTGTTACATATGTGGCTGGAGCCATGGATCCTCTATGTGTATTCTTTGGTTGATGGTTTACTCCCTGGGAGCTCTCTTAACCAATGATTCAGCAACATCTATCTCATTCCTAGTATTGGACATTTTACTTGATAACATGATGTTGAATTGGAGTACAGTTTCTCATGCTAAATGGTAACTCCATTTAGATCCATTTGTGTATACTTAGTAGGCTTCTATGCTACAGTTTCCATATGACTTTTCAAAGTACCTTTAGTGTTAGTCAACCATCCATCCATCACCCAAATGCATGGTAAAGAACGCAGTATAGATTTTCAAAGTGTGTTCTTATGTGCCAGGAGCCCAAAACCAGGAAATTACCTGCTGTTCTGGGAACCCTAGTCAATACAAGGTTAAGAAAGGAAGTTCGTGGGTCTCAGGTCCCAGGAACTTAAAGAACATCTGACATTTCCTGGGAGCAAGTTATGACAGTGGGATGGTCTAAGGCAATAAGCATATGACAGTGGGATGATCTGGGGCAATAAGGATTCAATAGTGTAATAGTTCTAAGCAATGACCCTTGCTCAAACTTCCCGGTTTGCTGTGTCTTCATAACCTGCCACCGAAATTAAAGTTTCAGAGCTTGATCAGAACTCCAGACTAGCTCGAATTCTTTGTGTCTCCTGTCCCTTCATTCTTTTGCTCCCTTCCCTAGGGTCGAATCCCAGAGGGCCGGGGCACTTATGATTTCCTGAATATCTTTGTCTGGTATAATATCTATTTCATCTTTAATTTTAATGACTTGAATATACCCATTTGGTTTTGACTCAAGGTTTGTTACTTACGTTAATCTTTAAAATTACCAGTTCTTTGTTTTAGTGATTTTAAAATTATCTTTGTTTTATTAATTTTAGCCTTGATTTTGATTATCTGAATATTCTATACATTTGATTTATTTGATCATTTCAAAATAGTATTTGAATAATTAGCATCTATTAGTATAGAGCTATTTTCTCTCAGTGGCAGATTTAATAATTATGTTAGCATAGAGTTACTTTCTCCCAGTGACTGAACTAGTAATTCAGACATAGATACATCTTTGCCCCAGCCTGCAAAGAATTCAACAAGGACCTGGGCAGGGTGGCAAAGAATGAAGGGACAAGAGACATGAAGAAGGAGAGCAAATCAAGGGTTTTGATCAAGCTCTCCAATTTTAATTTCAGGCCACAGATTATAAAGGCACAGCAAAATGGAAAGTTTAGGCAAGGATAATTGCTTACAGTTATCCCACTATCATATCCTCATTGCCTACGACCATCACACTGTTGTAACTGGCTTCCGGGAAATACAGAAATACCAGACTTTCTTTAAATTCCTGGAGCTTGAGACCACAAATATCCTTTCTTAAACTTGTACTTTAACTGAATAGGTTTTCCAGAGCAGCAGGTAATTTTCTGGGCTTGGCTTTGCACATCTTAGTAAAAATAATGTTCTACATTTTCAAGGAAAATGGTCAACCACAGTTCTTCTTGAGAAAGTTTATACTTGAAATAAGACACAAAGACAGGAGTAATTAAGTGTACAAATAAAGGGAAAAGAGTATCTAAGCCCAGGATCTAAGTGTCTTGTGAAGAATTTCAAAACCTCCAGTGAAGGACAACAATATACTTTCTAACAATCTCAGAGACATGATTATAGGCAAAACATATTTCTTAAACTCATTGAAACACATGCATAATAAGATTCCTTTGATTTTTTAAAGCATTTTAATCTTATCCTTTCAGGATGTGAGATGCATTTTATAAACTACTTCATAATCTCATTTGATGATGAATAGTCCATATATTTAAATGAATATATAAAATAATTGTTATCATTAAACAGTTGAAATAATATGCTGTTAGAAGCCACTGAAGACAAACACCTTTATAATTCTTGAGAATCCTACAACCAGACTTTTTTAGAGACTTAAATCACCCCCTTCTTAAGTTCATTTTACTGTCTTTTTCAACATCTACACTTATATCTATTATTTTTTTAATAAACTTCAACTTTAAATTTATTTACCTTGAGATTATTTTCTGATGCAAAAGAATCCCTGCTTTGCTCAAGCACATGTCACTGAAAAAGTCTCAGTTATAGAAGGAAGCATTGACTAAATTTCTTACTATTATAGACATGAATCTGACTTGCAATCGAAACTCCCAATAATCTATAAGAGTAACACTAGCTAACACACCCAGCAACAGAAGATACAGAGCCTGAACAGGTCATTTTCTGTAATCAGGTGAGGCTTCCAGTGGAGGGATTGGGACAAAAACCAGCCACCTTTCCTTCAAGCTACAAATTTGACCTGGCTATAAGATGTACTGGGATAAAGGTAGCACAGAGCTTATGGAAGTGGCCAACCAATGACGGGTCAAGCTTGAGACCTATGCCATCTGAGGAAGCTTACCCCTGACACTGTCTGTATGGCTAGGCTCAGATGCTGGATAGTCCAGACACCTAGAATAGAACCAAACATGATCATCAACAAAAGTAAGGAAAGATTCCTAACAATATCCTGCAATACATTTCCATACCCATAGACAAAAGCCTAATATAATCATCATCAGAGGGAATTCATGCAACAACCAATGGAGCAGATTCAGAAATCTCCAGCAAATCATTAGGCAGAGTTCAGGAATCCTCCAGAAGAGGAAGAACAATTGTATGACCTACAGCGGTCAAAGACAACATAAGAAACTCACAGAATCATCTAATCTAAGCTTGCAAGGTCTCACAGAGACTAAAGAGACAATCAGGGAGCCAGCATAGGTCTGACTTAGGCCCACTTCGTATATGTTATGGTTGTGTAGCTTGGTCTTTTCGTGGGACTCCAACAGTGCATAAAACTCAACAAAAAATGGAAAGCGTTTCCATAAGAAAATGTTTTTTTAGAAAACTCAAATACCTAGGTAACTTGACTGTAAACTAAAAATGAAAAATTTTGACACAAACTATCAAACACAGAAAATCAGTGTAAGAACATAAGTGAGGAAAACTATTAACACATGATATTCAAAACTGAGAATTTGGAAACTATTTTATAAATAAAAAATAAAATTATATCTGAATACATTAGGTAGTAAAAGGATACTCTAACCATAATTTTTTAAAAATATATATAATTGGTGTTTTTTCTTCACTTTAATCACATATTGGAAAATTTAAATACTTGTTCAAAGTAACAATAGAAGATGAACACTGTGAAACATATTTGTTTTCTACATCCTCCAAAGGCCAAAGCAGTAGGGATATAATACAGATGAATTATACAGAGATGCACAATCAAATAATCAAATAAAAAAGCTTGTAGGAGTAACCAACCAATACCTAATTTGACTTAATACAGAACTGATACCCATTATTGCACAGATGCCCAGATAGTAGATAGCCAAGGGACCTAGCATAAATCCAAATAATATTGCTCTAAAAATAAGAAAAATGTAGTAATAAAACAATTCTTAATGATATTCTGCTATACTCATATATAAGTGCCTTGTTAAGTTATCCCCAGAGAAGATTCATCCTACAGCACATTGGAAGAAATATAGAGACTCACAGCCAAATATTATGTAGAAAATTAGAGAACTTGAAACACTCCATTGTAAATGGAATATCTCCATCATAACCATTGGACACAGAGCTCATGGAAACCTAAAGAGGAAGCTGAAATGATGTAGGAGCCAGAGGGGACAGAAGACACCATGAAAACAGGCTCTCTAAATCAGTATCAACACATCTCATATGAACTCACAGTGACTGAAACAACATACATCAGGCCTGCTTGCATCTGCATCATGTCCTCTGAACTTCTAATATGGGTTTGAGTTGACTGCTTTTATGAGATTTCTGAGTGTGTAAAAAAGTGAGTCTCTGATTCTGGGAAGTTTTCTTAGGCTCCTTTCCTTCTATATTTTGGCCTGTCCAATTTTTATGCGATAGTTTTGTTTTATCTTATATTTCATTTTGAGGGAATGAATGAACAAATGAATGAATGAATAGAAACCTGGATAAAAGGGTGAAAGTTCACAACTTGACTATCACTTATACCTGCTGGGAGAGTGAAAATGAGTTTTCTCTAGTCGAATGAAACTGAATATATTAACCATTCCAGGGAACGTCTCATATTCAGGACTACTTGAAAAACTTGTAATTGGACTCCGTATTTTTTTGTGTGTGTATTTATGTGCTTATAGTTTGGTAGGGTTGTGTGTGTGTGTGTGTGTGTGTGTGTGTGTGTGTGTTTGTTTCGCTACCTTTTTTAGATGAGGTTTTATTTTTTTGTGGGTTTCGGGGATTTTGTTTCTGTATTGTTTTTTGTTTGTCTTTTGAAAAAGGATTCAAAATAGGGTGGGTGGGGAGGGTAGAAGGACTTAGAGAAGGGAAAGAATATAGTCAAATATATTTAATCTTACAGATTCTTTTAAATGATAAATAAAAGAGATCCAAGCAACAAGTCTTAAATAAATCCCAGTAATCCTACCTTCAGTGGACCCCAAGAATTGCAACATAGCTGAAGAATGAGAACTGTTGTGTAGCCTTTGTGAACATGGCAGAGTTACTTAAAAAGTACATTAACTAATGAATCTCATTAATGGAATCTGTGAAACAAATAGTGGAAGGAAATGAATAAAATAGTTCAAGATCTAAAAGTGGAAATAAAATCAATGACAGAAGCATACTGAATGAAATCTGAAAATGAAACATTTAGGAACTTAAAGAGAAACTTGAAAGATAAGCTTCAGCAACAAATTATAAGAGATAGAAGAAATAATATTAGATATAGAAGACACACTAGATGAAATGTATGTCTTGTCAAAAATGTTAAATCAAAAAAATAAAAGAAAAGAAAAACAAAATGTGACACAAAGATCCAGGAAATCTGAGACACCATGACAAGACCAAATCTAAGAATATTAGCCATAGAAGATATAGAAGAAACTCTTTAAGACAAAGATAGATAAAATATTTTTAACAAAATCATAGAAGAATTTTTCCCTTATTACCCCCCCCAAAATAAAAGAGATGCATATCAAGGTATAAGAAGCATCTACAAAATAAACAAAAAAACAACAACAAAACCAAATTCTTTGGTCTAAAAAGAAAATCCCCTTGGCACATCATTATCAAACACTAAATGTACAAAGAAACCACAATAAAACCTGCAGGAAAAAATTACCAAATACATAAAATAACACCTGATATTACTATGGATATTCTAAAATCCAGAATTGAATGGAAAAATATTCTACAAACTCTAAGAGATGACAAATGACAGCCAGAAATTCAATACTCAGCAAATTTATAATCTCAATAGATGGAAAATATAAAACATTTCATGATAAAACCAAATTTAAGTAATATATATCTATAAATCTTGAACTTGAGAATGTACTAGAAAAATATCCCCAAAAAAGAGGTTAACCCTACCTAACAAAACAAAGAGAATAAAGAGAAGAAACACACACACACACACACAAGAAAAATTTAACAGGTATCAACAAACAGGGGCACTGATAACTCTCAACATCAATGGTCTCAGTTCCTCCAGTGAAAAGACTCATTAATAAATACAGGATAGATACCACTTCAGGGTAAAAAGGTGAGAAAATATTCTCTAAGTAAATGCATATAAGAAGCAAGGCATAACAACTTTAATTATGATAAAATGTACTTACAATCAAACCTAACCAAGGAGATATGAAAGGAAACTATCCACTCATCAAAGGAAATATCCAACAAGAATACATTGTAATACTTAACATTTTTGAAACAAACACAAAGACAGACAACTTTGTAAAAGAAACTGCTCTACAACTTAAATTACTATTGCTCATTATACAATTATAGTGGGAGACTTCAATACCTCACTCTTAGCAATAGACAGGACACCCAGACATATAATATATATATATTTCACCTAAAAATTAAATATATATGTATTTTCAGCACTTAATGGAACTTTCTTCATTATTAACCACATATACAAACACAAAGCAAGTATAAACTTTTATAAGAAAATTGACATAACAACCTTCCATCCTATCTGATTACTAAAAATTAAAACTGAATATCATCAACAACAGAAACAACAAGAAATTTACCTTATTAACTCATGGAAACTGAAAAACCAACTATTGTATGAAAATGTGTGTCAAGATAGAAATCAGCCAGGCAGTGGTGGCACACGCCTTTAATCTCAGCACTTGAGAGGCAGAGGCAGGCAGATTTCTGAGTTCGCGGCCAGCTTGGTCTACAGAGTGAGTTCCAGGACAGCCAGGGCTACATAGAGAAACCCTGTCTCGAAAGAAAAAACAAGATATCTATATATATATATATATATATATATATATATATATATATATATATATATAGAGAGAGAGAGAGAGAGAGAGAGAGAGAGAGAAGTAAAGAAACAAATGAAAGAATTGCTGGAAAATGAACACACATACTCAAACTCATGGGGCACAATGAAAGTGGTTCTAATAGACACATTCATCACATTCAGGGTAAACATTAAAAAAAATGGAAAGAGCTCACTCTAGTAACCTAATTGTATACCTGTTCTAGAAGAAAAGGAAAAACTGACACCCAAAAGAAACAGAGGGCAAGAAATAATCAAAACCCAGGGCTGAAATCAGCAAATAGACAAACAAAAAATAATACAAAGAATCTATAAAAAGAAGAGTTGATTCTTTGAGAAAGTCAATAAGATCAATAAATCCTTACTCAAACTAACTGAAAGGAATTTTGAATATCCAAATTCACTAAATTAGAAATGTAAAGGGAGACATGATAACAATCAGGAAATTCAGGAATCACTAGGATATAGTAAAAACTTCATTGCACCAAATTAGAAAATCTAAAAGAAATTGATAATGATATTGACACACTTCACCTACGAAAGTTAAATCAAGTTTAGAAAAGCAATTTTAAAAGATCTATAACCTCTAGTGAAATAGAAGTAGAAATTAAAAGCCCACATTTCAAAACAAGCCCAGGGCCAGATGGTTTTAGTGGAAAATGCTACTAAATTTATAATGAAGAGTTAGTGCCAATATTCTTCATTTTATCCCAGAGCATAGAAAGAAAGGGTATATGGTGCAATTTATTGTTCAAGGTCACGGTCACACTGATACCCTAAATAATAAGAGCAACAACGTCAAACAACACATGTTTATTTCGTTAGATGCAGACAGAGCCTTTGACAAAATCTAACACTCCTTCATGATAAAAGTCATTGGGGAATAGGCATAAAAATGGTGTGCCTCAGGATAAAAGAGATGATTTACAGCAAGGCCATACTCATCATCACCTTAAATGAAGAGAAACTCAAAGCAATTCCTCTAAAATTAGGAACAAAATGAGGTTGTACACTTGCTTCATACTTATTTAGTAAAATATTTGAAGTTTTAGACAACTAAAAGAGATCAAGGGTACACAAATTAGAAAGAAAGAAGTCAAACTATATTTACAAATACTGTCCTATACATAAGTGACCTAAAAAATTCCCTTGGAAAATTTCTACAACAGTAAAACATTTTCAGAAAAGTAGCTAGATACAGAGTTAACATTAAAAATCAGTAGCACTACATATATCCAAGTGACAAAAAGACTAAGAAGGAAATCTGGGAAACAACACCCTCCAAAGTAGCTTAAAATAATATAAAGTATTATGGGGTGGCTGTAATAAAGCAAGTGAAAGACTAGTATGATTAAACTTTAATGTACTGAACAAAGAATTCAAGAAGCTATTGGAAGATGAAAATATCTCCCATTCTCATGGTTTAGTATGATAAATAATGCAAAAAATGACAACCTTATGAAAATATATCTACAGATTCCATTCAATTTCCAATAAATTCTAACGCAGTTCTTCATGGATCATGAAAGTACAGATCTTAGCTTCATAAGGAAATGAAAGAAAAAAAACAGGGTATCTAAAACAATCTTGAACAATAAAAAACCTACTGGAATTACTATTAGCCCTATCTTCAAATATTCTTACAGATCTATAGTCATAAAAACAGCATAGTCTTGGCATAGAAACAAATGCTTTGATCAATGGAATAAAATTGAAGTTCCAGACATAAATTCACACACCTATAGTCACATGGCTTTCAATAAAGGAACCAGAAATACATACTAGAAAAAAAAAAGAATTCATCTTCCACAAATGTTACTTCTCTAAATGGATGTCTCCATGTAGCAAAATGCAAATAGATCCATATTTATCTCCCTGCATGATACTCAATTCCAAGTGGATCAAATAACTCAACATAAAGTCAAATCCTCTGAAAATCATAGGAGAGAAAGTGTGGAATAGCCTTGAACCCAGTGACAATGGAAAAGACTTTCTGAACAGAAAACAGCAAACAACCACATTAAGATCAATAGATCAATAATTAATAAGGAACAATTTGAAACTGAAAGCCTTCTGCATGGCAAAGGACACAATCATTTGGACAAATCCGTAGACTGCAGAATCAGAAACTATTTTTAACAACACCACATCCAATAGAGGGCTAATATTCAAAATATATAAATGACTCAAAAAAAAAACCCTGCATATCAAGCAAACAAATAACCCCATTAAAATGAGCTACATATATAAACAGAATTTTCAAAATAGGAAACTCAAAGTTCCTAGAAACCCTTAAAGAAATATTCAGCATCCTTAATTTTCAGGGACATGCAAATAAAACCTACCTCGAGATTTCATCTTCTGTCAGAATGTCTAAGATCAATAACAAATTGACAGCTCATGCTGGCAAAGATGTAGAATAAGGGAAACACTCCTCTGTTAATGCTAGAACTGAAAGCTTATAATACACTATGGAAATACCAGTTCCTCAAGAAGATGGGATTTGATATACCTCAAGATCCAGCTATATATACCACTCTTGAACGTTTATACAACAGGGACACTTGCTTAGTAACTAATGTTCACTTTTGTTATATTCATTATTACTAGAAATTGGAAACAACCTAAATACACCTCAAGAGATGAATGTACAAAGAAAATGTAATACAGTTACACAATGGAATATTAATCATTAAGCAATGACTACATGAAACTTTCAGATAAATGGATGGAACTATAAAAAAAGTCATCCTTCATGAGATAACACAGACTAAGAAAGAGAAATATGGTATTTGCTTATATGTGACTATTAGCTGTTAAGTCAATAATAGCCATGCTACAATCTGTATAACCACAGAAATTAGATATATATATAATAAGAGATGAGGAAAGAGAGATAAATCCCTCTTGAAAAGGCAAGTAGAATAGATAATTATAGGTTGACAGTTGGATGAGGGACACTGGAAATGGATAATCAGCTGATGAGGGGGAGGGAACATCAGGAGAAGACAGGGAAAAGTGAGGTACTGCTAAAATATAGTGCCATTTCCTGGCAGTATGTATGTAATCCTAATACAATAGAATCTTCCATATATATATATATATATATATATATATATGTATATATATATATATATATATATACACACACATATAATATCTATAGCACATTATATATGAAGGAGATCTAAATGAAATCTCCAAATAAGAAGACAGAAATACAAATGGCCACCTCTTGTCACAAAAGAAACTTTTCAGTAGCAGATATTGCTTACCTTTACTTGAGTTTTAGGTCAAAGGGGTCCTGCAGGAGTGCTCAAACAAAAGTTTGCTCTCCACAAATGTACTGCAAGACCTTATAGCAAAAGAAGCCATCTACAAAACATATCAAACCTAGATAAATATCTGGTGCCTACCTAAATCCTTTACCTCTACAAGACATGGTAATGAAACAGTGATATAAAGCTTGTGGAAGTAACCAATAAATATCTGTTTTGACTTAAATCTAACTCCACCAGATAAGATCTCTGGGTGCAGTTGTGTACTGAAGGACAGCCTAAAATCTTATTGTGTAATAATTACAATCATCAAGTTTAAACTTATTTTTAAAATTGAAGAAGATATCTGCAAGATGTTTATCAAAGATAACCATAACATGTTTAGAGACTATTCACTAGTACCTGAGTAAACTATAATTTTATTCCTTCCACTGACAAAAGACTAAGAGCCAATTGATTGAAGCATACAATCATAAATACATTAACAGAGGTCCCTAAAGGATTAATACTTGTCTGTGAAGATAATAAAGATTGTGGAAATTATCAGAATTCATATTTATACTGAATCTTTAAAAATCTGCATTGTGCCCAAGCAAGTGATGACATCTTGATTCGAAAACAATTTTATGTCAGTATAATGTTGATAGAACTGCTTTAAGTTTTAAAGTGTATCCATTGATCCTGTGATTCCACTTATACATATCTAAATTAGAATCCCTACACTACCAATTTTCTTAGTATTACATAGATGGCTTTAATGATGTTCATCAAGAGAATATAGCACACACACACACACACACAAAAACGTTTTCACTGAAATGCTAGTTGTTCCTGTGGAAGTTAAAGGGTAATTTTGCATTGTTACTCCATCCTCTTTTCTGTTTGAACATTTAAAATCCTTTGGCAATCTTCTTGACATCACAGAAAAGTCTAAAACTTTTCACTGACTTGTTAATCTGTTAGTCAGGTAAGTGGAACACAGTGACTTTCATTGATTGTGTTGCACTTTGTAGTTTGTTTCCTGTGGGAAGGAAGTAAAATAGATGCAAACCTTATTCAAGACTTCTAGATATTGACATGCATTAACACTGTTATTTAAATGATGCCATTTATTTGGAGATCTGACCTTTGGAAAAATGTTGTTTGTGCCAGTGACTTTGCTCTTTTATTCTTGAAATCATGTACTTCTTTGATGACAGAGGATGCACACTGACAGGCCTGACATGGCATCACACACAGAAAATGACTCCCAGGATAGAAATTAAGAAAGAATTGAAATGAAAACGGTTTCTTTGACAAGCAAATATTTCCAATTTATGAACTACACTCTGGAGCTAGAATAAAAGTAATGGAAATTTATTACAAATTCAAATATAGTTTCAATCAGGCTTAGAAAATCACTAATATTGTATCATTGCTGAGAGGAAGGATTCTGTAATAAGAAGCCACCTAAAGGATTTATCTTGCTTTAAGATATAATTAGCTTCTCATTTACATCTGTACTGTTATTCTACATTATGTATGTATAACATATAACAGCTGATTATAGTTCTATTTTACTAAAAGTATACAAGGAGATCTGATTTTAGGAGTGATGTGTAAAGAATCATACTATTCATATGTAAAAGCAGACAGAAAACCCTTATCAAGAAACCAAAGTGGTCATGTAGATGACACAGTAAACAAGAAATGTAGGTGAAAAGCTTTCTGACTGATTTCTAGTCCTTAGAGCTATGAAATACATATTTAATGCAACTAAGAATTCAGCTAGTGTTTTATGGCTCATTGGACTAGAAATTCTTCCATGTACTTGATCCATGCATTTTATGACACAATTCTTTCACATTCCAATCTCTGCCATATATAATTTCTGTTACTGTACCTTTTGTTGTTGTTACAGCTTCCTAGCAGCACTTTGTAACATCAGAAACAAAACAGCCTTTTGGATCAAATAAGTATACAATTATAACTAATGCTTTTTTATTTTAACCGGATCAACACTTCTTGTACAATTAAAATCATCACTACATTCCTTATAGTACCGGAAACAAGATAAGTGCTATGTAAATATTTGTTATTTTATGTTAGGCAATGATGATAAGGAAAATAACTTTACAGTTTAATGTACAGTTGAATGCTTAGTTATCCACTTGACAATATTTAGGAGCATTTGTAGGATGAGCCTTTAAGTGTGCCTGTGCAGGATTATCTTGATCAAGCTAATTGAAGTGAGAAGAACTGTCCACTGTGGGTGGCACCAATCTCTTATTGGAATCATATATCACATAAACGAGAAGATGCAAAACAACAGGCATAAATCTATTTTTCTTTTCTGACTATGGACATAGTAGGAGCAGCTACTTATCATTTCCGGCTGTATTGACTTCTCAACAGGATGAACTGTACATTAATTGTGCACAAAATATCCAATTATTTATACTCTAAATTGTTTTGGTCATGGCATTTAAATCACAATAACATGAAAAGAAACTGAAATATATAAATGGGTATATCTTTTAGTTACAGGATATCAATATATAGCCAGAGTGGTCCTCAAACCCCTGATAATCCTTTTGCCTATACCTTTCCAATGCTGGGTTACAGGCATTAACAAAAAATAGCCTCATAGAAGGCTTGCTCAGGAGTGCCACATCAGAGATTTAATTCTCCAAGACAAGAAACCTGACTTTTTTCAATCCACATCAGTTCATGGCTCTTAACAGCAAAGTGGAACATATGCAGATCATGTAAATATGTTCGTTTTTTCCAGAGAAGATGATTTGCATACCAACTTATAAAAGAGATTTCGACAATACACCATAATTTTTATAATTGTGAAAAAATGTTAACTTATTTAACGTTGTTAGCTATTTAAAAAGACTATCTCATTATACCTTTGGGTCAATGTTGTTTACTATATTACAAATACAACTATGGGAGCTATTTTTTTTAGCTTACTGAAGTACAGTTATTTTGCCCTCTCAACTTTTTGAATACTTCTCTTAAGATCCTTGAAGTCTACATCAGTCATCTAAAACCTAGTACTATGGGATATAGTCAGCACAATATAAATTTTTTGTCAATAAAGTATTATTATAATATAGCCATGCTCATTCATTTAGGTATATTCTGTGGATGGGTTTATGGGATAGTGGCATACTTGAGAAGCTGAAATAGCAGCTCTCGAATAATGCCATTTTTTAAAAAAAATCCTGCTACCTAGTCTTTTATAAAACGTGATTGCAAACCTTTAAACTTGACTCATGTGATTAACTTTTTAATATATTTTCTGTCTTACAACATCTAGTTTATAACAATTTTGCTTATTTTAATAAAATAGATTATGATGCATTTCTTTGAGATTTTTAATTAATTCAATTAAATTTTGTCAACAACTAATTGTTAAAAATTAGTGAGAATTAGATTTTATTTGTGAGAAACTTTTAATTTACTCAGCATCTTTAGCTACTTACAATGACTATCTCATCATATATGAATCAGTTTTGTTAACTATCTTATAAATGTGAGTATGTGAGCTATGATTTTAATTATTGGAATAGTTATTTCATCCTTTCAATTTTTAATTTTCAATGACACACTTTTTTAAAATGTTCCCATTCCCTACTTGACTTTTCTAATTTTGCCACTTCAACATTTTCTTTGTTGGTTTTATTATTTTTTTCTTATTTCCAATTTATGCTTATGCTATAGTGATACCATATATTTTCCTTACCATTCTTAGTTTTTGTTGTTATTGTTTCTATTGTGAGTTTGTATCATTGATTTCAGCCATTCTATTTCCCAAGATAAATACTTGTTTATAGTATCTATATACTTATTCATTTATGTTTCAAATGTGATTAACTTATTAATTTACAAATATATAGAGGTTTGTAAATTACAGTTTGTGGTTAATTTCTTTTCAATTGCTTTGTGTCAGAGATGTTATATATTTTCCTTATCATTGTTAACTTCTGTTTTTTCTTTTTCAATTGTGACCTTTTTATCATTGATTTCAGTCTATTTCCCAATAAAAAGACTTTATTTATAATATCTATGTATCTATATATTTATCTATTTGTGCTCTTTAATTTATTAATTTATGAATAATATTCAGAGTATTTTAAAATTGTCCCTTGTAGCTAAATTCAGCTTCACTGCTTTGTGTCAGAAAAAAAGGTATGTAACAACTATGAAACATATTTTTATATAAGACGTATGGTCATAATTTAAGTATCATGTTCAATTGAACAATATTAAGTTTAGTGTATTTCCTTTCCCCTTTTTATATTAGCTTTATTTATTTGTTTTAACATGTAAGTTTATTAGCGTTTATAATTTGAGAGCTCAGAAAATTGACATGGGATGCACTGGATTAAACTTCAAGTACAGCAGGAACAACTTCCTTCAAGAAAACCTGAAGAATAACCTGCTCAGTGTCCAGAACTTGTCTGCATTCTTGGTTCAAGCTTCCTTCTGTCTTCAAGATGTATCACTCCAGCTTCTGTTTTCATGATTGTGTATCTTTTTTATGTCTAATCTTTCCAGCTTCTATGAAAGTAAGATTTCTTATTATTGTGTTAGTCTCACCAGGATAATGTCTCCACCTAATCAATTTGTAATGCTACTATTGCCTTTCCTGCATAAAGTAACATAGTCATGTGTACCAGGGCTTAAAATGTGCACATGTGTTGGGAACTATCATTTTGCTTACTACATCAGAGCATCCAAGAGGAGAATAATACAATAGCATTTCAATAAAGTTAAAGATTTCCCACTGAATATTATTCAATATGTTACCAAGGCTTTTATGCACTAAGTGATGTACTCCTCTTAGGGGTGATTTTTTTTGAAAAGCATATTGATTCTGTCCTTTGTGAGATATTTCTGGATTCTGCATTTCATAAGATATTTCCAGATATTATTTTCTTTCTCATATTCTTACATCATCTTTTGCTTTGTCTTATCCACATCTTATCTGGAATTTTTGAAATTCCTTGTGACTGATTTTTTTTTCCTAAACATAGATTTTACTAAATTTGTTTTTTGTAGATAAATGTAAATTAAACCTTCTTTGAGAGTCCATTTCACTCTGGTCAGAATTACTATCATCAAGAAATCAAGTGACAACAAATACTGGCAAAGAGGAACAGTTATTAATGGTTGTGGGAATGTCATCTAGTTCAGCTACTTGGAAAATCACTATGAAGATTCCTCAATTAGGTAAAGCAGTATGTCCATATGTATAAAACCCAGATATTATGCTTCTGGAAATAGACCAAAAGATTTTACATCCTATTACCAAGATACATGTTCCTCCATAAAAAATCATCTTAAATGTTCATCAACTAAAAATGGATAAATGCAGCACAAGAACATAATGAAATTTTATTCAACTGTAATGAAAAATAAAAATTTCAGGAAGATAAATTACACTTGGAAAATATATGTACTTAGTGATGTATCACAGGCAGAGAAAGACCAGTGCCATATACTCTCCCACATATGTATGTCTTAGCTCCAAGTCTCTAATTATATGTGTTCTACTTAGAGTATCTGTAAAAGCCTGAAAACTAGAAAGATACCAGGAAGTTTCTTTAAGAAACATAAAAAATATACCCAAGATTAAATTAGTTCAATTGATCTAAAATATCTGCGCTTTGAAAAATGCAAAAACACTTATAGAAAATATAAAGAAAACAAATAAATGGAAAGTTATCTTGGTATTGAGTTTGAAAATATTACTCACTTATAAAGAAAAAAAATGAAGTGAAAAGGCTTGTAGGAAAATTGATGAAACAGGAATGAATAATGTTAATAAAGATCATAGAATCTTAGAAAGAAAAAAAATGTTCTTACCCATATATTATATCTATTCAATAATATATGTACATATGTTAACAAATATATATATATATATATATATATATATATATATATATATATATATATCTGAAAATGTAAAATGAAATGTAAAACTCCACAAATTCCATTTGGAATATCTATTTTAACTGCATTGACATTCACTGAGTTGTTTAAACTTTCTGTTTAATTTTCCTGAGTAATTTTTTTAATGCTTTCCAAGTTTTTATTTTTTTATTTATTTTATTTTTTATTTTACTTTATTTTATTTTATTTTTTATCTTTTTCACACTCCAGTCATTTTTCTGCTCCAGGTCTGTCCTCTGGCTGTTCCTCATCCCATACCTCTTCCCCCTCTCTTCCCCCTTGCCCCCATGCTACCAGACCTCCCTACTCCTGGGAGCCTCACATCTTTTAAGGTGCATCTTCTCTGACTGAATCCAGGCCTGGCAGTCCTCTGCTGTGTATGTGTTGAAGGCCTCATATCAGCTGGTGTTTGCTGCCTGGTTGGTGGTCCAGTATCTGATAGATACTCAGGGATCCAGGTTAGTTGAGACTACTGGTCACCTCCTACAGGGTCACCCTCCTCCTCAGCTTCTTCCATCTTTTCCCTAATTCAACCACAAGAGTCTCCAGCTTCTGCCCATTGGTTGGGTGTAAGTATCTGTATCTGACTCTTTCAGCTACTTGTTGGTCCTATTGGATGGTAGCCATGCTAGGCTCTTGTCATACATGTCCTTTTGTGTCTGAGTTACCTCACTCAGGATTATATTTTCTAGCTCCATTCATTTGCTTGCACAAGTCATGGTGTCCAAAAAATGGGATACAGAATTAAACAAAAAATTCACAACAGAAGAATCTCAAATGGCTGAGAAGCACCTAAAGAAATGTTTAAAGTCCTTAGTCATCAGGGAAATGCAAATCAAAACTATCCTCGATTCCACCTTATGACAATCAGAATGGCTAAGATAAAAAGCTCAGGTGACAGCACATGTTGGCGAGGATGTGGAGAAAGAAGGACACTCCTTCATTGCTGGTGGGATTGCAAACTGGTACAACCACTCTAGAAATCAATCTGGAGGTGCCTCAGAAAATTGGAAGTAGATCTACCTGAAGACTCATTTATATCACTCTTGGTAATATTCCCAAAAGGTGCCCCACCATGTCACAGGGGTACATGTCCTACTATGTTCATAGCAGACTTTTTTGTGATAGTCAGAAGCTGGAAAGAACCCAGATTTCTCCAACAAAAGAATGGATACAGAAAATGTGGTTCACTTACATAGTAGAATACTACTCAGCTATTAAGAACGAGGACATCATGAGTTTTGCAAGTAAATGAATAGAACTAGAAAATATCATCCTGAGTGAGGTAACTCAAAGACCATATAAAGCTCATGAAGAAGGAAGACCAAGTGGGGGTGCTTCGGTCCTTCTTAGAAGGAGTAACAAAATACTCAAGGGAGCAAATATGGAGACAAAGTATAGGACAGAAACTGAAGGAGGGGCCGTCTGCAGACCATTCCACCTGGGTATCCATTCCATGTGCAGTCACCAAAGGTAGATGCTGATGTGGATGTCAGGAAGTGCATGCTGACAGGAGCCTGACATAGCTGTCTCCTTAGAGGTCTGCAAGAGTCTGACATATTCAGAGGCAGATGCTCACAGCTAACCATTAAACTGATCATGGGGCTCCCAATTGAGGAGTTAAAGTGAAGACTGAAGGAGTTGAAAGGGTTTGAGACCCCATTAGGAGAGCAACAATACCAACCAACCAGGGCCTCCAGTGGTCTAAACCACCAACCTGGGAGCACTTAGGGAGGGAACCATGGCTCCAGCTATATATGCAAAGGAGAATGGTCCTGTCAAGTATAGGTGGGAGAGGAGATCCTTGGTCCCATGAAGCCTGGAGGCCATTTGTGTGGTAATTCAAGGGTGGGGAGGTGGGAGTGGGGGGGGTAGGTGGGAGCACATACTCATAGAAGCAAGAGGAGGGGGGATGGGATATGGGGTTCTTGGGTGGGAGGTGGGGGAATGGGGTAAGGGGAAAACATCTGAAAAGTAAATAAAATATCTAACAAAAAAAGCTAATGAAACAATAAAAAAAAAGAAAGAAAGATTTGGCTTGGAGAGCTTTGCCCCATCTATCCATTCATCCATCCATCCAAATGTGTGTTTGTTTGTCTATATGTTTATGTATAGGTTATGTGCATATATATAAGCATGCATGAATACTTGTAGAGTTGGTTGTGACAGATACTCAGGTCCTGCCAGTGTGTTGGTATATGAATGTTTGAATGTATACATGTTTGTGCATATGTGCCTGAGTAAAGCATTTTAATTAATTTCTTTTCATTCCTTTCTGGTTCACAAAGTGTTAACCAGATTAGCCAGAGAGGCTTCTAACTGATTCACCAGAGATAGAAGCCCAGCAATAAACCTTTTCATTTAATCCCCTGCTGTTTTATGATGAGGTGCTAAACAGTTTCTTGCCTCAGAGGAACACAAAGAAGGCAGGTCAGTTACTGAAGCATAGTGACTTAGACAGTTAAATATTTTATTATTATACAGCAACCCTATGTATATTGTAAGACTAAGTCTTACCCCCTTACAATGCTCTTCCCCCTTTGTTGTCTCAAGAAGAGCCAAACAAGAAAGAACCACTGGGCTGGCCCCTGGCAAACCATGTGAAATAGCAGATGAGTTTTTCTTTCTTTATTCTACATGGGAAAGATCATAACAATAAAAATTTCCTGCCATTAGGGACCTCAGAAGTAATTTTTTCCATTGATCTTGTGTAATTTGTCTATCTAGTATAAGATTTAAAAGGTATAATGAAGACAGATAACTATTATGATAGTCAGTTTGATATTTGCTGTGCATTAGCTACATATTGCTAATAAAAACTATGTTTTGATTTAAACAAGGCCTGCAACAATTTTAAAGCCATTGCAGAATTAAAAATAAAATATAATTATATAATATATAATAATATATATTAATAATAATAACATAATAATATAATTATATATAATATATAGTATATTAATATATAATAATATATAATAATATATAATATATAATAATATAATAGAATTTAAAATATTATATTTAACATGTAGTTATTTAACCTTTGTATATTGCAAAGTCAGAAATAATAATCTGATAACTTTCTTCTGTAAAAGTGAAAATGGCATTTTTCTCATGTGTGTGGGCTATCGTTTTCAAAAACCCTTATATTTGTACAATGAAAAATATTTAGCCTTTAATTTTAGTGACAGATCTTTGTTAATATGTCTGAGATTACTCTAGTGACAATTACAATATGATATGTTTGAATTTTTCTCCTCATAGCCAATCACATAGATAATTTTCAGTTTTCTTGACACTGAGGCTGATTATGTACTACTAACTTAAGAAATAAGATTATCTAGTGGAATAAACAGAAAACAATTTGGTATGGCCAACTTACCTGATTGTATCTCCTACAAAATATTCACGTTTCTAGAAGTGATGTAATGAAAAAGTAAATCATCATGTTGATATATGTATGTTCTGGCATGTAGATATTTTATTGTCACAACACTGCAGTGAGCTACATGAATAGAAGTTTAAATTCATATAAAAATAATTCTATTATGCACTATTCTGTGAAATGTCTGGCCACATGACTATACTCAATTGCAAGATGCATAATATAATTCTGTGTACCAAGCAAGATTCAAGCACTGATATGCAATTTTGCAAGTCAAAAGGACATAAATGATACTGAGTACTGTGAAATGTGGCCAGATTGATATTTAAAAAAGGGTAGGTAGTTCCTGAGTATTGGAAACCAAATGAAGGTTATATCAGAGTAGGAATAATGCATGGATCAGGAAAAAACATAATGTAATGAATGACAAATAAGAAAAGTATTTAAATAAAAGACATTGGCAAGTGATACTGTTGTAGGGATAAAGAAGATAAAAAATGTTGCCAGAAAATTTTCTGATCAAGGAGAAAATTGAAATAAGTGATACCTGGGGGAGAATGATTGTGATCAGGCTAATTCCAAGTAACGAGCATCTTAAGAATATATTATTGAATCCCTCAAAGTCATTAAAATATTGCACATGTTATTAATATGACAAACAGATGCTAAGATTAACAGTAATACTGAAATGTCTAAATACGGTGAAGAAAGAAATTTTACTACAAGGCTAAGATTGCTTGATGTCAATCATTAGGTTTTTGACAGTTTTTCAGAATTGTGGGTAGAGAGGAACTCTGAATAACATTCTCAGGAATAAATAAATATAGACTGGTTTTAAACAAGGACAATTAATATTATTGGAGTCTCTAAAATCTGCGTTTAGTATATCTGTTCCTTAAAAAAATATTTATTTTATTTTCTTCATTTAATTAAGGAAAGTGAATTTAAACTTAATGAACTAATGTTTTCAATTTTAAAAATATATAGTGGTAGTTTGTGAAGAAAACCTTACTGAAATCCATATTCCAGTACTACTATCTTTGATAAAATTTTATATGCTTATGATTAAGTAATATTCCCACATGCTCCTATATGAAACTTATTGTGTTTATCTTCAGTATAACCTACAATCAGTAGTTGCATTTTTAAACTGAATGTTCATATATTTCTGGATATCAACTAAAGGTATACTATCCATTACAGAAAAAGTGAAGGTTCAGCAGAATCAAAGTATGAATGATAAATCTTACATTTTTCAAGTTTGTCTATTTAAATCTCTGATGTGATAATCGGTAATTTCTAGGCCTTTTTATTAATATTACTGAAATTCAAGATTAATGATTATTGTTATTCTGCAAAGAAATAATATTTGTAGGACAGTTGAGGAATGTCATTCTGTTTCTAAAGAATTATACAGAGTTCCTGACAAGTTTTATATCTGTTTTTACCTGCTAGGTCAAATGTGCCCACTGGTACAGCAGTTGTATTGCTATTATGTTTTAGCTAAATACTTAGTGATTCAACTTGAGGCCTGGCCCACAGTAAGGATTTCATACCTGATATTAGTCAAAGCAACATGGAAGGGAAGTCATATGCCGTATAACAGAAAGTGCTATTGTAATTTCTTAATGACTATATTATCAAATTATCTTCTAGAATATTTATATTATTATCCATAGTCTTGGGCTGATTTCAGTCTTAGAAAAATAGGATTATTTTTGTAGTAAATAATAATCAGTACAGAGATGAATAACTAGATTAAGTGAAATGATTATGGGACTGAGTGCCCATTCATAATTGAGACTTGTACATTATGGAACATCACAGAAGAATGGGTAGAATGAATGTAAAAACTGTGAGATACAGAGCATACCTGTAAAATACTATACTTTAAACTTGGTATGCCTGATGGTTGGCTCTTTTTACCTGCATGAATTTGAGGCAGCCAAAACACCATGGTTATGTGGAGCTGATGATCTCCCATACCTACTCTATTCAAAAGCTATTCTCAGTGGCTAGTTGTTATGGGAGAGAGAATTCTTCTTTATTGATGTTGAAGCCATTAATAGAATAACCCTTTTCTAGTAGTTGGCACCAAACACATGAACATATGAATAATACTAACTGGACTTAATGGGTTATATAAAAGAAAAGATAGAAAATTGGGAGAGGAACATGACGGGGGGAGTATGGGGAGAATTCACATGTGAAATTCATATTAGACATGATACTATTATACATATGGATTTCTCAAAAACAAAGTTTATGTTTAAAAAAAGTTTGCAAATTGGTTTCTGAAAGTAGCCACTTGCTTGGTTTAATCTAAATACAGGACTTTTTTTCTTCTATGCATAAAAATTGGAGCAAAACCTAATTTTTATTCAATTTTTGAGTGATATCAAAAATAAA
The DNA here is from genome assembly GCF_004785775.1 of Grammomys surdaster. Classification (NCBI taxonomy): domain Eukaryota; kingdom Metazoa; phylum Chordata; class Mammalia; order Rodentia; family Muridae; genus Grammomys; species Grammomys surdaster. Next base: position 2,458,807 of record NW_021604640.1, on the reverse strand, counting down.
TGATTTCTGTTGATAGATAAAAGTTAATTAAAAGAAGTTATATAAATGTAACCAAATATTCATAACTGCATTAATCTTTTATATCATTTTTTATTATTTCTTACCCATACAGTCTCTCATCTGTGAAAAAAAATAGCATCTTAAGCATCTTCTCTCTATGGAAAGCTTAAGAAGGTAATGTACCAATATTGTACAGTTTTTATCACTGTTTCTCTGTAGTAGGGCTTGAGGTTAGAGATCAGGTGTGGAAGGAGACTGGGGAGATGTACAGAGTCAGGAAATTGAACAGAGGTGTGTAGCAATGGGGCATGGGGACCTGGGGTAGCTAACAGAAAGTCCCAGATGCCAGGAATGTAAGAGGCTCCTAGGATCCAACAAGGATGCCATTAGCTGAAATACCCAACAAAAGGGAGAGAGAACCTGTAGTGACCATATGGAGAGGTTAGGCACAGTCCTTGGTTAAGGGATGGGGCCATCCAACCTTCTCAAACATTCTAATCCAGAATTGCTCCTGTCTAAAAGAAATACAGGGACAAACAGTGGAGCAGGTACCCCACCTGTGGATTCATCCCATATGCAACCACAAAACCCAGTCACAACTTCTGATGCCAAGAAGTACTTGCTTATAGACACTGATATAACTTTCTCCTGAGAGACTCTGCCAGACCCTTACCAATACAGATGCAGATGCTTGCAGCCAACCATCAGACTCAGCACTGGGACCCCAGTGGAGGAGTTAGGGGAAGGACTGAAGACATTGAAGGGGTTTTCAACCCCATAGGAAGAACAACAATATCAACAAACCAGTCTCCTCTGCCTAGAGCACCCAGGAAATAAACTACCAACCAAAGAATACACATGAAGGGACCAATAGCCCCAGCTGCATACATAGCAGTGGATGGCCTTTATCTGGCATCAGTGAGAGAGGAGACCCTTGATCCTGTGAAGCCTTTATGCCTGAGCATAGGGGAATGCTAGGGCAATGAGTCAGGAGTGGATTGGGGAGTACCCTCATAAAGGCAGGGGGAGGGGTGGGATATGTGGAGGGGAAACCTGGAAGGGGGATAACATTTAAAATGTAAATAAATAAAATATCCAATAAAAAATAAAAAAATAAAAAAGAAGAAGGTAATGTACTCTTGAGTATACATAAATTGTAACAAAATTTACATCTATATTGATCTTAAAGCCCTATTAAGCAAGCATCACTTAGTTACTTTTCTATTACAGTGATAAAATGCTATGTCCAAGGCAACATATAGACAAGTTTTCTTGGGTCATATGATTCTAGACCATTAAAAGACCAGCAATAAAAGGAAAGTATATACACACTGACACATACAAAGAAACACACACACACACACACTGACACAAAAACCACCAATATTAAAATAATAGGAACTAACAAACACTGGTCGTTAATAAATGAACTCACTTCCCTGATAAAAAGACACAGGCTAACAAAATGATGCAAAAACAGAATCCATCATTTTGCAGCATACAAGAAACTCACCTGAGCAATAAAGGTAGATATTACCTCAGAGTAAAGGATTGGAAAAATATTTTCCAAGCAAACAGACCCTAGAAGAAAGCTGGAATAGTCATTCTAATAACTAATAAAATAGACTTTCAACCAAAATTAGTCAAAAGAAACAGGAAACGACACATCATACCCATCAAAAGAAAATCTACCAAAATATCTTTATTCTTAACATCTATGAACCAAACAAAAGGGAACCCACTACTGTAAAAGAAGCATTGCTAAAGCTTAAATTGTACATCAAACCCCACATGTTGATAGTGGGAGATTTCAACACCCCACTCCCACCAATTGACAGGGCATCTAGACAAAAATTAAACAGAGAAATAATATTAACAGATATTATGAATCAAATGGACCTAGCAGACAATTATAGAATGTTTCACCCAAACACAAATGAGTATACTGTCTTCTCAGCACTTCATGGATCCTTCTCCAAGTCTATTCCAAAGCAAGCCTCAATAGATAAAAGGAAATTGAAATAGCACCTTATTTCATATCAGATGATCATCTATTAATACTGGAGTTCAACAAGAGAAATACTAGAAAGCTTACATACTCATGGAAATTGAACAATTCTGTACTCAGTAATCACAGGGTCAGGGAAGATGTAAAGAAAGAAATTATAGACTTCCTAGAATTCAATGAAAAGGAAGTCAAAACATACCCAAATTTGTGGGGCGAAATTAAAGAAGTACTAAGTGAAAATTTCATAGTACTAAGTACCTCATTGAAGAAATTAAAAAATTCTCATACCACCAATTTAAAAGTGTAAATGTAAGCTCTAGAAAACATAAACTCAGCACATGAAAGAGGAGTAGAATGTATGAAATAATCAAAATCAGGGCTTAAATAAATCAGAAAAAAAGAAAACAATACACAGAATCAAAAAAAAAAATCAAACAAAGAACTGGCTCTTTGAGAAAATCAACAAGATAGTCAAACCCTTAGCCAAACTAACCAAGAGAGAGAGAGACAGTATCCCAGAAAACAAAATCAGTAATGAAAAGGGAGACACAACAACTGACACTGAGGAAATCCAACATTAAATTAAATGGAGAGAAATGCAAAGCATTTCCACTAAAATCAGGAAAAGAAAAAGATGTTCACTGTGTCCCTATCTATTTAATATAGGAATTGAAGTTCTAACTAGAACAATAAGACAACTAAAGGAAATCAAGTGGATATAAATTGGAAAGGAAAAATTCAAAATATTACTCTTTGTAGATGATATGATAGTATACATATGCAACCCCAAAAATTTTACCAGAGAACCCCTATAGCTGATGAAAACTTTTAGCAAAATAGCTGGATAAAAATTAAATCAAAGAAATGAGTATTCCTCCTTTATACAAATGATAAATGGGGAAAAATTAGTGAAGCAACATCCTTTGAGATAACCATGAATAATGTAACTTGTTGAAACTCTAACTAAGCAATGAAAGATATGTATATCAAGAAATTCAAGAAAAAAATTGAAGAAGATATCAGAAGATGGAGAGAGCTCCCATGCTCATAGAGAGGTAGGATTAACATAGTGAAAATTGCCAGATTGCCAAAACGAATCTACGGATTCAATGCAATCCCCATCAAAATTCCAACCAATTTTTTTTATAGAATTTGAAAGAGCAATTCTCAACTTCATATGGAAAAACAAAAACCCAGGATAGCCAAAATGATCCTGAACTGTAAAAGAACTTTAGGAGAATTCACCATCCTTGACTAAATGATATATTACACAGCAATATTGATAAAAATAGAATGGTTATTACAGAAATAGACAAATTGATCAATGGAATCAAATTGAAGACCCAAAAATAAACCCATACACCTAAGGACACTTGATTTTTTTGATAAAGAAACCAAACCATATAATGGAAAAATGAAACTATCTTCAACAAATGGTGCTATACTAACTAGATATCTACCTGTAGAAAAATGAAAACAGATTCATATTTATTATCCTGTTCAAAAGTCAAGTTCAAGTGGATCAAGCACCTTCACATAAAACTGGATACAGTAAATCTCCTAGAAGAGTAAATGGGAAATACCCTAGAACACATTGGTACAGGAGACAATTTCCTGGATAGAACCCCAGTGGCTATGGCTCTAAGATCAATAATTTATAAATGGGACTTCATAAAATCACAAAGGCTCTGTAAGGTGAAGGACACTGTCAATAGGACAAATAGACAGCCCAGAGATTCGGAAAGGATTTTCACCAACCCTACGTATCCCAGAGGGTTAATATCCAAAATTTACAAAGCACTCAAGAAGTTAAATATCAACAATAAAAATAACCCAATTAAAAATGGGGTAAAAATTAAACAGAATACTCATGAATGAGAAGCACTTTTAAAAATGTTCAAATCCTTAGTCATCAGAGAAATGTAAATCAAAAGATCTCTGACGTTCCTTCTTACCTATATCAGAATAGCTAAGATCAAAACTCAAGAGATAGCACATGGTGGCAAGGATGTGGAGCAAGGGGACTCCTCCATTGCTAGTGAGAATGAAAACTTGTACAATGACTTTGGAAATTGATTTGGGTGTTTCTCAGAAAATAAGCAATCATTCTATTTTAAGACCTAGATATACCTCTCCCTGGTATATTCTCAAAAGATATCCCAACATACCACAAAGTCAATTGCTCAACTGTATTCATAGCAGCTTTATTTGTAGTAGACAGAAATTTGAAACAACATAGATGTTCTTCAACTGAAGAATGGATAAAGAAAATATGCTACATCTACACATTGGAATCCTATTCAGCTATTAAAATCCAAGACATCATGAATTTTGTGAGTAAATGGAAGAAACTTGAGAGTATCATACTGAATGAGGTTAACCCACTCCCAAAAGGACGTGCATCATATGTACTCACTTACAAGTGAACATTAGTCATAAAATACAGGTACCATGCAACACTCCAGAGACCCATAGAAGCTAAACAAGAAGGGAGGCCCAGGGGAGGAAACTTGTGTCTCGCTGAGAAGGGGGAATAAAATAGTTATTTGAGGCAGATAGATCGAGTTAAGGAACTGAGAGAAGTGGAATGGGGAGGGAGTATGGGGAAGGAAATGGGGATTCAAGATCAGATATGTAGAAGGACAGGAGAGATGGCTAGATGGCCATGAAAATTAATGGACATCCGTAACTGACAGGGGTAAGGAGGTAGGTGGCACCTCCAGGAAGAGACAGAGACTTTGGATAAGTGAGGCACCCAAGCATCAGTGGGGCTGACCTTAGCTGTGACTCACTACACTGGGGATATGGAACCTGAAGAACCCACCTCCTATGTCCAGGCAGGAACTCCAGTGGAGCTACAGAGTCTCCAACCCACCCAAAAACTTTCAACCCAAAATATATCTTCTCTACAAGAAATACAGACTCAAGGGTTGGAGCAGAGAATGCCCAACCAACAACTGTCCCAACTTGAGATCTGTCCCATGGTCAAGCAGCAATCCCTAACATTATTAATAGTACTGTTATTCTTGCAGACAGGCACATGTCCTCTGAGAGCTCTACTCAGGAGTTGACTCAGATAGATACACCCATAGCCAAACAATAGATGGAGTTTAGTGACTCTTATGTAAAACCAGGAGAAAGGATTAAGGGCCCTGAAGGGGCTAGAACCCAATAGGACGACCAACAGGGTCAACTAACCTGGACCTTTGGGGTCTCAGAGCCTGAACCAGCAACCAAAGAACTTACAAGGGCTAGAACTAAGCCTCCCAGCATATATGTAGCAGAAGTGCAGCTTGGTTTTCCTGTGGGTCCCAATCAACTGTAATGGGAGCTATTCCAAATCCTGTTGCCTGCATATGGAATATGTTCTTCTACCCGAACTGCCTTTTCTGGCCTCATTAGGAGAAGAAGCACCTATTTTACAGAGACTTGAATTGCCAGGGAGCTGGGTACCCAGGGGGGCTCCATGTGCTTAGAGGAGAAAGGAAGGTAGTATTGTGAGAGGGGATGACCAGGAAGAGGGCAATTAGTTGGATGTAAACTCAATAAATATTAAATAAATAATAAAAGAAAATAGCCCATGATGATGGAGTAAATTAGCAGATGGCTCGAGCAGCAACTGAGAGTATACATCCCAAATCACAAAAGAAAGAAAGAGAGAAAGAAAGAAAGAAAGAAAGGAAGGAAGGAAGGAAGGAAGAAAGAAAGAAAGAAAGAAAGAAAGAAAGAAAGAAAGAAAGAAAGATAGAAAGAAAGAAAGAAAGAAAAAGAGAAAGAAAGAATCAGTGAAAATGCTCAAAATGGTACAAAACTTTCGAAGTCAAAAAAACTACCCCTAGTGACATACTTCCTCCAGTAAGGACACAATCCTACCCAAACATGCACCAACTGTACATAAAGTATTCAAATACTTAAGCCTTATGAGGACATCTTATTTAAATCACTACATAACACCCTGTGTCCCCCAGTTTTGTGTTTATATCATAATGAAAAAACTCATTAAAATAAATTAAAAATCCACAAGCTCTTTTAGACTTAGCATTCTTTTAAAAACCAAAGTTGAAGTCTCTTCTGATACTCAAGATAATTCCCTAACTGTAATCACCAGCAAAGTCAGAAATTAAATTATGTACTTCCAACATACAATGGTACAAAGTATATATCACTCTTCCAAAAGAGAGTAATCAGAGCACAATTAAAACATACTGAACAGACCAAAATCCAAAAGGACAAACTCCAAATACTGTAGCTACATGTCTAATGCCAGATGGCTGAGGTGTCTATGCCCTTCTGGCTTTTCTGCCTGATCATGAATCTTTGCTGTCTGAAACAGCTCAGATTCAGGTTGATTTCATTCCCTGTATGCAGATATTCTTGGCGCATATTTAGTGCTCTGGCATCTCCAACAAAAACCAGGCTTCATTCTCATAGCTTTGTGTAATGGTATCGCATGGACTCCTGGTCTCTTGGGGCCTTATACAACAACTGCCTTGCTTCCAATACTCTGTTTACACACATATCCTCAAGACTCTAAAGCCAGAATAGTGACAAGTTCAACTAGCTACGTGAGATGAACCTTTGGACCCTTTGAACCACATTTGCCTAAGTTTTTACTCATTCCTTAGATAGTTTTCTTTCATAAGTTGGAAGGATAATTGAGTGGGGTTTGCACTGAGGATATTTTCCTCTTTATTTCAATGAAGATTTGACCCTTCCTTAATGATACCAACCTTAATAATTACAGCTAAGTACATTAACTGTGCTAGTATCCTTTTTCTTTTAAAACTGTCCATTTTGTATTTCAGTCTTACTTGATCTTAATCTTTTTCATTATATATCTGTAGAAGAGTTATTCATAATAAACATGTGACATAGTCAATTCTGAGTCTGTCTTGAAATCTACTCTTGCAAGAAATTGGTACATTACATCTTAATTTAGCTTTAAGGAAATTCTTAGGGCAAGGACAGAGAACAGCCATATATTTGTGAAAACATCACAAGAATGGTCTCTGGACTAGCTGCTAATGTTATTCTCTCCAATGCCTCTTGAGCTACTCTTCTGGAGTCAACACTTATTTTAGCACTACTGTTTTCTAAAATCTTAAAAAGATGACCCATTAAGCTCTGTTTACAAAATTCAATGGCTTTTCTGATCCAATGTCCCTAAGTTTTCCACATTCCTTAAAAAAATGGTTAGTTTTATCATAACAATACTCTACTTCCTGCTATGACAAAATTGACCATTGCTGTGACAAAATACCATGGCTACAACAAGTGTTAGATGAGAGGGTTTCTTTGGGGCTCTAAGCTTTAGATGTTTAGGGTCCATGATGTTCAAGCAGTGTCATGGCCCAGTAACATCTTTAACTGCAAACAGGAGGAAGTATTTAAAAGAAAGGTATGATGTTTCAAATGAGAAATATTTTCCATAGTCTTCCATATTTGAATACTTGGACTCTGGTAGGTGGTACTATTTGAAGATTCTCAAAAAGTTTGATCTTTTTGGAGAAAATGTGTCATTGGAGGTGGGCTTTGACCATTTAAAGGCTTGTACTATTTTGAAATTGCTATTTGATATGTTTATAAAAAGATAAAGAGACATGGGATATGTTCTATGAGTGTGTGGTGAGGTATAAGGGAAGGGGATGTCTCAGTAGGCCCATGCTGACACATCTCTTCCCTCTGAGGGATCAACCATACTATGGTATAGTATAGAATAGAGTTTTTTCAAGGCATGGAGAGAGGATTAAGAGAGTAGTAGAAGCAGAGAGAGGCAGAGAGAGGCAGAGAGAGGCAGAGAGAGAGGGCGGAGGGGAAGGGGAGGGGGAGGGAGAGGGAGAGTGAAGGGGAGGGGAGGGGAGGAGAGAGGGAAGAGAAGGGAAGAAGGGAAGGGAAGGGAAGAAGGGAAGGGAAGGGAAGGGGAGGGGAGG
>NW_021604640.1:2383005-2450469 GCF_004785775.1 Grammomys surdaster | reverse complement strand
GGGAAGGGAAGGGAAGGGAAGGGAAGGGAAGGGAAGGGAAGGGAAGAGAAGAGAAGAGAAGAGAAGAGAAGAGAAGAGAAGAGAAGAGAAGAGAAGAGAAGAGAAGAGAAGAGAAGAGAAGAGAAGTAGAGGCCTGTCATGAGCACACAGTGAAAGGCAGAAGGGAAGGGGAAACGGGCAAGGGAGAGCAAGAGAGCAAGAGAGAGAAAAGAGGGCAAGCAACCCTTTTTATAGTGGCCCAGGCCTACCTGGCTATTGCCAGGTAACTATGGGGAGGAGGATACCTGACTGTTGCCATGATTGTAGGGGTGGAGTTTAGACAGAATGCTAACACTGTCTCCCAACTGCTCTTGTAATTTAAGATGTGAGCTCTCAGTTTGTTGTTCTAAGCAACATTTCTGTCTGTTGCCATGTTTCCTTCTCATGACTATAAGAGATTCATATTTCTCTGGATCTATAAGCTAAAAATAAACCTCTCCTTCTATAAGTGAAATAGAAAAGTAATTAATACAATGGGTATAATTTCTAAACACATTAATTTGGAGGAATCATTTGACAATCATTTATGGTATTATCAACTTTCACAAATATTTCTATTTTTTTATACTTCCCTTCCTTTTAGGAATTATCTGGGATTGAAATCATATACCATCATGACTGATTTCCTTGTAATTTAATAAGGACATGGACAGAAGTGAAAATAATTGCAAATAATTTATAATATAGATATTTCTTCTCTCAGATGAGTATGCCTTGTTTCAAGTTGACATAAATCAAGCCAGCACAAAATATCAGGTTTTTCTCTTAGATTCAATTCCTTCTGTGCTGCATTCATCAGAATTCTTATTATTCAATATTTAACAGTAAGTAAATGATGTCACTGAGGAATGCTAACTAATAAAATTCAGCTTCAATGACAACCTCATTGTTAGTATTGAAAAAAACATGCCAGAGAAGGTGACTCACACTGAGGTGTGGTTCACACTGGGTAACTGGTAATTGCTGCTTTTGCTTTTTCTACACACCATATCCTTTTAAAACTTACCTTGAAATACAAAGTGTTCTAAATTACAAAAGTAATAGGATTTTAAAAGCACATGAATTAATTCTCACAATGTTTTATTATAAGAAATGCTTCTTTTTGAGTTGTATTCATTTATCCCCAGGAATGCAAAGGCCTTGAAGTACATAAATAGGTTTCCCATTATTGTCAGTATTTTTTTACATATATTAATAATTCAAATTGTGCTAAGGGATGTTTCTGATGCATAGTGTTATATTTCAGTAGATAGTTCCAAATAACTTAAGTGGTTATTTAATATTTATGATACTTTTACATTGTGTTCTCACCTTTATAAAATGTAATGACCCTGAATACCTTCTGTGAAACATTATTTGCTTCACAATGAATGAATGAATAAAAAAGGAATAGAAAATACAGGCTAAATACCTTAAGTTTTATAATGGCTGATTCATCTTTTATAAGATTAAGATCATAAGGACTTTGTAGAATGGAGAAAACATTATGTCCATCTAGTGTAAATAAAATTAGTAAAAATCCTATATTCTCATCTTTTATGAATTATAAATCTAAATTTTCTAAATTAGTTTGAACCTTATAGAAAATATGAGATTCAGTTTAAACAAATGTAATTTCTTTTATTTCAGGCTTTATAACTTTGAAAAGAAAAACACGTTGTTTTGTAAAAAAAAATATATTCTATGTTATGGTGTCAAAAATCAAGAACAGAAACTGAATAGTCACATGGTAAATACTTATTTTTAGAGCCTGTCTTAACTTAGCCTCCTACAAGTAGGAGAGAGACGAGGCCAAGGCTAGAAGCAGAGAGGCTTTTTAAATAGAAAGTAAGCAGGTAGATACAAAAAGAAGAATTTTTCAGTTATTTTTATGATATTTGGAAAAGATCATGTTGTCAGTTTATGGTCAGTTAGTTCCAGTAACATACCATGAAATATTTTATGGTCAGACTATTTCCATAACATGCCATGAAACAATGGCAACAATTTATAACAAGCAAATCACAAGGTGTCAGGACAGAGGAAGAAAAACAACAAAAACAAAGTAAGCTGATCATTAGCTTGGGACATGATTACAGAAAAACACCATTGGGAGTAATATAGAAATAAATCAAATTATAGCATATATTTAACTAGAAAAAAAGAAGAAAAGTACCATCAGATAGAATCTGTTCTCATTAAGAATCCACAGAACATCTCTCCAGAGTTTTTACAGTCTCCATCGAGAAGTGAGCTATACCTCATAGGTCTGCCCCTATATGTTACTTGGTCTTTTCCTTTGCAGCATTTTATATTCTTTCTTTCTTCTGTATAGTTAGGGTTTTGATTATTATGTGGTGAGTGGACCTTCTTTCCTGATTCAATGGTGTTCTCTATGCTTCTTGTACTTTTATGGGTATCTTCTTCTTTAGGTCAATATTAATTAATAATATTATTAATACTTTCTGGGTGTTTTAGCTGGGATTCTTCTCCTTCTCTTGTATTATTTCTATATTTGGACTTTTCATAGTGTTGCAGATATCTTAGATGGTTTGTACCAGGAATTATTTAGCTTTAACTCTTTTTTTGACCAATGTACCCATTTCTTCTATTGTACTTTCAATGCCTGTGATTCCCTTTTCAGTTTCTTATATTCTATTAGTAAAGCTTGACTTTGTAGTTCCCTTTTAATTCCTAAGTTTTTCATTTCTAGAATTTCCCAGTTTATGTTTTCTTTGTTGCTACTATTCCCATTTTCTGGTATTAAGTAGTTTTATTCATTTTCATCAACTGATTTTTTTTCTTGGGTTTTTTAAGGGGTTAATTCATCCCTCTAATGTTTGTTTGTGCTTCCCTGGCTTTCTTTAAGGAATTTATTCAATTTCCTCCATTTAGTGTATGTGTGTGTTTGTGTGTGTGTGTGTGTGTGTGTGTGTGTGTGTATGTGTGTGTTTTGCTGTAAGAGACATCATGACAAGACAACTCTCATAAAGGAAGACATTTGATTGACGTTTTGCTCTTATATTTAGAAGTTTGGTTTATTATCAATATGGTATAAACACGGCAACAGGCATGGAAGCCATGGCAGTTATGGTTCTGGAAAAGTAGCTAAGAACTACATCCTGATCTGCAGACAGAAAGAGAAACACTGTGCCAAGTATATGGTTTCGAAATCTCAAAGCCCACCTGCAGTGATGTACTTCCTCTAACAAGGCCCCATCTCCTTATCATTGAATCTTTTCATGTGTTCTAATCCCAGTTGACTAATCATTCAAATATTTGAGCGTATGGGGAGCACCATTCTTATTCAAGCCACCACAAATATTAAGATAACTTTGTCTTTACCACATCTGAATGTCAAAGGATTTAGTCTTTCAACATTAAATGAAATGTTAACTATAGTGGGTTTTTGTGTGTGTTTGGTTTTTTTTTTTGGAGACAGGGTTTCTCTGTATAGCCCTGGTTGTCCTGGAACTCACTCTGTAGACCAGGCTGGCCTTGAACTCAGAAATCCACTTGCATCTGCACCCCATGTGCTAGGATTAATGGCAAGCTCCACCACTGCCTGGCAATATAGTGGGTTTTTTATGTTTGTTTGTTTATTTGTTTGTTTAGTTGCTGTCTTGAGACAGGATTTCACTATGTAGCCCTAAACTGTCTGGAAACTCACTCTGTAGAGCAGTCTGGACTAAAACTCAAAGAAATTCACCAGCCTTTGCCTCCTGAGTGCTGAGATTAAAGGCATGTGCCACCACTGTGCAACAGCTATAAGATTTTTTAAGATTTATATTTCATAAATATAAATTTCCTTTATAAATTTTGAGTGTGTGTGTGTGTGTATGTATGTATGTATGTATGTATGTATGTATGTGTATGTGTAGGTGATGGCACATACCTTTAATCCTAGCACTCTGGAGTCAGAGGCATTAAGATCTTTGTAAATTTGTGGCCAGCCTGGTCTACAAAGTGAGTTCTAGGACAGCCAGGGTTACATAAAGAAAACCCTGTGAACTCTCTAAACTCTCTAGAACAGTGGTTCTCAAACTCCCTGATGTTTCAACCCTTTAATATAGTTGGTCATGTTGTTGTTACCCCCAACATAAAATTAATTTTATAGCTACTTAATAATGGTAATTTTGCTACTGTTGTGAATCATAATGAATTAATATTTTTGGAGAGAGACAATTGCCAAATGGCCATGACCCACACATTGAGAACCACTAGTCTTGACTCTTGTCAGAAGGTTCCAGATTTCCATTTCTGCATTTTCCATTGTCATTGTAGTTACTACTATGTATTGTCGTTTCTGGCTTTTTACTTGGGTGATGGAAATCCAGCTCAGGTCCCCATGTTTGTTCAGTAAGCAATTCAATGACTGATCCACCTTTATAGCCTGCAAGATATTCTTAATGAATGATTTTGTATATTATTGGATGCTTTTGTGCTTCCATTAAAAAGATCATATAATGTTTCATTTTAGTCCATTAAAGGGCAAAATAAATTGATTGAAACACAAAAATTAAACCAATAATAGCACTTTTAAAGAACTCTGCCAAGCCAAAGTATATATTTTAGTTCCTTTTCCTGTTATAAAAAAATACTCTGACAAAAGCAATTTAGAGGAGAAACATCATTTCAGCTTTTGTTTCCTGATTATTGTTCATCATATCCAGGAAACTCCAGTGTCAGGAGTTTGATAGTGATGGTTGTATCCCATCAATTATCAAAACTGGAATGATCAATGAGTAAATGTTGGTATTCAACTTCCTTTTGTCAGTCTTGAAATATTCAGAATCCCTGGCCCAGGCAATGATACCATTAACAGTAGGAGTGTCTTTCTACTTCAATTCAAGAAACTAAAATAATCCCCCACAAACATGAGCAAAGGTCAATTTGATCTAGGCAGTCCTTCATTGATTTACCCTTACTAGGTGATTATAGATTATGACATGTTGACAATATTATTCATCACAATATATGTTTTAAGCTCATTGTTGGACTTATTTTCTAATATTGTGTTAAGAAATCTATTTATAGATTAATCAATGATGAGGTCTATTGTTTCCTTTTCTTCAATGTCTGTTTTAGATTTTTAGAATGTGGTTAAAATTGACCTCATAGAATATATTAGGGAGATTTCTTTTGTTTCAATTTAATTTCTGACATGATACTATAATTTTAACATTTTTCCAGGCCCTTTTCTCCCTCTAAATCCTCCTGTTGTCCCCACAAACTCTCCACTCTGTTTCACATTCATGGACTCTCTTTTCATTGATTGATACTAAATGCATATCTGTATGTATACATACATATATATCCTTTTATATGAAATTACTTATTTCTTAGTAAGCTCAGATTTCTGTCTTAGTCTTTCTCTGGTGCTCTAAAATAAAAACAGAAAGTAGTAATTAATAAAGGATTGGAATTAATTTTCCCAGTCCTGCTGGCTGAGAATTCCAAGGTCAAGGAATCAGCAAGTTTGGTTGTATAGTGAGAATCTGATCTTTGCTTCCACAAATAAATCTTGAAAAATATTTTCTAGAGGACAAAAGTACTGTGTTCTCACTTCTCAGATAGCAAAGGCAAAAAGGGACTAAATTCTTTCTATCAAGATCCTGTATAAGAGCACCTAACCCTATTAGTGAAGGCTCTACTCTAATAAATTAAATTTTGAAGGTATCACCTGTTATCACTGTTACGTTGAGTACTAACTTTCAATGAGAACTTTGGAAAGAATGCACACACCAAAACTATAAACACTTTATCAGCTAAAGTGCATGGACCTAGTAATTCTTGTAGTATATTTCTAACTATTAATTTAATTTTTAAAATGATTGATAAGTTCAGGTTATCTATTTTTGAGTAAATTCAGTGATAACATTTCAAAAAATTTGTCTATCTCACCTAAATTACTGAATTAAATAAATGTAATGTCATTTAAAATATTCTCTGGCTTTAATGTTTTAGAATCACTAGCAATAGCCTTATTTTCGAAAATGCCATTTTTTTTCGCTTCTTATATGTTTGCTTGCTAGTCATTTGCTTTATGACAACTTACTAAATGCGTGGGTTATCTCTTAATTGTTCAAGATTGTGTATATATATATATATGCATATATATGCATATGTATGCATATATGTGCATATATATACATATATGTACAATATATATGTACATATACGTATACATATATAAGATTTGTCTTCATGCACACTGGAAAAAGGTATCAGATGACTGTTAGTCACCCTGTAGTTGTCAAGAATTGAACTTAGTATCACTGGAAGAGAAGCCAGTGTTCTTAGCTTCTGAGACATCTCTTTAGCCCCTGAATGATCTCTTAAAAGAACCCATTTCTAATAAATTTGGAGATAATTGTTTACCCTTCCATCTCAGTTCTCTCATGTATTCATAAAAAAATTTGTATTTAGTTGATTTTAGCTTTTCTCCTTGTGAAAAGAGAATCAGAATTGCAATGGAAGATTCTGGTATCAGCGTATATCCAAATTAACCTGAAATGTCCACAGGACGATGTTAATAAATTAAATGACATTTCATTTAAAAGTTATGAGTGCTCTCTTGTGTGTTTCTTAAATCATATTCTAAGATCACAAATGTTTATTATTTGCATTTATAGTATAAAATGTCAAGCACATAACTATTTAAATCACCAAAGGAATAATTATTATGCAATTTGGAGTTAAAGTGGATTTGGCAATTTTCCTCTTCCTTTTCATCTTAGAGACCAGAGCACTTATACTGAATTTATGACCCAGTAAAGATCATTTGCATTGTATAACATAACTGAGAGTTCTGTATTACTTGTCTTTTAACTATAGGTCTAACCAATAACGTATTTCTATCGGTTAGCAAAAGTTAAAGCAAACTTTTATTTAATTCCTTTCTAAGCCTACTGTTATAAATTATGCTTATCTTAATACTGTCTTGGATTCAGAACAAAACTTTTCCATATGTCATATTATTGACATAGTCATAAGAAATTATTTTAAATATTTTGACTCCAATTTTAATGAGTTAATCACTCCTACTGGAATTTGTAGAAAATAAGTAATTTGTCAAAGCAGATGAAACTCAAATGGAGGAAAAAACAGACTCTTCTTCACATGAGAAGCCAGCTGCTTTTCTCATGATTCTGACCACTTGATACAACTGCCTAGGCTATTTTTGGTACAAAAGAATTCACACCTGCTTTTCAGCTTTGCAGACTCTGCTTCCTAAAGCAGACTTCTGGGTAAAGTGAGTGTTATAAATGGCCTGCTTCATTTTTCAATTGCCTTTCAGGGCTGTAGTTCTTAAACAAACATAATAAACTTAATCAAGAATAGATTTTACAGTGTTTTATGTTATCAGACATTCTTGAAATAGTAAATGACTTTATTGGAAGTACCTATGCATGGTATAGCTTTTGCTCTTCAATTTGAATGTAATTACATTTACTTTCTTGCTCTACTAATGCAGTTTTTGCTCTTCAACTATAAGTGTTATTTCTCAGTTGTGAAATATTGTTATTTTGGGATATACACAATTACTTTCCTAGACTCGAATCAAAAGAATGGTATTGTGATATTTTCATTGTTGAACCTATAAAATTTAGTATGTTGGTCTTAATGATGATTTTGAACATATTGACAAAAATGACTTTTCAATCTATGGATGCAAGTTAGGTTGATATGGAAACAAGTTGTAGGCTTGTAAATAGAGTAACTGAGACCTGAACAACTAGATTAGATAAACTATTAAAATATTTTTCTCAAATAATGTATCAATAAGCTCCAACCAGTAGAACTATCCCTAGGACTGTACCTCCTCTCTCAGACCGTCATTTCTTCTCCTCTGTCTGTAGGGCTAGAGACACATGTGTTAGCAAAAAGCATCCAAAACCATCTAAGTACTTGATTCTATAATCATGGATAAAGCCAATTAACATCTGCTAAACCAGCTAAGCATGGTGATATGTTTTTCATCCCATCATTCAGGAGACATAGGTAATAGGATCTGAGTTCTAGGCTACTCTGAGCTACTCTGAGCTAGGCCTTTTCAAAAGAATCTGCAAGAGTAAAAAAATTAAAAATTTAAAATAAGTAAACATTTTTTATAAAGCTTAGTAATACAAATGAATACTCACTGATAGTCAGACATTGGTAAAAATGTATACTTTTGTTCTATTTGTGATACTTAACAACTGTGTCATGTTATGGACAATAAAAAATATTCCCAACAGTAAAGAATATTTTAGCCTTAAATATTCCAGCAATTTCGTTCCTAGATAAATGTTGGCATAACAGAGATAAAAGTCTGGATTAAAAATGTCAGAGATAAAAGTCCAATTTCTTTCTTTTCCTTTCATATTTTTCTTTGTATTTTTAAAATAATAAGTTCTCATCATGTTAACCAATCTTTTTCCAAATTCCTAGGCTCAGCTTACCTTACTCTTTCAGCCTCCTAAATGGCAGAAAGTATAAGCTAGAGGTTTGCACCATGATGCCCAGCTAAAAATATTATTTTCTTTCATATGCAGACCAAAGAACTAACGGAGTTCATGACAACTCATGAGAGTATCTATTCTAAGAACTCTCAATGAATTTTCTCTTATTTTCCCCAAAGTGTTCTTCCAATTCACACTGCTCGTATTCTTTCCTACTTTTATCTTATGGACTACTATAAACTTGGATTTTTTAGTGTATACTGGGGTCTAGCTCTTTGTATCTTAATTAATGAGTCTACATATATACATAAATATAACTTTGTAACAATGTGAATGAGATTTTTCTAGAATCTAGAAAAAGTTTTTGCTGTTGTTGTTTTGAGACAGGATTTCACTGTGCAGCATGTGGCTGTCCTGAAACTCTCTCTCTAGACCAGGCTGGTCTTGACCTCATAGAGATCCACATACCTGTGCCTCCGTGTGCTGGGACTAAAGACATAGGCCACCACAGTCCATAATCTTTCTTATTATTCAATTTTATAATTAATTATTTTGTTTACTTACATCCTAAATATTGCCTCCTCCTGGTTCCCACTCCCAGAATTCTTTACTCCATCTCCCCTTCCCTTCCTCTCTGATAGAGTGCCACCCTCCCTCAGCATCCACCTTTCTTGGGGCATCAAGTATCTACAGGATTAGGTTCATCATTTCCAAATGAAGCTAGACAAGACTTCATAACCACTTATTCTATAATTATTTTTATATTATTTTTTCACACACACACGCACACACGCACACACACACACACACATATACTCTCTACTAAGTCACTTTTGTGTTGTTATATATAGATGTGCCAACAGTTGATCATCTGATATTGGAAAACTTATCAAGGTGGTCATCCCTGAAGAAAACTGATTCATACATACAAATATATATATATATAATTCATACAAATATATTACGATCTCATGTGTGCCCTTGTCTTGTCATATCTAGAAGACATTCTCTAGCATCTACATATTAGATGCCTAAACACTATCTAGGTATTCTGGCTCTTAGAATCTTTCACCCCTCTTTGTTGTTTTGTTTGTTGCTTAGACTTTTCCTTTAATTCTTATTTACATGGTATTTTTTTGAATAAGTTAGTAATTTACTTTATGTGACATTCAACAGTTATTAATATGATCTCTAATCTTTATTTTACTTTTTAAGTGAATGAATTATGTTGTCATAATTTATGATAACAGATCCATCATTCATTCTATTCTACACTTTTGGGTTTGCATTCCTGGATTTTATTTATTTATTTATTTATTTATTTATTTATTTTACTCTTATTACATGCAACTCACCTTCAAACTCACTTTTTTCTTGTGTCTTTTAAAATTGTTCATTTAATGCAAATTAACCATTTACTAAAACAAAAATAAATATTAGCTAACATGCCTCTTTATACCCATTACTACTAGTAAGCTCTAGCTTAAGTTGGAGGTTTTCATGATCTTGTTTTTGCAATATTTGTGATGATTTATAATTTTCTTTAAAATTAAATTTTATCATATTGATGAATTTTAATTGCTTTCCAAATATTCAATTTATACCCCAACTGAAAATTTGAAAGATTCTGTGACTTCCAAACTTGACTTAAGTTCATCAAAACTGAGCAAGTGCAGTACCATATCTTCGCATCAGTATGTAGAAACAAAAGCTTTAATGGAGCCCAAACCCTAGAACTTTAGCATATTTTTATCTTTAATATGCTAAAGTCAGTTTTTTATCTATAGAGTTAGCAGATATATTGATTATCTCATTTTCCTAACAAATCTGTGAGTTATTTCATATATGGTGTACACCAGCTGGACTTTATTGGGTCCACTTTAGACAACTAGTTCAGAACCAGAACATATATTTCTACGATTGTTATGGTTGGTTGCTGATCGCTTTTAATAATATATCTCCCTCCATTGTAATAATATATGCTGAAGGAAATTGCTTCAAGCATGTTTATGTTCCATCCCAGGGGCAACACGTGACCAAATACCATTTCACACTTTCTGGTACTCCTGCTTCAGTTTAGGATAACTCTGAAGAGCTTTTTTGGTTTTTGTTTTTGTTTTTTCTTTTTTTGGTTTTTTGTTTGTTTGTTTGTTTTTTGAGACAGAGTTTCTCTGTGTATTCCGGGCTGTCCTGCAAATCACTATGCAGATCAGGCTGGCCTTGAACTCAGAAATCTGCCTGCCTCTGCCTCCCAAGTGCTGGGATTAAAGGCATGCGCCACCACTGCAAGGCTCTAAAGAGTTTTTAATGTTTCAGGTTTTGTTCTCAGTGTTTATTGAAGCCTTTGCTTTAGTGATATGTACCAACCATTTCTTGCTGCTTAGTTTTGATTCTCCCAACTTTTCACAAGAGTCTGTAATAGGGGAGTCCTTGGTGGCTCCTATTTGCCACCAGGCAGATTGTTTTCCAGGGAGCATATTTTAAAATACTACATAGAGAGCTCTTGGCCTGTATTCAATAAATTATACTATTATAGATTACTGGTATTATTAAATATCTTTGTATTCAGTCTTTCCTGCTAATCTGTAAAAGTATGCTCAGTTGTATGAGCATGGTGAAGTGCTCTCTCTCTCTCTCTCTCTCTCTCTCTCTCTCTCTCTCTCTCCCTCCCTCCCTCCCTCCCTCCCTCCCTTCTACTCTCTCTCCCCCTCCTTCCCTCCTTCCTTCTCTCCCTCCTCCCTCCTCCTTCCTCCCATCTTTCAATCATAGTTGGCATGTAGCATTTATTCTGATCTGATTCTCATTATGAGACCAATTATGTAGCTCCCAACATGGTGAATTTTACTACCTATGCAGAATAATAGCAATTACCATGCAGCATTACTGAAAACCAACCCAAAAGAAGGGCATCAGTTATTTCAGTTTTATAATTTCAAGCACAGTATGTTGCAGGGTACGTTGATCCAAGCTGTCAGACAAAATATGTTTAATGCCAAAATAAAACAAAATGGCCTGAAAATGTTGAGAGAATTTCGATTAATGGTTTTGGCAATTGTGAATCTAAGTAATGAGCCTCTGCATTGAAACTCTGTGTGTGAACAATGTGGCTCATGTGGGCAAGTGCACACTATTTAACAAATATATATGTGGAATATATATATATATATATATATATATATATATATATATATATACCAGTGAAGTAAGATATAGTTATGTGTTTACTGTAAATAATTGAAGATGGACAACTGCCTAAATTTGATATAAGGAAAAGGGTTTTTTTTTATTTTATTATTCTCCCCTTTATGTATCTATAATGTGGATTTAGCAATCATCCAAAATATTCTCGACAGGTATTTCCAGAAAGAGCTGAAAAATTGACAAATCGACAGGGATGTGATTTTGTTTCATTGCTAGTTAAATTTTTAAATTTAAATGAATCAAGCTAAAACTATATGTTCTAAGTGGTTTTCGATAAAACTCATACTGACATGCTAGTTTTAGCAGGTATACAGGCTATGAAAATTCTAATTGTAAACAAATTTGTTCCCTATCTATCCTGCAGTTTGATATCACAGATTTAACTATCCTCATTGATTTGTAAATTTATTGGCTATAGTCATATTTCAACTTGGGAAATGTCAAATAGATATTAAAGTTTCACGTCAAGAGAATGTAAAGAACATTTGGGAGTAAACTAATGTTTCTAAGAGATTATTGGACTCTAGCACTTAAGTTCTTTCAATTTATGTTGGAAGATGTGCCAAAGTAGAAATTGAATAATAATCTGATGTCTTCTGTGTGTCCTTTCCTTTAATGTAAAACTAGAACTATAAAACAATTGAACTACTAAATTATCTAACGTGAAGAAGAAGAAGAAGAAGAAGAAGAAGAAGAAGAAGAAGAAGAGGAAGAGGAAGAGGAAGAGGAAGAGGAAGAGGAAGAGGAAGAGGAAGGAGGAGGAGGAGGAGGAGGAGGAGGAGGAGGAGGAGAAGGAGAAGGAGAAGAAGAAGAAAAGTCATGAACACATAAAAAGAAACAATGAGAAATAGCAATGAAAAAACTTGAATCAGTATTATTTTCTGTAAATTTATAACTGGAGAGCATTATTATGTTGTCCATCTAATCAACTTCATATTATTTCCATAGCTAATACATTTTACCCTTATGTTGACTTTAACTTTAAACATTGTAACAAGTTGTTATAAAGTTGTTATACGTAGACAATACCTATTTTATTTATTATTGTTGTTGCTATTATTATTATTACTGGGACAAGCTTTCATTATATACTCTTAGCTGAATTGCAACTTGTCATGTAGATTATGGTGGCCTTGAACTCACAGAAATCTATATGATTCTATCTCCAAAGTGCCTGTTTTAAATGAAATCATTTACATATCTGATTTTAATCTGCTATTTTAAAATAAATTATTAAGTTTTTGATAATTTTGTATATGCATATTATGCATTGTGACTACTAACAACCCCCAACTTTTCTAATCTCCTTTTTACTCAGGTCACTCCTCTCTATAAATCCCTTTCCCACGTTTATGTCTTGATGATTTTTTTCTGACTCCCTGCATTTATACAGGGATATAGGTATAACTATGAGCTTGGAAATTTCAACTGAAGTCTGTTAGGCTCATCAGTGTGCACATAACTGAAGAAAATGAACACATCCATACACCAGAACCCATCAATAGCCAGTATCTTTGTGTAGAGTGTAGGCTCTGTATGTCCTTCCCCAGTCCCTGAGTAACCAATGACATGCTTGGTCTTGTGTTGTCCCAGTACAGAAAACCACAGTTGTTGAGAGTTTAAAATTGTAATCATTGTCATGAACAGAAGATAGAATTTGACAGTCCTCCATATATATGCTTTATTTCTTACTGTTTTCTAGTTTTTTTTGCAGTGTTCACAGAGCCTTAGATATTGTGGTACAAATGCATTATATAAAGCTGAATACTTAATCATCTTTTATTCTTAGCCACTTGGTAAGCCATAACTCTCTTTACTTGTCACTGTCACCCTGCTCCTCACTTGGACAAAGTAAGACAGTTGGTCCTGGTGGCATGGGACAAAGGAGAGCCTATGGGCTGAACAACACAGCCACAACCCAGGCTCACATCCAGGGCCTTGGGTTGACTCACACCAACATCTGCTATATATATGATCTGGTGGAGTGCATAAAGGGGCCTGTCTTACAGAACCAAAGCTATAAGATCTTCATGAACCAGGGCAACAACAGGATATCCAAGAGGAGACCCATGAGGATCTAATATTGATGGTATAGTAGAAGGCAAAGGCCTAAAGCCAGACGAATGACTCATTGCATAGAGTTCTAAAGATTAGATATTCTACATGACTCTTTTTAACAAGAGAGAAGTTGACAGATTGCCTTTTCCCTTTTTAGGCCCCTAAAGGATTATACTAGCTTCCTATTAGTGTAACAAAATATTAATATAGATATTGTTCCATGTTCATACATAAAGCCTCATTAAGAACTGACTCTTGGCTATGTATACTCATTACTGAATACAATGCTGCAGTGCATATGGAAAGAAAGAGATTCCATACTAATGTCCTCAAACAGAGAAATCTGGGTAATGTCAACTTTATATCTTTTGTAACAGCTCTTTTGAGATAACTCAAGAAGTATGACAGGGACTGCTTTCTGAGAGCACCCTATTCCCAGTAAGCAAGAGGCTATATAATAGGCTCTACCTTTTAAGATTTCACAATAATTCTCAATACCATCAACTTGGGAACCAAGCTTTCAATCATTGTGAATGCACAGTTAAACTATATTTAACCTACACCAAGAAGAAATTCTTCTCTTTATTTTCCCAGTTCTATACATAGGTTTTTTTTTTTCTACATTGTCTAGCTGAACCCTTTCCGACAATTGTATCTCTCTTGGTTCTGCTTCTCTCATAATATATTTTCTAACTTTGCATCACCTTCCTTCCTCTTTCAAGTAGAAATTCCCTTGTGATTACATTAAGCCCAGTCACAAAATGCATTTTAATCTCTTCAATTCAGTTTCTTTTAACCTAAGAAAACTTGAACAGTCCATTTTGTCATGTGAAACAATACATTGGAAGTTTCCTGTTATTAGAATGTGAACATGATTTTGTGGCTAATATTTTGCCTATAATATCTTTGAAAAATGCTATTCCTTTAAATCTATTACTTTTCCTTCCTTTCTCAATTTCTTGCTTCCAAAAAGCAAAATGTAACATGAGAATAAAAGAATGTTTATATATCAGGCTTTATTGTGTCATTTTAAGTATTCATTAAGCTTCAGAGACTTAATAGAATAATTTGTAAAACTGAAATATTGGCTAAATCTATAAGTTCAATTAATGAGATGATAAAAATAAAAATAATTATCAATGAATGTAGCCATAACAATAATAATAATAACATATTATTTGCCAAAGATTTATAATAAGCATTACTTTTTACTAAATTGTATAATAAAAATCTATCTATCATTATATTAAATGATTTTATTAATGCAAGGAAGATTCATTTAGATATAATACAATATTTCAAAGAACAATAATGAATTGATTAAGGTTTACAATCAATTTTTGCTCAAATTTAAATGAACATTTTTTAATGAACATTCTCATCTTGTTTTTCACTATTTTGATGTAAAAATCTAATGCTGTGATCAAATATTCCCATGGTTAGATCATCAAAATTTGTATGTTAATATTTGTAAGTAAGTGCCAGTCTTCTGAAGATGCTTTTATATAAGCTCAGTTCGCTTCCAGTTCAGACTGATCCTCTTGCAATTGTAGCTGTTAATGGGGATGCTATTTGGTAGTAGTGACTTGTACAGAGATTTACTTCCAAGGACAGACACAGCATGGTTCATACTAATAAATCCTTGAAGATATTCTAAAATACTAACATAATTCCAATGAAGGAATTTTGAAATTCTTTAGAATATGTGTCTTCTCTGAGCCCAAGGCAGTTTGATAATGGGAAATAAATGAAGTCTCCATATGTCTATTATATTTGTATCCAATCTGTATCTATATACCTATCCTCCTGTGAATAAATAAGTTGTTCCCTTTTCTTACTGGTTTTCTGTTAAACTCTCATGTTATGGTTATTTTGATATGTGGTGTTTCTATTTGCAGGTTCCTTTTTAAATAATAAAGTTTATAAAATTAAAGACTCAAGATCATTATATCTAATTGTCTTCCTGTGTCAACAACAGAAAATTCTTGTGAGCCACTTAGAACTGTGGAGTGGAAAAAATAAGATCTTTCAAAGTCTCTTGTGTTATTGAATTCATGCTTTAAAACCCACCTCAGTAAATAATTGATTCTTAGTATTTAGCTGTGACAAAATGAAAAATACCAACAATGCATATCAAAATATTCAAAATAGGCAAAAGCAGTAAATATATGACACTCCCAATATTGCATTTACAGTGGTCTAATGTGAATACTTTAAAATAACTTGATCATGATCACCTAAATTTTCAGAAAACTTAAACTTTCCATTCTTTATTAGAGTCACTATTTCTATTGCCAGATGAACTTGTTTGCTCTTTGCTTAATCTAAATTTTGTACCAGTTAAAATTCTTATCAGTTGTGCTTGTGTTCCATTGTTGATATCCAACAGTTGGTGAAATAAAGCTTTCTATATTTCTCTGGCATTTTCTGAAATGTACAAATTTAAAATACCCAGAATTGTATTAAACTAGAGTGAAGAATATTGATGAGTTCACCGTTTGTCTATAGAAATTAGTGTACGATATAGTTGAAGACATAACAGAGAAGAATTATTATTACAAAATATTGAATGCTACAAATCTTCTTTAAGAGTATTACATACATAATTATTTATCTCCTCTAAATAATCCCTCTTTAAACTGTAATATACACTCAATGAAAAACAATTAGAGAAGATTTATGCAAACATTTCAAAGAGGTGGTTATAGAAAAATATTACAAATAAACAGAGCTAACAAAACAAAACAACCCAAAGAGGTATGTATCTGTGTATGTAGGGCAAGTTGTGGGTTCCACAGGGAAAGATTCCTGAAGCAAAGATGAAATGTAGAGAAAAGAATGTGTAAAGAATTTTTCCAGCTACATACTATAGGAACTGCAAGCTACCTGGTTTTGTAAGAAAACAAAGCAGCACTGAATGGGACATTAGAAGGAAATGGGTAGTTATATAAGACTGTATATTTCAGAAAACTCTGTATAATTTATCTTCATGAAGACTGAATGCCACCTTTCTATTCTCTTTTATGTTCTCAGTGAAACATGAGAGGCAAAACTCTGTAGTCTGTACCACACTGTGTCTCATGTCTAGTGGTATCCATTAATATCTAGCCAATTAGAAATATATACTGACAGAAGAGCAGAACAAAACTAAAAGTTTAATACACACACACACACACACACACACACACAGAGAGAGAGAGAGAGAGAGAGAGAGAGAGAGAGAGAGAGAGAGAGACTCTTCCCTTTGTCATAAGTTTGTCACAGCTCATCTTATGTAACCTAACGTGGATCTGCTTCCAAGAATGCTCTAATTAATTTGTTTACATTTTTTTTCTTTTTCTATTCAGAATTATACATGAAAGTTCTTTCTAAGTTTATTGGTGTAGAAGGAAATAAGGAGGCCACCTATATGCAAACAGGCAGCCACAAAGTCATCTCCTGCAGGAGGAACTAAGTGAAGACTGCCTGAGAGACCAAGGATTGCTGTTGCAGACAATGCCAGCCAATTGGGAAGTGCTGTTTAGAAGAGATGCTTTCTTGTACCAGTATGATGCAGGTGGAGGGTATTAAAGGAGCTTGCAGCAACATTCAGATGCGCTTACTTCAGCATTTCTCACCTGCTTCTAGAGTCTGTGTCATTGCTTCTGCACTACCTCACCTCCAACCCCCAAGGGTAGGTGTAGGAGGAGCTAAGGTGGGAGGAGTAAGGAGAGGAAGAGGAGGAGTTGGGAGAGGAAGAGAGAAAAGGAAGAGGAGGAGCTAGAGAGGGCAGAGATGTAGGAGGATGGAGAACCACACAGGTATGGAGAGCACTCGTGCGGAACAACTTATAAACTTATAATTAGGTTAGTTAATTGGGATACAACTTACTTTGTATGGGCATCTTGTTATTAATCATTATCAAACATAAGAAGCCTTTGATTAATCTATAAGATTAGAGCCTCATTCTCTTACTGGGCCCACATGGATGGCAGAATGGTCTGGGAAATGCCCTGCCTTGCGGAGACAGCGTGGAAGATTGGCAGAGCCATCTCTCACTCTGGCATCTAGTGGGTGGCAGGGCTGGTGTTTCTGGTGGGCCGGTTCTAGCTGCAGCGGACATGTGGCCTCAGGCTGAGAAACAAGGCAGCTGGACTAGGCAGAGCTGCTGCATCTTAGATAGTCAGATGAACTAGAGGCCAGTTTTAAATAATTACACCAACAGGTAGGTAGGGTCAGACAGTGAGTAGCCCAGGGCACAGGCAGCATATTGGCTCCTGCTTTCTTTCATTATCCTTTATTGTCTTCCATTAACCTATATATCAGTATTGGGTGACATTTACTTGAGTCGTTCACAAGAAACATGCCATAAAAATTCCTAAACATCCCAGAGTGCTGCCAAGACAAAGGGTTGCTCTCTACCAACTTATTTTATGGTCAAATTGCTAAAGAAAATGCTGGCACAATTCATTGAACATGGAGAAGTCAAGTTGGTGCCTACATAAAGCCTCTATCCCTACATGCTAGCGGCTTTGCTATAGGAAGGTATCCTAAATGCTACCAAAATAGAAACATAAACATCAACTTAGCCACAAACTCTTTGATCTAAAGTAGTATCATGCTTACAAAATATGTTAGGGCAATAATAACAATCTTGTGGGAGTAATCAACCAATAACTGATTTGACTTAAGGCCTGCTGCATTAGCTGGAACCCATACCTGACTCAAGTTGACTAACCACTAAACAGAGACCATATCCAGAGACATAGGATAAAACTAAATCCTTCAGTCTTAAATAGGAACAAAAAAAAAACAGACAAATGAAAAACAAATAAGATATAGTGATAAAAATTACTCCTGATGTCATTTTGCTACACTCATGGATCATTTCCTTTTATAGCCATCATCAGAGAAACTTACTCCTGCATCAGATGGGACCAAATACAGACAGCCACTGCCAGACACTTTGCATAGAGTAAGAGACTTTGTAGCACTCTGTCCTAAATGGAATATCTCCATCAAATCCTTCCCCTCCAATCTCAAGTTTCTCCAAGGAAGAAGGAGAAGATCAACTGTGAGAACCAGAGAGGGTAGAGAGCAAGTCTTTCTAAATAAACATGAGCGAAGCTCATATGAACCCACAGAGACTGAAGAAGCATACACAGGGCATACACTGGTCACTATCAGGTCCTCTGCACATACATTATGGATTTCAGTTTAGAGTTCTTATGAGATTCCTTAGTGTGTGAACAAGTGGATGTCTGGTTTCTGTGTGTTCTCTTGAGTTCTTTTCCTTGTATTTGTTTGTCTTGTCCAACATCAACGTAATAGTTTTTGACTCATCTCTTTATATTTTATTTTAATCTCTTAGAAGCCTATTCTTTTCTAATAAATGACAGAAAAGAAGCGAATCTAGATGGGATGAGAAGTGGGAGAGGAACTGAGAGGGGTGAAAGGAAGGTAAAGAGTGATCAAAATTTAGTATGTGAGAAAAGAATCTATTTTCAACAAATGGGGAAAAGGAAATATAGATCCAGCTTTTAAAAAGTATGTCCTCTAAAAATAATCTCTTCATTATACTTCTCAGTTAAATGCAACATGTAATCTCTTCTTCTCTGTCAAAACACTTAGCACATTACATATTAAATCACTGAGGGAATAGGAGGTTTTAAAATAGAGAAGTAGCATGATATAACATGATTTTTAAAATGAGATTGTCACTGTTTATTAAAGATTGTTTTCATAATTTATTTTCACTGTTCTGGTCTTATACACTTTTGATGACATCACAATCACTTTCATAAAATGTACAATCACTTTAGTAAAGTGTTTTCCACACACTATGACCAATTCACAATCACTTTCATAAAGTGTTTTCCACATACTATGACCAATTCAGTATTATTGCCACTTCAGTAACAGACAATTGTTTTTGCCCATTTTGAGTTTTTTTCCAAATTTGTCAACTTTTGGTGACGATGACCAATTCTGTTTTTCCTAGTCTGGTTATTTTAGTTTGTTTTTACTCAAAAAGCATAGCATGTACTTATGCATTTTATAAGACATTAAACTGTACAAACTATTTGCTCCAATATTTGTTCTTGTTCTTTGCAACTACCATCTTCTTTCCTTAGGTGCAGGTTAGCATCCAATGGAGAATAGCTGCCAAGATTGCTGAGGAGAAGAAAAGAGGACTTATATGCTGCATTGAACATTTACTTGATAGAAGGAAGCATTTAAGACTGGAGAAAGTTTAACCACAACAAATTCCGGTAAAGGTTCTAAAATATGCCAGTAGACACCAATGTCAAATATAACCAGAATTTCATATTAAAGTCATAATAATGGTATTACTACTATTTGAGAATTTTGACAGGTCTACATATTATTTGTGATTATGCTTGTTCATTTTTTTGTCATTTTCAATTCTCAGATAGAGAAATGAAATTGAAAGGAATGATTTCCTAGAACATAGATACTCAATATTTATCAGTCTCAGTCTTGATAATCTGAAAATCATTTTTAAAAGAGATCAAATTCTGGTAGGGCTGGGAGTAGGGTAGAGACATCCTCATGGAGGCAGGGTGGTAGGGAGGATGGATTGGATGGGAAACAGTCAGCAGGTAGACCGGGAGGGGGATATAATCTGTAGTGTAAAAAAAACACTAAATAAAATTAATAAAAATAAATTGATTGAAAGGGAAAAATAAATAAAATGGATCAAATTCAAAATGATGTGTGGACTCAAAAAAACACCAAGGAACTGTAAGTAAATAACAGTGATTCTAATGTGGAGGTCATAGAATAAACATTTCAAAATATTCAAATAAACATTAAAATATCAGAAAATTGATGTATGTTAAGGTTTAAGAGAAGGACATATTGCTCAAATCGTACTGATAGACAGAATTCTTCAGCCACAGCTGAATAATGGACCAAGTGTCAATCTCAGAATAACATAATGAATCAGCACTTTGTGTGCTAATGACAGCACATGGGGGAAGGATTTATCTTTTTACAAATAGTGCATGAATATTTCTAATGAGATATCAATCAGCACTATATGAGTCTTCTCCTAGGTCTAGGATCTCTCTGAGAAGACAAATATATCTCAGATAAAAAAGGTAGTTTCTGATGAGATTAAGGCTTCGCCAGAAAGTGCCTAGCAAACAAGCATGTGGACCTGAGTGCAGACTTATAACATGTGTGTAAGTGTTGAATATGTTAGCCATATTTATAACTCTAGAGCATGAAAGAGAGTATAGCATCAGTAAGATCTTCCTGGTCAGATAGTCTAGCAATTAACAGCATGTTTAATGAGTGATCTGTCACCAATTAAGTTGGAAAGCAACAGAGAAAAAAATTAAAGTTGACTTCTGGCCTCCCTGTACACATGTGTGCTCATCTACATGCACATGTACACAAAACCTCATGAGCATATCCACTATATATACATATATACCTAGGTATAGTGAGAGGAAGAAAAAGAGATCTAGTTGTGCTTCAAACCCTTTGAACAATTAAGGACCAAGCTATAATATTCATCCTTACTGTATGAATTAAATTAAATGTTTATTCAAAAGATAATCTGGTTCCTATTATTTAAATACTTTGCAGTTGCACACACACACACACACACACACACACACACACACACACACCACACCGAGAGAGAGAGAGAGAGGGAGGGAGGGAGGGAGGGAGGGAGAGAGAGAGAGAGAGAGAGAGAGAGAGAGAGAGAGAGAGAGAACGAGAACGAACAAAGGGTTGGCTGTAAATACATCTTCCTCTTCAAATATGAAACTTAATATCTGCGATAAACAGGCTTTTGTTACTGTATTTTCCTAGAGTGAATGCACAGGTAGAAACAAGACTAATTCAGAGTCATTTGACTGGTTGTTCTAGACAAACCAAGTGTTCTGCACATATTCTGTGAGTCTGGAAGAGAAGTTTTGCCGGCTCAATACAAATAAAACCTTTATTTTTTTCATTAATGAAAGAGGGTCACATACTCTGTCAAGCCACCTGACACTATTCATAGAACTAGCTTGAGCTGACTATGTTCAAATGGATAGTTCAAGTGTGAAATCATCAGAACTAAAGAAGAGAGAAAAAATAATCAACCCATAAAAGAGACACTTCAAGTGACCTTAGTAGAGGTTGTTTAAAGAGTTGATTTCCTGTGGTTTAAAAGGCCAAATGGTGGCTAATTTTCTTTGTATTCCTTTGTAAGGAGCCAAGACATGATAGAGCTAGGTGGGCCTTTGTAAATGCATTGGAGAATCTAAGAAAGAAAGAAAAAGAAAGAAAGAAAGAAAGGAAGGAAGGAAGGAAGGAAGGAAGGAAGGAAGGAAGGAAGGAAGGAAGGAAGGAAAAGCATATCCTGGGAGTGAGAAAATACTTCATGGCTTATTGATAGACATCTTGTTCCTAAATTTAAGTTTTATTTGTTGGGGAAAGGGAGCTAACTAGGAATTGTTAAAAACTTAGATTTTTAAAAAAATCCCATTATAGATTTTAAAAAATATCCCACTACAGCATTCCAAATGCTGTAGTATGTATTAAGATGTCAGTTAGAAATAATTTTACTTCCTCATGTTTCTTTTGATGTTCATTAAATTTTATGTGGACTGCTTATTTATGGTGCTGAAGAAACTTATGTGTTCTGTTCAAATATGATGAAATAGAAATAGCATTTATATTTAATTAATTTCTGGTGTTAGAGATTAACAATTGGGGTAAAAAATGTCGATGGCTAGAAAAATTGAGATACTTAGAGCCAGAATTAATAAAGCCAGCTTAGAGAATGAAGATCAACACAAGCAGATGTGTTCACTGAAAACCTAAGACCAGATTAGACTAGTGATTCTTTTATGATTCATTATAGGTAATTTCTAGTAAGAGTTGGAGTTATGCACTACTCTTATTTATCAGCAACCTCTTTAGCAATCTTTCTTCTCCAAATGATAGTTATCTCCAGTAATTCTACTTTTTGTGAACAGAATCTTGTATTTTACATTTCCATAGACAGACAGACCGATAGACAGATAGATGATATACAGATTAACTGATTATGATCTTCTCTAGAAAAATAAAAGATTAAAATGTGGATTTAGGGAGTTTGTTAAAGGAGTATATTTGGAAGCATGTAACAGCCTTGCTGAATCAGAAGAGATTAGAAGTTCACAATATTTGCTAGTATAGTCTGATGTTGTTGATAAAACAGAACTATATAGGTATTTGAAGCTAGACATCCTTGTTTCTCTGGATGCTTGGTCCCTAGGAATAAATTTAGTACAGAAAATAAAAGCAAAGTCTATGTACTTAAATTGATGATGTAAAAGGTTATTTCTATGCATAAAAAAGAGAAAATAAGAACAAGGAAAATTAATAAAACAAAATTAAAGAAAGAAGCAATTAGAAAAGAAAAATTTCTCAGAAGTTCCCTTATGTGCGATTGCAAATTCAAAGTCGCAGCTGTGCAGTAGTTACCTTCACCTCTCAGAGCAGTAGAAATGCATGGACTTAAGTCTATGCCTTTTGTGTTCAGAAAGAATGAAGACTATCATTTTCATGATTTTTCTCTCTGCCATGAAACATAAACTATTTCTAATACACTCACAAAGTAGCCAATTTACACAACATCTGGGAAATGAAAATCAAGGACATTTTATTGGATCAGCTGACTTCTAAGAGAGGCATTTCCTACTCCTCCAGCTGATACACTATGAAGATCTAACTGGCAGCTGTATTTCAGGGGAAAATATGTCATAAGAGATAAATGTAAGAAAAGAACAATTCCACTAAAATTATCTCCTGTAAATGAGTCTCTTTATTAAGAAAACACAAGAAGTAGTCAGCAAATGGTTGAGCATCATCTTCTCAATATTTAGAAAGCCTTCATCCCCAGTGTAGCCACACCATCACAGCACAATGAAGGAAAGTTTTATAATTGTCTCATAGAAACAAAACTGATAAACTAGATCTTCATAAAAATAGAGAGGACCAGTGTCGGGATCCCGAGACAGAAACATGGGGACACTTTCCAGGATGGCGGGTCCCAATAACTCAATAAAGTCTAGAGTTCTAAGAGTTTTATAGTTCATGTATGTGTAGATGGTCTAGGTGCACACCCCAGTTTAAGTCAGGGTGGGCCTGACTTAAATAGGGAGAGGGAAAGAGGAGGGGCTGGGAAAAGGAATGACTTAATTAGATATGTCCCCTGTCCTTTAGGTAACTCATTAATATGGAAATCTCTTGAGGCTGAAGCCTGTAGTCACAACCTCTCTCTGTGTTAGGTGACACCCCTTTGGGAGAGGTTGCATAGCCAAGTGTGACTGCAAGCCACAGATCAAATGGAGATCATGCAATGTGTCAGGAGCCTGATTCTGGGAGCCTGGTGGAATAGATACCTGTCTCTTAAAGGGAGTGGACACCTGTTGTGTTCTGGGCTATTTCCAGCCAGCACTTCTACCAAAACCAGCCATCCTATCATGGTCTCACAGACCAGCAGTATCAATTAACCTGGACCCCCAAGATCTCTCAGACACTGGGCCACCAATAAGGCAGCATATACCAGCTGATATGAAGCCCCCAAAACATATATAGCAGAGGACTGTTGAGTCTGGATTCACTCAGAGAAGATGCACCTAACCCAGGGAGTTTAGAGGTAAGGTGGAGTGGAAACATCCTCGTGGATACAGGAGAGTGGGGAGGAGGTATAGGATATGGAACAGTCGGAGGGTGGACATGGAGGAGGGTAAAATCTTGATTTAAAAAAAAAGATTAAATAGAATAAAAAAATAAAATTCTCAAAGGACTGTATGATAAAATATTTATAAAAGCATATAAAACAGAATAAAGGGGAAACAAACCCATCAGGCACATACATTTTGGAGAAAGTTGAGACATATTCAACTTCACACTTTAGAAATATGCTAAATATAAACATGTTTTCAAAATGACGAAGGCTCCTTTGCCACATTATATATTGTGTTGAGTTTGTCCTATACTAATATCATTATCTGTGAGCTAGATTACATTATTTATTCCACTTGAACTAATGAAGAAATGATCACATAGAGTTTAAGTGCCTTCATCAAGAGCACCCAGCAAGTGGCCAAGATGGAAATGAAACACAAGCCATTGAGATCCTAAAAGTTGAATTTCTTGTCATATTTTAATCATTATGGCCATTACCCAGTATTAAATGAGTTATTCTATAATGAGGCAGTTTCTAAGGAATTCCCAATTCCATGAAGTGACTGTGACTGAATTTTTTCATAACTTAGATCTCATCCTATCTATGCTTCTGATTCCCTTTATCAACACTCCAATTTTTCCTTTTGATGACATATTCAATAATGTTATCAAGCTGATTCTTACATCCTGGCTCTTAATAAATGTAACATTCTTTTGACACATAATAAGTATTTAATACACACTTTATATTTATAATATTATTGATGTAATTACCATCATATACAGCCATTCTAAAATGGGATCACCTACAAAAAATCTCTAATAAAGAACGTGAAGCATTTTAATCATTTCATCTGTACAAAACAACTAGTATGAGGGTCACTCTTATTAAAGATTTTTTTCAGTTTTTACATATAATAGTTGCTGACAATATATCAGTCAGGTTTTATAGTTCTGCATTATAGAAAACTTTTTGTTATGTATATTTCTTTCCTAGAGAAAATACGACCTAAGAAAGTGCAATGTATACCATTCTATTCTATTACACATCAGCATGAGAAGAAAAAAGCATCTTCTGTAATCCCATGATAAATGTGTCTTTCCATGGAGCCAGTCATTTGTCCTCAAAGACGGTGGACATTCTCTATACCCACCAGTAGGTCAGCAGTAGGGCTTAAGCTATGAATGTTTGTCATGGTGCAAATTCTTTGGATTGTCTTTAAGCTTCACAGCTGCATCATTTAAAGGGATGCTTTCTCATAAAAGGGAATGGTGTGAACCTATATCCTGAAGATCAAATGCATTCCACTGAGAATTTTTGTCATTTTTATCATGAGATTCTGTAGACTTGATCACTGTCAATATAAAATCATCTGACTAACTAAAACTAAATTTGATCAACTAATACACAGACATGAGTGCAGGCACAGACAAAATGTACTGTAAATTTTGAAGTATGCTAAGAGCATGCACACAAAAATGCATGTACGTTCATGTGAAATCAGTGTGGGGAAAATAATAAAACTAAAACACTGGGTGTTGAGTAGTTGGTTTGGTTTTCTTTTTTCTTTCTTTCTTTTTTAACAGACATGAATCCTGGGCTTGACAAGGAAGGCCAAGTGCTGATCCTCTCATCTCTTACATTGCATCAGGGGCAATGTTCAGCATGTAATTACATTATAACTGTTCTTCATGCAAATGGGTCATGGAAATTCTCTACAGTTCTTTGTGGTGAGAAAAGAGTTCTATCATGCTTCACATTCTGAAAATAAAAACTATCCTCTTTCCTTTATATTTCTTATATAAAATTTAAATATATTTAATATAATTTCCATGCTAATATCATGAATATAGAAAAATGTATCTACATATGGAAATTTTAATATAGTAAACACGATTTCATTAATGTTTGCTGCATATATATACATACATATATACATATATATACATATATATACATATATATACATATATATATATATATATACAATTCTTTAAATAATATAGGACAGTTAGTGTGTGTGTGTGTGTATGTCAGAGGGATAGATAACCATAAACTGTTAATCTGTTTTCTGCTTACATCAAGGTAGCTGCACATATGACTTATAGTAGTTGTAACAGCATGTTCAGACTTTAACAAATTCAGGAGAAAATTTCTGAAGTTCTTTCTTTTTTACTATCAGGGGTTCTAGGGACTGAACTGGGGATTTCAAGTTGCCAGGCTTTCATGGCAATTGATTATAACTTCTGGACAATTTCACAGGCCCATCTACTCCATTTTTGAAACAGGAGATGTGAGCTCACAGATTTGATAAACCTTACTTGCCAGGGAGCCCTGGAAATTTCCCTGTATCCATCTCCAAATCTTTGGTATTGAAGATGCAAACTATCAAATCAAGGTTTTATGTGAGTACTTGGGCTCTGAACACAGATCTCTTTGATTAGGCAGCAGGCAATTTATTGGCTGAGACATTTATCCTTTATTTTTCTTAATTATATAAATTTATGCAATTCTCAGCTCATTCTAATTGCAAATAAAACAACGTTTTAACTACCACCATCAATATTTTTCTGATCACAGATGTTCTCATCCACACTCTGTCAAATATAAGTATGTAATTTCAAATAAAAGTGGATTAAACAAAGCAATACATAGAATTTTGTGGCTCTGGATATATTTTCTTATTCCTGGAATTTCTTTTGGATGATAACAATAGTTTTTACATTTAATAAGCATTTTAAACTTAGTCTTTCAAATACCAAGTTACATGGGGTGTGGTTCTCCTCAATTTGTTTCATGAACCCTTTTCTCCATTTCTGTTGATAAATTCCAAAGTTATTTGACATATGGCTATGTTAATGGACAGATGCATGATAAACAGTACACCTATGCTTCCATTTAAGTTCAGACAACTTCTTGGTTGAAAAAAATAAATTAGTGACACTATGTTTTCTAATCAATATAGAAGGACTGTTTTGAAGTGAAGGTTTTGTTACACCCTTTCTTGAAACAAGAAGTATAGTACATTATTCAGGTTTTCATAGGGGATGAACTAGAGTTATTTAATAAGCAGAGGGTGTGGTCTGAAATGTAAGCAAGAATGTTAGGTGTGGATTCTGGAGCATGACCAGATGAGAGAACATAAGCATGTAAGAATTGGGATTGAATGTTTAAATAAGGTCAGAAGCCCATGATATATAAAGACTGCTCCAAGATGCCTGACACTAGAGTGTTTAATTATGTTAGATAGTGGCTTAGAACGTAAGTACCTCTGATAAAGAATATGGTTAGAATACAGGCTCTGGATAAATTAGCTTGTAAATAAAAGGTGTTATGTCTTTGCATTTGTTTCTCTATTTCTTGGAAAGAGTTACCCCTGAGAGTTGCAGCAAGACAATGTATGAAATCATGAGAACACAGAAAATAAAAGCTATTACTATTGCAAATGTGTATTCATGATGAAAGAATCACTTTAACTGTACAGCAGGATTGTGGGATCTTCTAGCTAGAAATTATCTTATCTGTCACCTCATATTCATCCAGAATATAAAATATCAACCTATAACAATGTAGTTATAAAATATTAGTATATTCTATAGCCTAGTTTTACTATTCCTAAATCTTCATTTCATATATATATATATATATATATATATATGTAAAATAAAATAAAAATTAGTTTATCTCATAGTAATATTAATCAGTAACATTTCTAGAGTACTTCTGATTTACCAAGTCCTTGTATAAATTTACTGGTAATTGAATGGCATGTTTTATTTTCTTTTTAGTATTGTTTCTTTTTAGTATTGTTTTTATTCTTTAATCTTCTTTTTACAGTCCAGTCGCTATCCCCTTCCCCATCTGCCCTCTGACTGTTCCTCATTCCGAGCCTCCTCCTCCATCTCAAAGAGGATGTTCCCACCCCACTCACTCACATCCCATAAGACATTCCCACTCCTTGGAGACTCAATTCTCTCCAGTTTTAGGTGCTTCTTCTCTCACTGAGGCCAGACCAGGCAGTCCTCTGCTGTGTATTTGTTGGAGTCTTCATATCAGCTGGTGTATGCTGCCTGATCTGGTTGGTGGTTCAGTGTCTGAGAGATCTCAGGGGTCCAGGTTAGTTGAGAATGCTGGTTTTCCCATGAGATCACCCTCCTCCTCAGCTTCTTCTAGCCTTTCCCTATTTCAACCATAGGGACCCCCAGCTTCTGTCCATTGGTTGGGCACAAATATCTGCATCTGATTCTTTCACCTCTTGTCCCTCAGTCTCTTCTCCATTTTTGTCCCTGCAATTCTTTTAGACAGGAACAATTCTGGGTCAGAATTTTTTACTGTGGGATGGCAACCCCATCTAACAAATTGATGCCATGTCATTCTACTGGAGGTGAACTCTACAACTTCTCTCTCCTAACTGTAGGGGATTTCATCTAAGGTCACTCCCTTTGAGTCCTAAGTGTCTCTCACCTCCCACGTCTGTGGTACATTCTGGAGGGCCCCCTACCTCCCAAGGTTGCCTGTTTCCATTATTTCTGCTGGCCTTCAGGGCTTCAGTTCTGTCTTCTCAATACCTGTTCATGTTACTCTATTCCCCTCCCTGTCCCCTCTCCCACCCAGACCCCTCCATCCCTCTGCCCTCACCCCCATGATTGCTTTGTTCTCCTGCCCAAGTCAGATTGAGGCATCCTCACTAGGGATGTTTGGCTGGTTAACTTTTTTGAGTTCTGAGGAGTGTATCCTGGGTTTTCTGTAATTTTTGGCTAATATCCACTTAGTGAGTACAAACCATACATGTCCTTTGGGATCTGAGTTACCTCACTCGGGATAATATTTTCTACTTCCATCCATTTGCCTGCAAACCTCATGATGTCTTTATTCTTAATAGCTGAGTAGTATTTTATTGTGAAAATGAACCACATTTTCTGTATCCATTCTTCCTTTGTGGGATATCTGGGTTGTTTTCAGTTTCTGGCTACCCCAAGTAATGTCACTGTGAACATAGTAGAACACATGCTTCTATGGCATGGTGGATAATCTCTAAGAGCAGTATAGCTGGGTCTTTAGGTACATCTATTTCCAATTTTCTAAGGAACCTCCAGATAGATTTCTAGAGTGGTTTTACCAGTCTTCAATTCCAACAGAAATGGAGGAGTATTCCTATTTCTCTACATCCTCACCAACATGTGCTATCACCTGAATTTTTGATCTTAGCCATTCTGATTGGTGAAAGGTGGAATCTCAGGGTTGTTTTGATTTACATTTCCTTGATGACTAAGGACTT
This sequence comes from Grammomys surdaster, assembly GCF_004785775.1. NCBI lineage: Eukaryota > Metazoa > Chordata > Mammalia > Rodentia > Muridae > Grammomys > Grammomys surdaster. The sequence goes on along the minus strand of NW_021604640.1, from coordinate 2,420,789 downwards.
GTAACATTTCTTTAAGTGCTTCTCAGCCATTTTTTTGATTGGGTTGTTTGTTTTTGTTTTGGAGCTTAACTTCTTGAGTTCTTTATATATTTTGGTTATTAGCCCTCTATTGGATATGAGGTCAGTGAACATTTTTTTCTCTATCTGTAGATTGTAGATTTGTCCTAATGTCCTTTGCCTTAAAGAAACTTTTCAGTTTCATGAGGTCTGATTTATCAATTGTTGATCTTAGAGCCTGAGCCATTGGAGTTATTTTTAGAAAATATCCCCAGAGCCAATGAGTTCAAGGCTCTTTTCCACTTTCTCTTCTATTAGATTCAGTGTATCTGGTTTTATTTTGAGGTCCTTGATTCACTTGGGCTTGAGCTTTGTGCAAGGTGACAAATACAGATCTATTTTCATTTTTCTACATACAGACTGCCAGTTAGACCAGCACCATTTGTTGAAGATGCTTTCTTTTTTTATTGTATATTTTTGGCTTCTTTGTCAAAGATCAAGTATCCATAAGTGTGTGATTTTATTTCTGGGTCTCAGTTCCACTCCATTGATCAACCTGCCTGTCTGTGTACCAATACCATGCAGTTTTTATCACTATTGCTCTGTAGTATAGCTTGAGATCAGATGTGCTTTTATTGTTAAGAATTGTTTTCGCTATCCTGTGGTTTTTTTTTTTTCTATATGAAATTGAGAATTTTTCTTTTCATCTCTTTGAAGAATTGTGTTGGAATTGTGATGAGGATTGCATGGAATCTGTAGATTGCTTTTGGTAGGATGGCAATTTTTACTATGTTAATTCTACCAATTAATGAGCAAAACTGGCACATTGGACTCAGTTTCTGAAATTGTTGAGAAATGCTACCCTCTTTGCTTGCCAATGTCTCACTTCCTAGGTCTCTATTCTCTTTCCTAGAATCTGTGTGCCTGTTTTAGCTCACTACCAGGGTGCTTAGGAGATCAAATAGATATGTCAGTCAGTCTGACAGCAACCATTCATTAAGCACACAGGAGGGCACGTAACCACAGAGTGAATCACAGTGATTAAGAAGAACTCAGCTAAATTACTGTTGCCAAAATGAGTGTAAGCAACAGGCTTCACTTTAAGGATGAGAAAATTCAAATTTTTCTCATTTTAAAGGGTATTTTTGGAGTAATGAATTCAGAAGTCTTTGTCAAGCATTATCCCTTAAGTTTTAGAAATTAGATTATCTCTGAGGAAATTCGAGTGCATTTAAGTTTATCTCATTTGATTTTATCCAATATGAGTTTATAAAAGCTGATTCATATTCTATAAAACTTTTGTGATTTGTTAATAAAATTTCTCAGTTTAAAAAGGAAAATATTTAAGGAAAGTTATCCCAAAACTTGAATGTTAACAACTTTTTAATTTAGTTTTTTATGTGTATGAGTATTTAGCCTGCTTTTATGTCTATGCATCATGTGCTTGCTTGGTAAATGAGGAGGCCAGAAAAGAATGTTGGATCACCTAGTAATAGTTACAGACAGATTTAAATTGCCACATTGTTGCTAGATGAAGCTACTCACACATTAATATCTACTAAGTACATATCTTTATGTGTTTAGATTATAACTGCTTATTTCTTTCCAATTTGAAAGTAAGGCTTAAGAATTTATGGGAAGGAGTTTTATATGTTTTATAATTAGTTTTTTCTCATCTAGCTATAATAAAAAGTATATATTGTGTCAAATGACTCCACACACAAATGAGTCCATACACTTTTAATATTCATTAGTTTGACAGTGATTTGTGTGTTAATCAGACTAAGTGGAACATTTTAAAGGAAGATTTATTTTGGTTCATATATTCAAATGTTTCAAGCCATGATTGGCTTACTACATTGTTTCTGACCTTTGGTGAGTTAGAACATCACAATAGAAGGGTGCAGTAAATAGCTGCTCAATTCATAGAAGTCAAAACTAGAAGAGGTAGAAAGAATGGCCCAGAATAAGGTGTAACATTCAGCAATGTAGTTCAAATAACCTTTTCCTCCATCTTAGCCAGTCTTTCCACAACGCTACCACTTTCAAATTTTACCACTCAAATTTTGTATCTATCAATGGGTTAAACTGTTCGTTTGATCACAGAATTCATGGCATTATTGTATGTGAAAACAAACAATATAAAAATGAACTGTGGATAAATACTGCACATCTTTCAGCTTCAATTGTGTTGAATATCAAAGTAAGTCACCACAATTTGTGAATGTAATTTGAAACCAAGAAAGAGTATACGGCATATTTAAAGGTCTTGAAGCCAAATCAAAAGACCATTGTGTGCAACTCCTCTCTTTCCTAACATCTCACTCTTTGTTGTGGAACTGAGCACTAACTCTCTAAATCAAGTAAGGTCTCAATAATTCCTCTGTTTAATAAATAATAATCACAGATAAAATAGTGATATAATAATAAGTTGAAGTGGTGAGTATATAAATGGACTAAATCTAGGAATGGACATCTATGAGACTAAACATATATTTATGTAAGATGTTAAATTCTAGAGACATTAAAACTGTCAACAAAATAGGAAATCAGTGCTTTTTACATGTCATATGACAGACAGATGAATTGGTTCTGGAATCTCTCACAAGTTACTATCGATTTGGGCTAAAATAAGCCATTTGGTTAGTTACTTACTGAATTGTTTTATTTTAGGTTTCTTTTGTTGTTGTTGATGTTTTGTTTTTTGCAATTGTTGATCTACTTATCAATATGGAATGCACATGTTGTGCATATGCGGGAATTGTTTCTCTCTTTTCACAAAGCAGATTCCAGGGATTAAACTCTGGACAGTAAGCTTAGTGTCATATGCCTTTCTGCTAAGCCATGTAAGCATTCACCTCCCTCAGTTACTTTCACTGTTACATAAGCACACAGGAAATGTGATTATTCTACAAACACACAGTAAGAATGATCTCAGGTTAATTATAAAAATAATGGACTTAATTATTTTTATATAGTTGTAAAATCTGGTTTTGTAACCTGGATATATGATAGTATGTTGAGAAGAAGATATCACATTGACTTGATCAACATGAAGGGAAAAGAAGAATGAAAGCAATGTTATTCTTCCATTTAGCCTCATCGTTCATAAGAGGTTTAACATGCTACTGAATGAAATTTCATTATGAAACTTCTGATTTTTTTCTTTTTCTTTTTTTGCCATTCAATTTCTTGTCTTCCTGTGTTCCTATCAGTCTGTCAAATGAAACATTATGAATGTTTTATTTCCCTTGAACATCACATTAGTTTGTACTTTATATTTTAGTACTTTATAGTGAGAATATATTTGATAAGTGATACATTTCATGTCTGTCTTTGCTACTAATGCAAAATGTCACAATCTAAGACTCCTTTTAAAGGTATAGATAGAGTCTATTGATTTGACACAATGTGTTCCATGATCATGCAATATGCTAACATAAATTATTGTATGACTATTTCTGGGAGGATTTATTAATTGCCACAGTTAGGACTCCAAAAGTAGACTAAAGAAATGATTATATCAACAAAACTTTAGTAGACCAGTGAATTGTTTTGCAGTTATCCACAAGGATATGAGTAATAATTGCTTACAGCAGAATGGGTGACACAAAAATGGCTCATTGCCAAAAATTCAACTCCAGCGTAGGTGAAAACTCACAAAATTCACATCAATGAACTGCCTTTGCGTGTTGTGGTGGTTTGAATGAGATGTTCTCCATAGTTTTGAGCACTTGAATATGTGGGTTCACAGTTGTTGGTATTGTTTGGGAAGGATTAAGATGTGTGGCCTTCTTAAAGGAAGTATGCCACTTGGTGTGAGTTTTGAAAGTTAGCAGGCTTGCTGACTCTATCTGTGTTCTCTTTGCTTCAAATTCATGGTTCAAAATGGCATCTCTCAGAATTGTACTCTTCCCTTCATGCCTATAGTTTGGTCCTATGCTTTTCCATCATGATAAACTCTTATCCCTACAAAACTATAGCCAAATAAATCCTTCTTTCTATAAGCTGCCTAAGTTATGGTTCTTTACTATAGCAATAGAAAGTAACTTATATAAAAGACATTCAGGCAGCTTGTATAATCAGAATGTATTATCTCCAGCGCAAATGATAATGTTTCTACAAATCTTGGGGAAAGGCCTTGTGAATCTTTTGAGTTTTAGGAATTAACAGAGCCTTTGGTTTTGTTTGATATCTTAGTGTTATGAGCTTCCTTCTTTTCTTCCTTCCTCCAGGATAGGCAAAAGAAGGCTGTAGTAATTAGTAGAAAATTGACTTTAAACTGCATTATTATTTTATGAATCACTTTGAGCATATAGGTCATGGTAATAATGCCTGATGATGTAAAGTTAAAGAGGAGAAAATCTTATCACTATTCCCAAGTCCCTATAAGTGTTGATATATAAACCTAGAATAAAACAGGAAAATATATGAGGATGTCTAGGGATGTTGAAAGATGAGGGAAAAAAAACAGCCTTAGCTGGAGAACATTCATGATCCCTTTGACATTGACAAATGTTCACCCCCAAAATAAAATAAATATCCCACATCATATTTTAGAACATATAAGTTTACCTTAGTAAGTTATATAAACAAACAAAAGGCTAATTGATTTATAACTAAATAAAATATAAGTTTGAAGGAGAAAATATAGTCAGTTATGTTTTATTTGCTAAATAGAATAAAATGATTTATTTGTGCTTACTTGCCATTTATTACATTTTACATATTATCCCTAGAAATATCAAACTGCTTTAGGACAAGGTAGATTAATAATATAACACTAAAATAACAATTTTTTAAAACCTTATGTGAAAAGTGCTTTTATCTTGGATTTTTTCCCACCAGAATCCTAACTGGTCACGGTTATTTAATGACAACTGCTGGCTACAAGAAATGTCAAGGAGACTAGAAAATGTGGGTGGCTGATGTTGAAGAGGAAGCAGTATAATAGTGCAGGAAAGGGAGAACAAATGTACCTTTTTTTCCAGTTTACTTAAATATCTGGACAGCTTTCTGAGTACAAACTAAATGAAATGCACACTTCTAGTTAGCTGACTGGGATATACACTGTACATTAATCCATATATACTGGGTAACTGAGTTATTTACTTGAATTATTTGCAATGCATTTACTTCATACTTTAGGGTATTGAATAATGACTTTTTATTTATGTCATTAATTAAGAATTTTTCAAAGGATTCACAAAAACTCATGCTTTGCTCAGAGGGGCTTGAAGTTTTTGAGTTTTGATATAGATTTACACTGTTATTTTTCATCCACACTCATTTTATTTTTTTGAGTAATCATGCCACAGAGTATCTAATTTTTGATTATCTTACCCTCCTCTATCACACACATTGCTTCCTCTAGAGAAGTAGTGCTCAACTCGAAAACGAACTCTCTGAGCTTGCAGGCCACAATCAGGACTTGAAGGAGAGTGATTTTACCATGCTCCTTGAACTAAAGGAACAGGAAGAGGATTGGGCTACTAAATAACTGCCAGTTATCAGTGAACAATCTGTTTTATGAAGTAGTGCTGTTTTAAAGAAGTAGGGATGTAGCAGTGGGGCAGGGGGATCTATGAGTAGCCACTAGAAAGTCCCAGATGCCAAGGATTTAAGAGGTTCCCATGACCCAACAGGGAGGACATTAGCCAAAATACCCCAAAACGGGGAGAGAGAACCTGTGGAGACCATATCTATTAGATAGGCACAGCGCTCAGTTTACTGATGGTGCCACCCACCCACCTCAAAAATATTAACCCAGAATTCCTCCTGTCAAAAGGAAATGCAGCAAGAAAAAGTGGAGCAGAACCTGAAGTAAAGGCCTTCCAGAAACTGTCCCACCTAGGGATCCATCCCATCCTCTGATATCAAACCTAGACACTATTGCTGATGCCAAGAAGTACTTATTGACAGGAGCCCAGTATAGCTGTCCACTGAGAGTCTCTGCCAGAGCTGGACCAATACAGATGCAGATTTACATAGCCAAACATTGGACTGAGCGCAGAGACCCCAATGGAGAAATGAGGGACTGAAGGAACTGAAGGGGATTGCAGCTCCATAGGAAGAACAACAATATCAACCAACCAGACTTCCCAAAGATCTCAGGAACTAAACCACCAACCCAAGAGCACACGGGGCTTAGAGGGGGGGACTCATGGCGCTAGCTGGATATGTAGCAGAGGATTGCATCCTGGCATCACTGTAATGGGAGCTCCTTGGTCCTATGGAGGCTTGATGACCCAGGATGCGGTAACAATAGAGCACTGAGCCATGAGTGGGTCATTGGGGGGGAGCATCCTCATAGTGACAGAGACAGGGACGAGGGGATAGGGGCCTTGTAGAAGGGAAATTGGGAAGGAGAATACCATTTAAAATGTAAATAAATAAAATAACGAATAAAATAATTTAAAAAAGAAATACGGATGCTCTTATTTTCAAAACGAAGTGTTAATTTAGTACAGCAAAATTTGTCAGACAACTTATCAATGTCCAAAAGAAATGGTAAATTACTCAAGTGAGATGACTTATGAGTATTGTTTCTGGGAATTGGTCATTTGAGAAAATTAAACTTTATTAACCAAGCATAAATTGACAGTTTTACAGTTGGTTTTGCATTTTCTGGGTAACTTATTTAACTAGTATTTAGATATTTGAAACTGTCTTTCTTAGATTCTTTACAAATTGAGAAAAACTGTATTTGTATTTAAACAGCGAGGTAAAAGCATAACCTCAATAAAACTGCATGGAATGCTATTGAGATTCCCAAGTGACCTCTGTATACTGATATGCTGAAGCAGTGTTGGGACGTAAGCATGTTGTAAACATTTCTTCCTGATTCTTCATTCAGTACTATCACACAGGCTGTTTCAAACTGGCCATCGTGGGATTATTCACATAAGGAAAATAGGTCAACTCTACAACTCTGGGCTTTATTTTTCCCTAGAAATTCAACTGTTGTACATTTTTCAGTACACAATACTGATTAAAATTTTCTTCCCTCAGTTGTGAATCAAGCCACCACCAAATGGATATTATATTAGTCAGAATTCTTGAAAAACAAATGACACATATGTTATGCTGAGATAGTTTTTGGTCTTCTATGAAAAATAGACATGTGAACTAGAAAACAGTATCTGTTATACTCCCTTGATTGCTTTGTGACTCTCAGAATTTTAATAGCTTCTCTTGTCACTTATTATAAGCCACACTAGTCTCATTACTATTTTTCAATATCCTAGACTTAGTTCAGACTAATGATTTTTGTATCTGCTATTCTTTTTTTAAGGGGAATCCAGTTTTCTCCAGATATTTCCATTCCAGGTCTGTTGCAATATCAAAAAATGCTTCTTCAGAGAAAATTTCACGGTCAAACTCTATTACATTCAACTGGTTCTAGACCATAATCACTATAGTATCACAAACCTCTTTTTTATCTTTTTTTTTTTTTTTTGATACGGGGCATTATATGGCTCAAATTGTTCTTGAACTGACTATTTTGCCAAAGATGGCCTTAACTCTTGGTCCCTATGATTTCCCATTCATTCTTTAAATTTGAATAAGCCTTTAATTTTAGCTTGCACATAGATCTAAAGAAAAGTAGCAAATACATTTCAACATGTTCCTATGTACTCCACATAATTTCACTATCATTAACATCTTACATATCTAATATGTCTTACAACACAAAAATAGAAATTAATAATTTACTCTTTAGTATATATTTTATTCAGATTTACTAGTTCATACCAAATGTTATTTTCCCTTCCATTGTCATAATCAGTATGGCAACTATATTTACTCATGTTTCTTGAGACTCTGGTTACCTATGATATTTTCAGTTTTTTGCCTGTTGATATTTTGAAAATTTCTCATGAAATGAAAGATTTTTCTGTGTTTTTTCATAGATTTACTACACTCATGTGATTGAGAAGTAAGACTAGAGAAGGAAGGTACAGTTCTCATCAAATCACATCTAGGGTCTATGGTGTCAATTCCTTGAGGACTGAGATCAAGCTAAATTGTTATTCCAAACCAGGTATTTTGCCTATATTCCTCATTTGCATAGGTATTTGATCATTCATTTATACTAGCATGGATACATTCATATTTATTTAGTGTTTTACTCGTGTGTGTGTGTGTGTGTGTTTCTCAATTTTTCCCAATTTTGATGGTTGGAAATGGCATTAAATACTTTTCTTCTCACTCTGACAAAGTACCTGAGAAAAATGTTAGACAATAAAGGATTTATTTTGGTTTATATTTTCAGAGATTATCAGGCCATCATGATGTGGCAGCGGATGGATGCTCATGGTATAGCTTATTATATCTTAGCAGCAAAACATAGAAAAGAGTTCAGGCTAGAAGCCAGATCCCTCTATCAACCTAAATGGAACTTGCCACTGTCTCATTTTCTACAGCAAGGATCTAGATTCCAAAGGCTCCATATATCCACAAAATACCAACTCCAGGTGGGGAAAAGCAGTCAAATCACTTTTAGGGATATTTCACATCCAAATGGCAACAGGAATATTCTCATGTTAGCTTGTGTGTCCTTCTGATGAGCTTTTCTCCTTATGTTTATAGAACATTATATTCATGAAATTGTTGTTCCCAGATTCACTTAATACAGTCTCTTCCCCAGTCACTTCTTTAAGATGTACATAATTAATTACTGAAGAAAACTATTGACAAATGTGTTTGTCAATATAGAGTATTCTTGAGTGTAATCTTTCTGAACGAATAGAGATAAGAAATTTATGTATGTATTCTAAAGCATTTAAAAACACATTGAAAGGCTGGGGACACTTATTCTTGCATCAGTTTTGTTCCCAGGACCCACATGGCAGCTTAAAACTATCTGTAAATTCAGTTCAAAGGGCTCTGAAATATTATTTGAGACATTTAAATCTGACATTTGGAGGAACCAGGCAAATATGAATTGCACATAGAGATATGCAGGAAAGAAAGAGACTCATACACATAAAATAATTCTAAAAAGATACTGTTCAGTTTGGTTTGGTTTTGACTATCTACAGGCTTGAGGCATGTCCTTAAGAATGAAGTATACCCCTGTGAGTCTATGTTAGAAAAAAACTATTCTTTCATTTGTGAGTACTTATCAATTGGAGATACCTTGTAGGTTAGGAATCAAGCTTATGTCTACTTCTTCTCTAAGCACTGGGACACCATCTGGCTCAGATTCCCAGAGGAGATGCGCATGCTGCCATTTTCTTTATAATTTCATATGTGCACTGGTCCCAGTATGCTTAGAAGGCCTTGTTTCCTTAGTGTCCTTTATCCACTCTGGCTCTCACACTTTTTCTACCTCTTCTTCCATCAGGTTGCCTGAAACACATTGAGGGGAGAGATTTGATGTATACACCCCATTTAGGGCTGAGTGTTCCAAGGTCTCTCACTCTCTGCATATTGTTGGTATCTGTATTTTCTCCCCATCAACTGCATAATGATGACTGCATAGATTTATGACTATAGAAAATTATCATTAGGAGTAATTTTATTACTATGTTCCTTAGTTTAATAAAATACGAAGTAGTATGTGGTTTTCTTCTAGGTCCCTGGAAGATCTAGTCTTGGGTTCTTGGTCACCCAGTCATTGTCAGAGATGGGTTCTATCTCATGGAATGAAAGTTTTTAACTCTTATAAATCCTTTTAGTACACATTATAGTTTCTGGTTTTATGTTTATATGAAATTCCTGTGTGTGCCAACATGTGTGTATCTGCATCTATATGTGATTCTTGTGCTTTTGCTTTTTTTTCTTTATTTGATTGTTCTATTCCAAATTATTTGTTTTTGTTGCACCTTATTTTATCATTTTTTTAGATTTCTGTTTGTTTTCTAAGGAAAGACAGAAAGGGTATGCAAACAGATGTGAGGGAGAGAAGATCTTGGAGAAATTGGGAGAAGGGAAACCATAATCAGAATACATCATTATGAAAAAAAAACTTATTTTTTAATATTTTATTTATTTTTTTCAAATCATAATTCATTCACACAGGGGTTATAAACACAGAAAGGCAGGACGTGAGGAAGGGGATGATACTGGAGCGTGGATGTTCAGGAGGAATACAGATATCTTTCAGAACAGGGTATCGGCTGGGTGAAGGTTCAGGGGACAGATCACTATGACTCTGCCTATGATTCACTTGTCCTTATCTAAGTTGGTATTATCTGCCAAGGCTACCTATTTACAAGGTCTATGACTCCTCAGGCTGGTAAATTTCCATGATAGCTGACTGTTTACAATAGCTTATAGCGATCTGTTTCAATGTTTTTCCACAGAGACCCAAGACATGGTGTTAGTATACATGTATGACAAATCTATTGCTGATTTTAGGCCTGTGGCTGATTTTAGGCCTTCAGTGTGTATTCAGGGATGCCCCTGATATCTCCTCCCTTCTCTAAGTATAGAAGGGCTGAGGCAGTTCTAATCTTGCAAAGGCCTGGATAGAGGCCTGACCTCCAGTAATTGAAGGGGACCTTGTAATGACTCCAGTCCCCCTGTTGTTGTCCAGTGAGGCATGAGGGCCATACCCATCCCAGTGTCTTTTTCCTGGAGAGGGGATACTTTTGACATCAACCCCCATGCAGTCATACTTGTCCGCAGGGAACCCAGAGAGATATTTTAACTTTTATTTATATTCCCTTGCAGTGAATATATATATTTAATAATAAAATAAATAATAAAATAAATAAATAAATAAATAAATATATTTATTTATATTAGCCTTGCAGCCTAAGCAAGAATTCAGATCGCCAGTCAGAGGGGGTTCTGGGTGGCCCCTCTCTGCTTGGTCTAGGGGATGAAGTCCTTCTTTTAGGTTGGTTGGAGATGGGTTTTGGGAACATCCTGTATAAAGTAACAACCTCATCTTGAGTCTCGTGGTCCTCCATAGCTAACTTTTGATAATGTATCTGAATAGGTTTTGCTACCAAATTATTTATCCGTTCTTTCACAGAGTTAGTCAGCCTATTTGAGACCCAGGGACCAGCATAAATAGGCAAAAATAACCCAAATAATGGTCCCAAGATGTGAGGAAGTAGGGTTGGCAACCATGGAGAGGCTTAAAACCAATTCTTGTACCAGCACTCATCTTTCTCTTTCTCTGATCTATTTCATGCTCTCCCTGTCTTGTCTATGTAAAGGCAACATTCTTCTTTAAGGGCTGTACACAGTCAAGAGCTGTACACAGCCTTTTTTTTTTGTAATAGAGTAAATCAAGTCCAATAAGGATCTCTGTGATTTTTGGAGGTTTCTTCAGACATCGAAACGAGGAATTTCTTCAGGTTAATGATGTCAGTCTCTAGCTGTTTGAAGTTCTTGTCAATGGCCCTTCAAAGGTCTGAGTAGTGTAAGTTCGGAGGCTAGCATCTGGATTAGAACTTCTAACAGCAGAAATCATGGGTGATTCATTTTTACCTAGAAAGGAATAAGAAGGGAATTCTCAGGGAGATTTCTCTTCCCTGGATATAAATTGTTATTTATCTTATTTATGGTTTGACCTGGCTTTGTGGGGGTATCTATTTATTTCATTAATCTTTTTGGTAGCTGGTTAGCTGTGCCTTCTGTGTTATCAAACAGTCATATCAATGCTCGGCCACATAAGGGAACTGGATCTGGTCCATTCCCTTTAAGTGTAAGAGGGTCCTTCCTCATATCTGTGGCATAGTTTTTATTGATCTTGGTGATGCTAGAGGCAGTCAGCAGCAGATTTACCATGAACTTTCATTTTTATACAGTTAAAAGTGAACAAGGCATGATGGAGAGTATTTCAGGGGGACTCCTTCTGGGGGGGGGTTACTATTCCCCCTCTTTTGTTTTTAAAGCCAATATTTCAGAGTTCTTGCAAAATCAGGGCAGAAGCACCAACAATCATTCCTTCCACACTCAGAGAGTCATGAAGACACTATTTAAAGAAATATAAATATTTATTAATAATCTCTTTTCAAAGGACTGTTATAGCACAGCCGACAACTAATCAGACTATATATGTTGATTAGTAATAGCTTCTTATACTTTTTGTGAGATTACTTCTCTTTTGTCAATTAATTTTTGAAGGAAATTGGGATTTACATCTCTCTTGAGAATATTAAACAGAGACTTAAATTCTTTTGTGGAGAGCTTAAAATAAGATCTTAGCCAATTAGCATCTCCTAGAAACTTTTGAAAATAATTTGAAATAAGTAAATTCTCTCTTTTGTTTTTAGACCCTTTATCTGTTTTTTTGGGGGGGATTCATTTTTTCTTTATTTGATTGTTATATTCAAAATTATTTGTTTTTGTTGCACCTTATTTTATTATTTTTTTTAGATTCCTGTTTGTTTTCTAAGGAAAGACAGAAAGGGTGTGCAAACAGATGTGAGGGAGGGAGGATCTTGGAGAAATTGGGAAAAGGGAAACCATAATCATAATATAGCATTATGTAAAAAAAAAACAACCCTTATTTTCAATAAAGGAAAAATCTATTGAAATTTTTTGCATACATAGTTATCTGTATTAGATAAAGCTAAACTGCCTTTATACTGATGTGGATAATTCTAATCTAGTATGAAAGGAAATTTTTCTATCTCCTTTATTTGGAACCTCCCATTAACTTCAGTGAAAAGCCTGAATCCCATCAACCTTACTTACTTTTTAATTAATTGCAGTACACCTCTGTACCAAATTTAGAATTGTTTGTCTGTATTCCAGTGAGATATAAAACAGATGAATATGTAGGCACAATTAGAGAAAAACTAGATTATAGTATTCAGATTTAGCTTCTTTTGTTCTTTTTCATAGTTTCTAGACAGCAGATACCTTTTTCAAAAGGAAAAAAATAACAATTTTGGAGTGCTATGATGCTCATGATCACCTGGCATCATGATGTTTATTTGTCTGCCTTTTGTTTCCTCTAATAGACTTTAAACTCCAGAATGTCAGAAAAACCTGACCTGTCTTATATATTCAAACTATGACTTCAAAGAAACTACAAATTTACCCAGAACAATGTCAAACATAATCTTCAGAATAAGACAATCTTTTATTTGTTCATTCTATTCACTTCACTGAGTATAATTAGATGATCAAAAACATTTCTTTACAGCATGTAAGAATTGCTCTTGAGAAGTAAAATGCAGAAAAATAATTTGTATTGAGAACTGAGACTTGCTACATAGACAATTATACTGAATTATATTTCTTTATCTCTTTCTTGTAGGAAAGTGATATCTGAGCTTTATAAAGCAAACGAAAATGAAGGTAGTGATAATTGCCAAATGACTGGAAGCATAACTGGTATATTTTTTATTTGTTTTGTATTCATATAGTCCAATGTAGGAAGCCAGACCATTCACAACATATTCATTCTTCTCAATGAAGGTGTGTTACTGTTGATTTCTCCAGAAACATCTGTGAGAAATTACATAGATTTCAGACATGCTAGAGAGGAATTTTGTTGATAAGGTTAATTAAGCCTGGGGTAGGGGAGGTAGGGAAAGAGCCATCCTAAAAGCTAGAACCATCATTTCCTGAGTTGGGACTGTACAAAATGAAAGTAGGAAGTTGAGCAACAACATTCAAGCTCTCTTAATCCTGACTGAATATGCAAGGTGACCAGACTTTTCAGACTTCTGATGCCTTGATTTTCTTACTGTCATGAACCTTGGACCTACCAGTCCAGATAATCTTTTCCTTCCTTAAGTTTGTTTTGCTACAACAGTTTATCATAGCAACAAGAAAAACTAAGACAGAATTTCTTTTCATTTCAAAATATGTCCTCTTATGTATTTACAAATCATTTTATGTAAGGGGAGGTTCTGTCGCTAAGGTCTTGTTCCCCAATTGGTTCTTGAATTGTCAATAAAGAAGGCCTGGGGCCAATTGCTGGATGGAGGGTACAGGTGGGACTTCTGGGTCCCATGAGGAAAAGAAGACACAGGGAAATAGAGAGGGGCTTTTCTGCCATGCTTTGGAGGAAAGTGGATGCTGCAATCATATAAAGCCTTTGGGCAGCTAGGACCTGTGGCCTCCTCTATGGGCGAATGGCCAAGGAGCTTGGTGGTAGGTAGGGACTAGCTGATACAAGCAACTAAGTTTAGGGCAAGAGGAGAAACAAAGATGATAATTGATAAGGGCATGCCTTTCCAGGCAGATTTCTGTGCCCAGCAATTGTGCCTAGCCAGTAAGTTGTAAAATAATAATAAATTTGTCTGTGTCCTTCATCCACAGACTCTAGTGTCTTGGAAGTGGGCTAATGACCTGACCCCTTCTGGAGCAAAGGGAGGTAGGAAAAAGAAGTCGGGTCATTGCTGGCTGTGCTAAGCTGGGTGGAGCAAGCTGGAGCCAGGGCTGATAGCGCAGAAGCTCCTAGGCAAAGGTGAAAACATGTTTTTAAAATTACATGCAAGAATTTTAAATTTATATTCTGAAATTACTCCTGATATAATCTATTGTCTTGGGCTAATCACTAGAAGAAAATGAGACCAAATCTTTTAACTTTAGATTCCATTTTAGAGAACCTGACCTGCATCTTCAGGTTAATCTCCCCCAACAAACCTATGCCTAGTACCAGTCTCCAGGTTATTTCTCCCGACAAATCTATACCTCCAGTTTACAATCCCACCCCTGTCTATCAACCGCCAATTAGAAAGAAATCAGAATTTATGTTTATGGTTTGGCTTCCAGCACCATCCAATTATGCTAAAGACCACAGTAGCACACCAATTAGATGCTTGCCAGGCTAGAAACACTCATCCCTCACTTGCCACTTTCTATAAAATCTTCCTCTGATGAGTATTCTGGGCTTTTCTCCACCAAAACTGACCTGTAGGTCAGCAGTGGGCTGATCCCAAGCTCAAGCTTGTGAATGAAGACCCTTGTGCAATAGACTCCTGACTGGTCTTTTGGAGTTCAAGAACATTTCACTAAAAAACAAAATAATCTTCTATTTAGTGTTTTCTAACTATAAAACTCATTGGTTTAAAAATACGTATTTCAGGAGAGTAATTTGAAACATATGTGTTGTATATCAATTTTTGGCTTTTTAAAGTAAGTTCTGGTACCTAGATCAAAATTACATTATATTGCTGTTTTTTCTTGACACTATTTCATGGAGAAATTTAACACCGCCTTAATAAAATAATCTTATTAAATTGTGTGGGTTGTTGCACTAATATGAAAATAGAAGCAAAATTTGTCTTTATGAAAGTGACATTTTGAATGTTGTATTAGAGGTTGGAGAAAAAAAAAGGAATTATCTTGAATAATCATTGAACCCTAAACTTTAGTAATTGTCTATGCTTCATATTTTATTTTTGTTTGGTTTCAGATCCTGAGACAAGAGGGTGAGGTGCATACTTTACATGTCAAAGCAGATCAGGACTCCTGGTTCTCCTACCATCTCTCAGGCCTTATTTGGCTTACCCTGCCCCAAATCATAAACTTTGGCAGCCCTTTCCCCAGAGGCTCACCCTTATATAATCATTTCAGGAACTCACAAACTCAGTCTCTCTCTCTCTCTCTCTCTCTCTCTCTCTTTCCCCCCTCTCTCTTTCCTTGCTCTCTGCACACACACACACACTTTGACTCTCTTCTCCCATTCTGCCCTGTCCCTTCGATGGTGATTTCCTTGTCCTACTTCCTTGGGGTCAGTGAACTCACCTGCCAGAGCTTAGCTTTCTAATAGGTCTGTGTTTAGTATAACCTAATCTGGCTTGAATTGGCTCATTTCACCAGCAGAGAAATACCTTATAAATTTTAGATTGTAAAAGTTTCTGGAGACCAAATTGTCATATTTTAAATACATGTTTTTTTTCTCAATGACTATATATTCCTAAACTTCTTTTTTTTAATTTTTATTGGATGTTTTATTTACATTTCATATGCTGTCCCCTTACCCCATCCCCCACCCACCCAGGAACCCCCTATCCCCTCACTCCTCCTCCTGTTCCCCTACCTACCCCTCCACTCCCACCTCCCACCCTCAAATTCCCACCCCCTGGGGCGTCCAGCTTAATGAGGTAAAGGATCTCTTCTTCCACCTATGCCCAGTAGGACCCTCCACTCTTACATATACAGCTGAAGTCAAGGATCCCTCCCTAAGTGCTCCCAGGCTGGTGGTTTAGACCCTGGGAGCTCTGGTTGGTTGGTATTGTTGCTCTCCTCATGGGGCCACAAACCCTTTCTGAGACAGTATGTAATCATTTAGTATTCAATACCATATAAGATTTGTGTGTGTGTCTAATACAAGTCTATACCTGTCTCGAAGTCACAATACTTACACCAGATTCTCTTGTCATATTTTCTTTCAGATGCCTGTGGAAACATGCAAGACAATTCTTACTCTTTAGGTTCTAATTTCCTAGATTATTTAAATGTTTACCTACTACATATTTATGAGATATTATATAAAACGTACCAACATTTCTTGTGGTCACATGCTATCCTTCTTGAATTGAATTTAACTGTAATGAACATTCAATAGTTATTTTAGTACTTGGAGTGTATGAGGGCAGCAGAGTGTTACCCATTCTTCCTTAGTAGACTACTACCTTTGGAAATGCCTAATTGTTTCAATATTCTATTATTTAATACACATTTCAATTAATATGCTATTAAAGAGCATTGCAAGGTCCTAGACTCAGCAATTATCACTGAAATGAAAAGTAATATGTTCATTATTCTTTACTAAATATTGATTGTACTCAGCTAAATATTTTTACTGTCTTTGTTTCATGAAATTTGAGAGTCTAAGGAAATGGAATCACTTGTAAGAATTTCATTTATACATGGCAGAAAGCTCATTCTTGCTATAATGCTAAGAATTTATCAAAAACTGTCAACTAAAAATACCTGCATATGGCCTCTTCACATTCCTTGAATTTTCAATGTAAGCATCATGAGAGATATACAGAACACTGAGGGGAAACCATATTGCCTTTTCATACTTTGTCAAGTTATATCTTTTAAAAATAGACATAAAAAATAAAGCTAGTCTTTTCTCAAGAAGAGAAAAATCCTCTTTCATGTCTTAGTAGTCAAAGGGTCAAATAATTTGTACTCATGCTTTCAAAGTATCCCACATAGCTTGCTCTTTGGTATCGATTCTTAAGGTAATAGGTTTTTCTATCTAAATCTGCTATTGTTGAATGTGGAATCTTCTCATGAGCCTGTGTTTCTCTACCTATGAAAATTGCCATACATTCTTCAATAAAATGCTTTTTTTTCAGTATATTCTGTTCCCCAAATTATAAAACATATTCAAATTCTGTAATTTAGATTATGCTTAAGGAAAAATTTCTTTACTCAGAAAGATGAAGAAAAGCTTTCTTGGTTGTTGATAATAATTCAGGACCTCATCAATTCTCTATATCTACCAGGTATTTTGATTAGGTCTTTTGCATGTTTGTCTTTATCTTAGTATTCTTATTTCATACAGTGTGTAATTGTTTGTGTGTTTTGTTTGATTTCAACTTTATATATCAACAACATTTTATATCCTGCTTTACATTCTATACTGTTAATGGTATATCTGGTTGAGTAAAGTCAGACCAAAAGGGGACTTGTTTTCATGGTATAGATACCAACAATGAGAATTTTATTGTTGCTATAGGTGCATAAGATCACTGTAAAGAATCAAAGGATTAACTACTCTTTCTTTCGGGAGGTGTGCTAGAGTTTTAACAAATTAGATTTATGATTACAATATGCAACTTTCATTAACTTTAAAATAGGAAGTAAATTGTTTCTGTATTAGTTACTTTTCTGTCTCTGTAGTAAAGCTCCATGACCACAATATACAATTTGTTTTATTTTCATTAAAATAATTTGATAACTCAAGACAACTAAAGAAAAAGAGTTTAGGTATAAGAATCTACTATGGAAGATCTTGATATCAGAAGTCATTAGTTGACAACAAAAAGTTTCTCTGTCATTTTAAATATAAAAATATTTTAAGCAATTTATATTACAGGAGTATCATTAGTCAAAACTAGACTTAATATTTTTAAAGTTAGGAAAGCCATAAGAATTATAAAAATGTTATTTACAGCATTCTATGTGGATATCTATCAAGGAAAGCCATAAGAATTATAAAACTGTTATTTATAGTGTTCCATGTGGATATCTATCAAGAATGTATAGCAGATATTTTGTAGGCTGTATGTACTTATATGTACTCAAATATTTTAATTGAAGTAGAACACATTTTGCTAATTTAGCAATATAGTAGGACATGTATTTACAGAGCACTAATTTTCAAATAAATACCACTGTGTCTCAACAGATATCATATACTTATCCTATTTGTTACCATGTGATTTAATATTTTGAAATAAATGACTTTTCACCTTTTAATTACAAATTTTAAATCAGATAGGCATCTCACAGTGCAGAGTTTGATTTATTTTCATTAAATTAATATGTTCAATTTGATAACTCAACGTCTATTGTTAAGCACAGGTGCAGACAATTTTGAACAGAGGATAATTTTCTACTGTATATAAACTTTAAATGTATTCATAGGGGTTTATTGTCACTGTTTCATACTCACTTTCTGATAAATCCTGCCTTTGAAATAAATCATGAAGTAGGAAAAAATAGATTTTCATACAGAATACTAACCAAGTTTGGTTAAGATTTAGTATTTGTACAGCATTAAGGAATATTAGATCTGTAGATGTGCTTCATGGTATATCTTACGTTATATAGTACTTTTGTTATAGATCTTAAGGCATTTTGATTCGACATTAAAATATTCATTTCTCTTCTGATTCAGAAAATGTTCACCACTTATGCTTGTCATGTACCTCATAGTTCCAGAAGAGTTTTAACATAGAATTATAGGTCAGGCAAGTTAGATTATAAATGAAAAATTAGAATCATTCATGAAAACTATGGCATGCTAAAAATGTTTAATAAATCACATATATGTATCTATGCTTTTCTGCTATCATGGTATAAAACCATGACTGAGACAACTTCAGAAATATAGAGTTTACTTTGCCCTATAGTTCTAGAGGAAAAAGAGTTCACTGTCATTGGGAGGTTTGGCATCAGATCAGAGGAGCAAGAACATAAGAGATCATATCTTCAACAGAGAAAACAAGTTAGAGTAGAATGAAGCTATGAATTCCCCATATCTAAAATAAGTGACCTACTTCCTGGACAAAGCCTCTATCTGCCCACAATGATCCCAACTATGCTACCAACTGGGGACCACACTTTCAAATATTTGAATCTAGAGGTGACATTTGTCAATTTTACAACCACAGACTATAATATAAAATTTTTTGTGTGGTATAATTAATTATCTTTCACATAATTGTCAGTCAAATATCCCTTCCCAAACAAAAGAAATTGTGGGAATCCTATCCCAACCTGAAAATACAGAATCATTTAAAATGTCCATGTGTGCAATATCAGAAAACTTAGTGTTTTGGATTTCTGTTTGGCACTTATGCATTTGTAGTACAGGCCAGCAAGATGGATGAGTAAGTAAAGGAACTTACCATTGAGACCAGTGATGATGATCTGAGTTCAATCACCAGGGTCCACATGGTTGAAGGAGAGAATCAATTCACATATATTATCCTGTGACTTCTTCACAACCACTCACAACCTGTCTTCAGTGACATAGATACTAATTAATAATTTTTAAAATTAGATTAGGCCACATAGGGTGAGTCTTATAAGTTCATCATTTAGTAAATCGTGTTTATAATTGTAAACTATCAAGTGTTAGCTTACTAAAGCCAATCTATAATTATTACCTACGTAGGAAAAACTTTAGTTACTTACACTTTCTTTTCAAAGATATACGCAAGATAGGAATGTGTTAAAATTGTCTCCTCTAAGTTGGAGGTAATCAAAAGAAATATAATTGAAATTAAGTCCCTCTCTACCAAGAAAATTATGTTTTTTACTGTAAACCTAAATAATTATACATGACTAGTGATGCTAAAAGTCTCAGAGAAGAATCTCCTACCACCTCTTTCCTGAACCAGTAAAATCCCTAAGTATAATGCAAACAGATGCTTATCTATCTCTAATGTTCCATTTGGAACATTCCAAAGTTCCACATACTTTCAAATGAGTGTACACACAGCCCCTCATTTATGAAGTTTCCTTTGAAGAAGAAGTAAACCATTACAGAAATTGACAGACAAAACACAGAGAAAAACTGATCAGTCTCAATACATCTACAACACAACTGCTGCACTCAGTGCTCAGGAAACATTTTGAAAGAAGGTGAAAAAGATTGTAAGAGCCAGATGACTAGAAAGTCAGTTTTAAGATTGTGCCTTCTAGCTATGGTAAGGAATCTACTCTCATAAAAGCTCAAAAAATGGAACTACCTAAATATAATCTGAGTAATCCCAACATAAGTTAATATCTCATAGTAGATGGGAAAATTTCATGGGGCCCTAAACTTAGGTGAAGAGGTACTAGCTATTAAAAACTGCTGAGACAAAGAAATTAACTTTCCTCAGATATGAGCCCATGACTGCTTATCTAATACCAAGTGGTCTGTCCTATAACTTATGCATTTTCTTAAACTAAATGTATTCAGTAGATTTTTTTCATATATCTATTTGAAGAATATATATATATATATATATATATATATATATATATATATATATATAATGGCTAAAGGAGAACTGTGAATTTGGGAGGTGGTTAGGAGCAGACAATAGAGGCACAAGAAGGAAAGAAATGATGCAATTATATTTTAATTAAGTAAAGCATTCTTTAGTTCCATCTCTGGAACTAAAAAATAATAATAAATTAAAATCAAAGTAAAGAATTCTACTATTATTTAGTTGTAATTTAAGGTTTACATAATAAATGTTTGAGACAAAGTATCACCATCATTTTGGAGATTATGTTCTCTTGTTCCTGATCTATAGCACCTCATGTACTAAACCATTTCTCCATGGTACCTGTGAGCGTGTTTTTTAATGGTCATTTTAAACCTTATTATTGGAGTCCTAAGGCATCAGCTCTGCATCCAATCCCCAAAACCCAGAAGACGCTGGACCTCCAGGAGCTCTAACATGCCCAGGAGTGTAGGTGAGTAGGCCAAAACACCCCTCACAAACATGAAGTATTTTGGGACCCACTGGGACCCAGGAACTTCCTCAAGGCCACTGTTCAGGATTCTTCCAGTTTGCACCTACATCTGGAGTAATCCAAAGGCATCAGCTCTACACCCAATCCCACAAGACACAGAGAAGGCTGTACTCCCAGGAGCTCTAACATGCCCAGGAGTGTAGGTGAGTAGACCAAGACAGCCCCCCCCAACAGGTAGGAATTTGGGACCCACAGGGACCCAAGAACTCCCTCAAGGCCAATGGCACAGGACCTTCCAGTCTGTGCCTGTGCTCACAGCAGTCCTAGGGTGCCAGCTCTGCTCCCAATTCCCCTAAGCCCGGAGGATGCAGGACTCTCAGGATCCCTAATACACTCAGGAAGATAGGATAATAGGATCACAGGATCTCAGGATCTTGGGAACACTAGGATTTCAGAATCTCA
This sequence comes from Grammomys surdaster, assembly GCF_004785775.1. Taxonomy (NCBI): domain Eukaryota; kingdom Metazoa; phylum Chordata; class Mammalia; order Rodentia; family Muridae; genus Grammomys; species Grammomys surdaster. Next base: position 2,399,249 of record NW_021604640.1, on the reverse strand, counting down.
GTAGCAGCCTGAATCCCAGGAGCTATCACAAACAGGATCTCAGGTTCACAGGATTACAGAGACAGCTGGACTCTGAGGAGTTCTGACACAACCAAACTAACAGGAAAGACAGGCTCTGGTCAGAGACAATGAGTGAAGGTAGCACTAGAGATAACCAGATGGCAAAAGGAAAGCGTAAGAGCATAAGCAATAGAACCCAAGGTTATTTGTTATCATCAGAACCTAGTTCTCCCAATATAGCAAGTCCTGAATACCCCATGGTGCCAGAATAGTAAGATTCAGATTTAAAATCACTTCTCATGATGATGAAAGAAGCCTTTAAGAAGGACATAAATAACTCCTTCAAAGAAATACAGGAAAAGGCACATAAAAAGGTAGAATCCTTTAAAGAAAAAACACAAAAATCCCTTAAAGAATTGCAAGAAAACACAACTAAACAGGTGAAGGAATTGAAGAAAATGATTCAGGACATAAAACTGGAAGTAGAACCAATAAAGAAATGACAAAGGGAAACACCCAGGAGATAGAAAACCTAGGAAAGAGATCAGGAGTCTTTGATGAAAGCATCACCAACCGAAAAAAAAGATAGAAGAGAGAATCTCATGTGCAGAAGATACCATGGAAAACATTGACACGACTGTCAAAAAAAAATGCAAAATGCAAAAAGCTCCTAACCCAAAACATCCAGGAAATCCAGGACACAATGAGAATACCAAACATAAGGATGATAGGTATAGAAGAAAGAAAAGATTCACAACTTAAAAGTCTAGTAAATATCTTCAACAAAATTATAGAAGAACAATTCCCTAACCTAAAGAGAGAGATGCCTATGAACATAAAAGAAGCCTACAGAACTCCAAATAGACTAGATCAGAAAAGAAATTCCCCTGTCACATAATAATCAAAACACCAAATGCACAAAACAAAGAAAGAATATTAAAAGTAGTAAGGGACAAAGGTCAAGTAACACGTAAAGGCAGACCTACCAGAATTACAACAGACTTCTCAACAGAGACTATAAAAGCCAGAAGATCCTGGACAGATGTCATACATACTCTAGGAGAACACAAATGCTAGCCCAGAAAACTATACCCAGCAAAACTCTCTATTATCATAGATGGAGAAAGCAAGATATTCCATGACAAAACCAAATTTACACAATATCTTTCCACACATCCAGCTCTACAAAGGATAATAGAGGGAAACCACTAACAGAGGGAAATTATACCCTAGAAAAAGCAAGAAAGTAATCTTCTTCCAACAAACTCAAAAAAAGATAGCCACACAAACGTAAATCCACCTCTAATAAAAAAAATAACAGGAAGCAACCATCACTTCTCCTTAATATCTCTTAATATCACTGAACTCAATTCCTCAATAAAAAAGACAGACTAACAGACTGGATACATAAATAGGAGCCAACATTTTGCTGCATCTCAGTGACAACATTTTGCTGCATCTCAGTGACAAGGACAGACACCACCTCTGAATAAAGGGCTGGAAAACAATTTTCCAAGCAAATGGTTCCAAGAAACAAGCTGGAGTAACCATTAAATATCAAATAAAATTGACGTTCAACCAGAATTTATCAAGAAAGATAAGAAGCGACACTTCATACTCATCAAAGAAAAAAATCAACCAAGATGAAATCTCAATTCTGAACATCTCTCATCAAATTCAAGTGCACTCACATTCATAAAAGAAACTTTACTAAAGCTCGAAGCACATATTGTACCTCACAGAGTAATAGTGGGAGACTTCAACACCAACCTTCATCAATGGACAGATGATAGAAACAGAAACTAAACAGAGACACAGTGAAACAAACAAGTTATAAACCAAACAGATTTATCAGATATTTATGGAACATTTCATCCAAAAACAGAAGAATATACCTTCTTCTCAGCACTCATGTTATCTTCCCCAAAATTGACCATATAATCTGTCACAAAAAAGACCTCAACAGATACAAAAAAATTGAAATAATCCCATGTAGCCTATGAGATCACCAAGGACTAACACTGATCTTCAATAATAATAAAATCAATGGAAAACCCACATACATGTGGAAACTGAATAATGCTCTACTCAATGATAACTTGATCAGGGAAGAAATAAAGAAAGAAATTAAAGACTTTTAGAATTTAATGAAAATAAGGACACACCTTACCAAATCTTGTAGAACACAGTGAAATCTGTGCTAAGAGGAAAACTTATAGGTCTATGTGCCTACACAAAGAAACAGGAGAGAGCACACACTAGCAGCTTGACAGCACACCTGAAAGCTCTAGAACATAAAGAAGCAAATACACTCAAGAAGAGTAGACACAATGAATTAATCAAACTCAGGGCTGAAATCAATCAAGTAGAAATAAAAAGAACTATACAAACAATCAGCAAAACCTGGGGCTGGTTCTTAGATAAAATCAACAAGATAGATAAAGCCTTAGCCTGAGTAACCAGAGGGCACAGAGACAGTATCCAAATTAATAAAATCAGAACTGAAAAGGGAGACATAAAAAGAGAAGCTGAAGAAATTTTAAAAAGATCATCAGATCATACTACAAAAGCCTATACTCAACAAAACTGGAAAATCTGGATGAAATGGACATTTTTCTAGACATATTCTAGGTACCAAAGTTAAATCAGGATCAGATAAACCACAGAAATAGTCCTATAACTCCTAAAGAAATAGCAGCAGTCATTAAAAGTCTCCTTACCAAAAAAAAAAAAAAAAAAAAAAGGCCAGGACCAGATGGTTTTAGTACAGAATTCCATCAGACCTTCTGAGAAGACATAATCCCAATTCTCTAAAAACTACTCCACAAAATAGAAACAGAAGGAACACTACTCAATTTGTTCTATGAACACACAATTATGTTCATACCTAAACCACACAAGGACCCAAAAAAGACTCAAAAAAAAAGAGAGAGAGAGAGAGAGAGAGAGAGAACTTCAGTTTGATCTTCCTTATGAATATCAATGTAAAAATAATCAATAAAATCTTGAAAACCAAATCCAGGAACACATTAAAACAATCATCCACCACTATCAAGTAGGCTTTATCCCAGGAATGAAGGGATGGTTCAATATTCAGAAATGTATCAACATAATCCACTATATAAACAAATTCAAAGAAAAAAACACATGATCATCACACTAGATGCTGAGAAAGCATTTGACAAAAATCAACATCCATTTATGGTAAAAGTCTTGGAAAGAACAGGAATTCAAGGCCCGTACTTAAACATAGTAAAAGCAATATACAGCAAGCCCATAGTCAACATCAAACTAAATGGAGAGAATCTTGAAGCAATACAACTACTAGACAAGGTTGACCACTTTCTCTATATCTATTCAATATAGGACTGGAACTCCTATTCAGAGCAATTAGACAACAAGAGATCAAAGTGATACAAACTGGAAAGGAAGAAGTCAAAATATCACTATTTGCAAATGATATGATAGTATAATTAAGTGACCCCTAAATTTCCACCAGAGAACTCTTAACACTGATTAGCAACTTAAGCAGTGGGTCTGGATATAAAATTAACTCAAACAAATCCATAGACATACTCTGCTTAAAGGATAAGCAAGCTGAGAAAGAAATTAGGGAAACAACACCCTTCACAACAGTCATAAATATTATAAAATACCTTCGTGTGAATCTAACCAAGCAAGTGACAGGTCCATATGACAAGAACTTCAAGTCTCTGAAGACAGAAATTGAAGAACTCAGAAGATGGAAAGATAACCCATGCTCATGGATTGGCAGGATTAATATTGTAAAAGTGGTCATGTTGCCAAGAGCAATTTACAGATTTACTACAATCCCCATCAAAATTCCAACTCAATTTTTCACAGAAATAGAAAGAGCAATTCTGAAATTCATTTGGAATAACAAAAAATAAAAAAAAAACAGAATAGTGAAAAATTATTCTCAACAATAAAAGAACTTCTGGGGGAATCACTATCTCTGATTTCAAGCTATACTACAGAGAAATAGTGATAAAAACTGCATGGTATTGATACAGAGATAGACAAGAAGATCAGTGGAATAGAATCAGAGATGCAGAAATGAACCCACATACCTATAGTCACTTGATCTTTGACAAAGGAGCTAAAACTATTCACTGGAAATAAGACAGCATTTTCAACAAATGGTGATAGTTGAACTGAAGGTCAGCATGTAGGAAAATACAAATTTAACTACTGTTATATCCTTGTACAAAACTCAAGTCCAAGTGAATCAATGACCTCCATATAAAACTGGTAATACTCAAACAAATAGAAGAGAAGGTGAGGAAGAACCTTGAATACCTGGGCACAGGTGGAAAGTTCCTGAAAAGGATACCAGTGGATTATGCTCTAAGATTAGGAACTGACAAAGGGAACCTCATAAAATTGCAAAGCTTCTGTAAGGCAAAGGACACTGTCATAAAGACAAAACAGTATAACCAACAGATTGAGAAAGGACCTTAACCAGCTCTACATTTGATAGAGGGCTAATATCCAAAAGACATAAAGAAATCAAGAAATTAGACTTCAGACAATCAAATAACCCTATCAAAAATGGGGTATAGAACTCAACAAAGAATTTTCAACTGAGAAATATTGAATGGTTATAAAGAACTTAAAGAAATGTTCAACATCTTTAGTCATCAGGGAAATGCAAATCAAAACAACCCTGAGATTACACTCCATACCAGTCAGAATGGCCAAGATCAAAAATTCAGATGACAGCAGATGCTGGCAAGAATGTGGAGAAAGAGGAACATTCTTTTATTTTTGGTGGGATTGTAAGCTGATACAATCAGTCTGGCAATCAGTCTGGCTTTTCCTCAGAAAATTGGACATAGTATTACCTGTGGATCCAGTGATACCACTGCTGGGTGTATACCCAAAAGATGCTCCAACATATAACAAGGACACATGCTCCACTATGTTTATAGCAGCCTTATTTACAATAGCCAGAAACTGGAAAGAACCCAGATGTCCTTCAACTGAGTAATGGATACAGAAAATGTGGTACATTTACACAATGGAGTATTACTCAGGTATTAAAAACAATGAATTCATGAAAGTATTAGGCAAATGGATGGAACTAGAAAATATTATCCTTAGTGAGGTAACCCAATCACAAAAGAACACACATGGTATGCACTCATTGATAAGTGCATACTAAGTGAAAAGTTCATAATACCCAAGACATAACTCATAGACCACATGAAGACCAAGAAAAGGAAAGATCAAAGTGTGGGAGATTTGGTCCTTCTTAGAAGGAGTAACAAAATTCTCACAGGAGCAAATATGAGCTATTGTGTGGGGCAGAATCTGGAGGAGTGATCCTGCAGTGACTGTCCCACCTTGAGACCCCTCCCAGATGCAGTCACCATAGGCAAACACTGTTGTGTATATCTGGAAGTGTTTGCTGACAGGAACCTGATATACCTGCTTTCTGAGAGGCACTACCAGAGCCTGACATATACAGAGGCAGATGCTCACAACTAACCATCAAACTGATCTCAGGGTCCCTGTGGAGGATTTAGAGAGAAGACTGAAGGAACTGAAAGAGCTTGCTGCCACATGGGGAGAACAATGATACCAAGCAACCAGAGCTCCCAGGATCTAAACAGCTATCCTGGGAACACACATGGAAGAACCCATGTCTACAGCTGTATATGTAGAGGAGGATGAATTTGTCAGGCATCAGTGGGAGAGGCTGGCCTTGGTCATTTGAAGGCTGGATGACCCAGGGAGGAGGAATTCGATGCCCGCCCGGGAGGTGGGAGTGGGCAGATGGGTGGGGGTACATCCCTCATAGAAATAGAAGGAGGGAGGATCGCTTACAGGGTTTCTGGGGTTAATGGGGAAAGGAGATAACATCTGAAACGTAAGTAAATAAAGTATCCAACAATAAAATAAAAGAAATAAAACAGATAATGGAACTAGCTATCTCAGTCAAACATTTGAAACTTTTTGGCAGCAATTTAATATTACCCATATTACTGGGATACCTCATAATTGTCAAGTACAAGAGACTGTGGAAAGGGATCATGTCACTTTAAAATAATATCTTCATAAAATAAAAAAGGGGGTGATGTATTCCTATATACCACAAATTTATTTAAATCATGTTCTTTTTAGTTTTCATTTTAAAAATTTCTCACAACATTTGGAGGCCAAGGAACTTTCTCCTGAGTGTCTAAGGCATTCTACAACTAGGCATACTTATGCCTAGGTAAAAGGGAAGGATCCACTTACTGGCATAAGGGATGATCCTGATCATGCATTAAATATGGGGAAGACAGCATGTTTGTGTTTTTTTCTGCAGGATGCTGAGGGAGCATGGTGGCTGCCAGAGTGACAGTGAGACATGCTGATGCCAGGACAAACAATGATGCTGACCTGTAAGCTTGCTGAGTGATCTGAGAATGGTGACTGGAAGCTGTATTGGACATATGTTCCTGACCAACCATTGCTTACCTATACCCTAGATGGGACAAGATGCCTTGCCTCAAGTTTTCAAACCCTGTGGAACATAGAATCAATAAGAGACATTATAATGACTCTGGTATTGTTCTTAAATGTGACTAGTTATTAAGACTCAATCATGGACTGGTCTAGAAATCAATCCAGTATTGGAAATAACAGTCTTCATTTGGACGTCTGGTTCTGGAGATTTTCAGAGACATATATGGAAGTTAGCTGAAGTTCTCTATGATGTTATGTCAGCAAGAGATAAAGTTGTGGCAGGATCTGGATTTCAAACAAGTGTTACCACATGTGTCAAGGCTCTTTTAATTGTCAAGTTAAAACTACTTTTGTTTCCTCTACTGCATCTAATGTAAGTTGCATTGTTTGTACACTTTCTAATTGTGTTTTGGTTTGAAATCTGGCATGTCAGTTAAGTAGGTCTATCAGCCAGCTTTTGTTTTAGTGCCATGAGTAACACAGAACCTTGGTATTCTAACAATAGCTTGTAAGCACTGGAAGAAATGAGTCAGGCTTTAAGCAGAAGCAAGAGGGTAGTGGGCTTGATTATTGTTGGCATAACAGCTTTAATTATATTAATTGCTAGCACCACTGCTTCTGGATTTGGTTTGACACAAGACGTTAAGACAGCTACTTTTGTTAATCATTTAGCAAAAAATGATATTAATGTGTTGAATATACTAGAGGATTTAGATAGGCTTTGGAAAGAACAGATTGATATTATTTATCCTATTCAAATTATTGGAAGGAGGTTCAGAATTTACAAGTAAGGAGCCATCTTGAGTGTCATGACAAATACCATTGGATTCATCTTAGTTCTAAACTTTACAGTGGTGTCATTATAATTAGGAAAAAGTTTAAAGACACTTGCAGTGTATTTTATACAATTCTATCACCTCTCTGGATGTTTTACTTTTACATAGTGATCTTATGAATTTCAAGAATGCTGCTCTGCTGAGCATAGATCCAGTAGATACTGCTGATAAAATTACCCATGGCCTGAGGTAAGTATTTCTATTTTGGTCAAGCTTCAAGAATGGCATGTATAGCTTGATCATGCTAGCTCTTTTTTTCTGGGAATGATTTTATTCCTGTTCATCATGTTAAAGCTTGTTTTTAACAACATCAACATATTGGCACCCAAAGTACGTGGCTTGAACCTCAAAATGGATCCCCAGACAGAGTTATTAAATTAACAGGCTGTCAAGCCAAGGACAGGTAAGATTCTGCACAGAGCCTTACCAACCTAAGTGCATTGTTTTGGATAATGAAAATTCCATGATGGGTTAGGAAGGCATTCTTGTCAGAATGACCTGAGACAGGCTCAGTCTTGTTAAAGAAGTAAGAAGCAGGAGAGGCGAAGAGCCTTTGGGGCTGCTTGGCAAGGATCTGATATGGGCCAAGGACAAGGAAATGGGCTGCTTGGCAGAAATATGACATTGGCCAAAGACAAGGAATTAGATTTCAGGCAGGAATCTGATATTAGGCTAGAACAAAGAAGTAATTTCAAGCAGGAATCTAAATTTTAAGCTGTAACAAAGTAATTTCAGGCAAGAATCTAAATTTTAGGCTAGAACAAGGAAGTAGGTTTCATACCTGAAAATGACTTTGGGCTAGGATAGGGAAGTTGGCTCAGATATTTTGGTCATCCTGATAAGCACTTAAAAACAGTTATCATGGGAATGTTCATGGAATTTTGTTTACTGCCTTGCTTGTTCTTTGTTTATTTGTGTTTATGGTCTTGCTTGTTCCTTGGCTATTTGCATCTATTTTATTGCTAGTCCCTTAACCTAGAACTTACTTGAATACTTGCATGGAATTCATATGGTATAAAAGAAAAAAGGAGTAAGGGGGATGGTATAAGGGGTTCTAGGGAGGGAAAATGGGGAAGTGGCTTGACATCTGAAATTTAAATAAATAAAATATCCAATAAAACTTATTATTGTATTTTTATTATTTTTAATTTTTTATCATTTATTTTATTTTTTGGCAATTTCATAAATGCACTGAATTTACCTCATTTCTTTACACCTCCTCTCCCTTCAATTTCTTCCTATGTTACCTCTTCCTTTCATGACCTCTTCTTTTTTTATTAGTGTTACATATGTATATATACACATATATAAATATAGCTTACTGAGTCCATATAGTATTGCAGAAATGTACATGGCTTTAAGTCTGACCATTTTGAGACTGGATAATTTAAAAGAGGAATTTTCTCCAAAGATGACTCTTTCTCCTTAGAGTAGCAGCCATTTACTACCTACAGCTCCTCATTTAGGGGTGGAGGCATACGTGATTTACCTTATCACTATTGTGATATTTTCTGGTACTGTCTATTTTACAGGTCTTGTTTAGATAGCCATATAGTTAAGATTCATGGATGCAGTATCTCTCATACATACAAGTGACTGTCCTGAAGTACTCTCGAAAGTTTCATATATATGTATACAATGAAATATGATTATATGCATCCCTTTGTTTCCCCTTTCAAGCACTATTCCCCCATATTTTACCTTTACAGTATCATTTCCTTTTTTTCCTGGTCCTTTTTTCTATCATTCTAATAGCTTAGTTTTAGTTTTAATTTTGCTTTCCTAGTTTGCACCCACGAAGGTTTTCCTTAATTATGACAGTGCTAAATTTTGTGTCCTCCAGTTGATGTCCTCAAATGAAGCATTGCCACAGTTATCTATTGTCAATCATGTTGAATGTAATACAATTTAAAAAAACTGAACAAGGAACAATAATTCACTATAAAAGAATATGAATCATTTTATCAACCATTCAGAGTTTTGTTTTAAAACATTTTTTTTGTGTTGGAAAATAATGAAAAGAGGCTCAAAATGGATAGCACCTCCTGCAGTGTTTCTGTTGTTGAGTACATCTCACCTCCCTCAATGCTTGGATGATACTACAAACTAAGAAATTAAATATGTCTCCTTGGTCGTCAGCCATCATAAGTTAGCAGCCAATTGCAGAAATTCAGAACTGTTTCTCTATCACAGCCAAACACTTACATAGCTTCAATGAAAGAAAAGTAATGTGTGTTTAAGTATATGTACACCAATGAATTTTAGAAAGTTCTATTTAAAAGAGGTATGACAAATCAAAATTACCACATAAGTGATGACGTCTTTCCTGCTGAGATTCCTTTATGCTTCCCAATACAGAATTTGAGGAAACTTGAAGTGTTGCATCATCTTTACCAAAAAAAGAATCGATGCTTATTCTGCTGGCTCTAACTAACCCCCTTAGTAATTTTCACCCACCTAACCAAAATGAATAATAAAGCATGTTCTCTGTGCTACTTAGATCCCACATGTCTCCACCCACCCATCTTCTGTTTCACAACCAAAAAATAAGCCTACATACATTTTTACATTTTATGGTAGACTTTATTTAGAATTAAATGAGGAAATTTTAACATAGTTTATTATTTCTTATAAGTATGCACCAATGTCAAAATTATCCATCTCTTTCTAAAATTGGTCATAAAACACTTTCTATTTGTAAATTAGTTTATATCACTCTAAATAATGTTTATTCACTCAGATAATATTATTTAAACTTGTAGATTTACATTTTTGAATTTATTCTTTTTTAAATATATCAGTATTCTAAAAAAAACAGTGTGCATCTTCAAAGAAGTCAGGATGTATAACTAATATAGTCAGCATAAGAAAAATGACTCAGTAATGTATATTTGCATAAAATAGACAATTCTATCTAGTTTAAAGCCTCCAGCCACCTTTTCAGCAAAAAACCTTTTATATATTTCTTTCAGAAAGATATATCAGGAACAAGTAATCCTTATGGATGAATGTAATATAAAGGAATGGATTAACATCACTTATCCAAAGAGATTTCAGAGACAGTAGATTACTTTCAAAACCAGAATCTATATAAAAAATGAATTATATTGTGGCAACATCATTAAGGCTAAATGTTTCCTGTTCATAAGATTATACACATCTAATGATCAGTGAGTGTATGCTATATATGTCCTTTTATGTCTGTGTTACCTCACTCTGGATGATATTTTCTAGTTTCAAACTTTTGCCTGCAAATTCATGACACCCTTGTTTTTAATAGCTGAATAATGTATTCCATGGTTTAAATGAATTACATCATAGGTATACATTCTTCAGTTGAGGGACATCTGAGTTGTTTCCAGCTTCTGGGTATTACAAATAATGCTACTGTGAACATAGTGAAGTATATGTCTTTGTTATATGTTGGAGCATCTTTTGGGTATATGCTGATGAAGGGTGTAGCTGGGTCTTCAGATAGAACTATTTCCAATTTTCTGAGGAACAGCAAGATTGATCTCTTGAGTGGTTGTACCAGTTTGCAATCCAACCAGCAATGAATGAATGTTCCTCTTTCTCCACATTCTTGCCAACATGTGCTGTTGCTTGAGTTTCTGATCTAAGCCATTCTGATTAGTGTAAGGTAGAATCTCAGGTTGTTTCAATTTGGATTTCCCTGATGACTAAGGCTGTTGAATATTTCTTTAAGTGATACAACTCACAGACCATATGAATCTTATCAAGAATGATGGCCCAAGTGTAGATACTTTAATCCTATTTAGTAGAGGGAACAAAATAATCACAAGAGGCAGAGAGAGAGAAGTACCTGGGTAGGAGAGTGGAGGGGAGGGAAAATGGAGAGGCAGGTATGGGAGGAGATAGGAAAGAAGCCCAGAGGGCCAGGAAAATGAATAGAAATATGCAGTAGAGTAGGGTAGGGGACAGGGTAATGTCTAGGAAGTCCCAGATCACATGCATGTAAGAGGCTTCTGGGACCCAATGCGGATGACCTTAGCCAAAATGCCCAACAGCGGGGAGATTGAACCTGAAAAGATCACCTACAGTAGATAGACATGGCCCCTATTTGAGGCATGGGGCCACCCACCTATGTTAAAAAAAATTGACCCAGAATTGTTCCTGTCTAAAGGAAATTCTGGGACAGAAATGGAGCAGAGACTGAAGGAAATGCCATCCAGACACTGGCCAAACATTTTTTTTTCATCTTATGTGCAGGCACAGAACACTGACAGCATTATAGATGCCATGTTGTGCTTGCAGACAGGAGCCTAGCATGGCTGTCCTGTGAGAGGTGCTACCAACAGTTGACTGAAACAGATACTTACAGCTAACTATTAGAATGAATACTTACAGCTAACCATTAGAATGAAGTCAGAATCCCTATGGAAGAGTTAGGGAAAAGACTGAAGGAGCTGAAGGGAATGGCAACCCCATAGCAAGAACAATAGTATCACCTAACCAGGACTCCTCTGAGCACTCAGAGGCTAAGCCACAAACCAAAGAACATACATGTGGTGCCCTGTGGTCCTCACTACAGATAGAGCAGAGGCCTGCCTTGTCTGACCTTATTGGGAAAGGGTGACCTTAATCCCGTAGAAACTTGTTGTCCCAGGGAATGAAGATGCTAGTGCCATGAGGTGGGAGTGGGTGAGTGGGTGGTTGGGCACCCTCTCAGAAACAAAGTGGGTGGGGAATGGGGTAAAAACTCATGGAGGGGGGACTAGGAAGGGGGCAACATTTGGAATGTAAATAAACAAAATAAATTTTAAAAAGATTATATACATCCAAATTAGTACAATCTACAAGAGAAATACAGATGTTTATGTCATTATTGATTATTTATTTTCTTATACATACTGTCTTGGTTTTATTATTCATTTTTATAAACATTCATTACTGAAAAATTTCACTATATTTACAGCTTTTAGTAGAGAGTATTATGAGAACATAACGTGTATGAGGAGGAAACTCATCTACACCTGGTAAAATAAGTAGCTTTAACTACTTTGGATCTAACAGTGATATATTTATCAGACTGGACAAAATACATATCAATTCTCATCAATATATTTATTTTCAAATATCATATGATACTTATTCAAGTTTTATTATTGAAAATGTGCAGAAAATCAATTTCTTTTGCCAAGACTCTTATAATTTCTCTCTAAAACATAATGAAGGCAAATGTGCTGGGGACAACATACAATGACAGGGACTGCCTGAAGTAGGCCAGGATGGAGACATCTCAGAAGCCCTCAGCAGCTCGTGTAAAGAGGATGGTGTCTGGAACACTAAGAAATAGGAGATGCATCCCTCCAGGTGACCTGCCATCTGAAATAAGGGACTGCCTGCAGTAGGCCGGGATGGAGACATTTAAGTAGCCCAATGCAGCTCTTTGGGAAAAACAGTTGTTCCCATTAGTCCTAACCTTAACCCTGGACAACAGCTGTATAGATTCCATTTGTGCGTGACTGTTTTTCAGTTGGCCTTGGTGTGCATAATTATTTTATTATATCTGACTTTCTTATTTCTTTCTCCTTCTACTTTGGTGAATTCTGTGAAACTAGATATTCCTTGATGTAATGATTCTTAAACAATTAAAAATTGAGACATAGGGCATAGCATGGCACAGCACAGCACAGCACAGTCCTAATGCCCCAGGTGCATGCTGTACATTCTCATCTTGGAAACAATGCAATAATTGCACAAGGTAGTTTCAGATTAATGCTTGACTTGCAAAGAAAGTTTGAACAAATTATTACAAACCAAAATAGAGCCAACACTGGGACCCCAAGAAAAGAAATATCTATTATTGTTATGAAAGAAGTTTTGCACAACATTTAAGAGTGGTTCCTAGATAAGGAAGTATAGACTACATAAAACCATTTTTTTTTTATTGGATATTTTATTTACGTTTCAGATGTTATCCCCTCACTCCATTCCTTCCCCCCACCCCTGCCCAGGAACCCACTATCCCATCACCCCTCCTCCTGCTTCTCTGGGGATGTGCCCCTACTTACCCCACCACTCCCAATTCCCCACCCTCTAATTGCCCCACACACTCCATCCAGCCTTCATGGGATCAAGGATCTCCTCTCCCACATATGCCCGACAGGGCCATCCTCCCTTACAGCTGGAGCCATGGATCCCTCCCTACGTGCTCCCAGGCTGGTAGTTTAGACACTGGGAGCTCTGATTAGTTGGTATTGTTGCTCTCCCCAGGGGGCCCCAAACCCTTTCAACACCTTCAGTCTTCACTCTAACTCCTCCATTGGGAACCCCTTAATCAGTTCAATGGTTAGCTATGAGCATCCACCTCTGAATATATCAAACTCGGGCAGACCTCTAAGGACACAGGCTCCTGTCAGCATGTACTTCCTGACATCCACATCAGGATGATATTTTCTAGTTCCATTCATTTACCAAAGAATTTCTTGAATTCATTGTTTTTGACAGCTGAGTCATACTCCATTGTGTAAATGTACCACATTTTCTGTATCCATTACTCAGTTGAAGGACATCTGGGTTATTTCCAGCTTCTTGCTATTATAAACAAGGCTGCTATGAACATAGTGGAACATATGTCCTTGTTATATGTTAGGGCATCTTCTGGGTATATGCCCAGGAGTGGTATAGCTGGGTCCTCAGGTAATGATATGCCCAATTTTCTGAGGAACCACCAGACTGATTTCCAAAGTGATTACACCATCTTGGAATCCCACCAACACCAACAATGGAGGAGTGTTCTTCCTTCTCCACATCCTTGCCTGCATCTACTATCACCTGAGTTTCTTTTGTCTTAGCCATTCTGGTTAGTGTGAGGTGGAATCTTATACAAGTAAAACTAAGTCAAAACACAGGTATTCTTAGGAGAGTCATTGTGTGCAATGTACAGAAGTAGAAAACTAGCAAAACTTCTGAGTTAGGGGTTAATTTGATTCATTCTGGCCATTGCCTGGCAGGTTTGTCCATGTCATTTATCATTAGAGCTTCACAGGACAATGCAAGTAGCTGATCTAGAGCTCTGAGCTCTGAAGTATAATAAGTTAAAAGTTAAAGTTTAAATTATTTTATGTTTGAAATTATTATTATATTGGCTATAGATGTGGGTGTAGGGAAGCTTGAAACTTTGGAGAATAATTGTAATTCTTAATTAGTTCTGGGATGTGGTTATTCTTTTGAATTTGATTTGGCAATGACTATATAATGTCTTTTTTTCCTATCTGTTTTTGGACATCAATAACAGGGGCAAGAGGAAGTTGACTGAGTGAGTGAGAGAGCGAATGAGAGGGCGAATGAAAACGCATGTGAGGCAAATGTAGACAGCATGAGAAGAGCATGTGAAAAGTGAAGAGAGTATGTGAAGACTGAGTGAAGAGAGAATGTGTGAGGTGTATGTGAGATGTGTGTGAAGAGTGTGTGTGAGAGTGAAAGGGGAATGCACAGAAGTATGTAGGAGTGTGGGAGTTCAAGAAAAGAAAATCACACAGGAGAAAAGCAGAGTGCGCAGGAGAATGCAGAGTGTGCGCAGCCTCAAGCTGTCAGTGAATGAGCAAGAGAGAAAGAAAGCAAAGAGTGAGAAGAGAGAGAGAAACTTTAAGCCTTGAAAAACTGCCTGTCAGCTTATACCCAAAAAGTAGTCTGTGTATGTTTATTATACACCTTCCAGACATCCCTGCTCCCTGATGAGAACACAGATCCTGTGTTGAGGCTGGATCCTGGCACAAGTAGTGTTTTCTGACCATGGAAATGAATAAAGGTTAGTGGATACATAATTTTTATGAGTAAATATCAAAGATGGTGGGTGTTGTCTAAAGTGATTTGTTAAGATCATTGTTGGAGATAAAGATGTCAACAAATTTAGAGGGATCAGATAACATGGATGTTATTATTTTCCTAAACTGAATTAGCAATAAATTTCTTCAAACTGTTTTCTGAAAAATAAGGAAGAAGGCCCAAAGTATAATCTTTTTAAACACAGTTATATGGTAATTATTTTGGAAAAAAAGACACGATAGTTCTGTTTAAATAAGCATTCAATCCTTAATCTAGATACAAAACACTAACATATAATTAAAACTTCAATTTTTAAAACTACATTCTATCTACACAGTAAATTAAAGTAATTAATTTGATAACCCATTACAGCTATAAACTGCTCTCTTTATGTAAAGGAATTATTAATTATCTAAGTTGTCTATCCTAAAAAATTAATTTCCAGATTTTTCCTCAGGTCATTATATTTAAAATCCCTCCAAATAAATTTAAAAAATAATTTATCAGTTTAAACAATAAGAGTGATCATGTTGTAAGGAAAGTGCTGATCAGAACATTTGCAGAATACAAATAGGGAAAATACACATTAATTAGCAATGAAGAGGAAATCAGGGTATTTGGATTACTTTGAGAAAATTAAAAGAAAAGAAATTAGGATCATCATAAAAATGTAAGCTAAGTCATACTTTCTGCTTAGTGTTAGCCACATGTGTCTGAAATCTTTTGGGGGAAAATCTTGAAGGTTTCTTCAGGTTATTAGATTTAAAACAATTAAGAAAAATGACATTGAGTAAGTGATTTTTTTAAACTGTCTCCATGGTAGGGAAACAAAAATTTCTCAAATATTTTAATAAGTTCACAGTTCACTTAAAGAATCTTTATCATTCATTTGCATTCATTTTTTTTCTGTCACAAAAGTATTATAATAGTCTTCCTAAAAGAGGAGAGAGAAATGATAACGAAGGTACCAACATATAAATATAGTGACTGAAAAGTTATTTTAAAGCGTTAACCAAACAGTTAGTTAGCTGGAAGGGATACACACACACACACACATACACACACACACACACACACACACACAAACAGAGGGGGAGAGAGAGAGAGAGAGAGAGAGAGAGAGAGAGAGAGAGAGAGAGAGAG
>NW_021604640.1:2346045-2382995 GCF_004785775.1 Grammomys surdaster | reverse complement strand
GAGAGAGAGAGAGAGAGAGAGAGAGAGAGAGAGAGAGAGAGAGAGAGGTTCTTTCCTATTTCAAACATTTATATTTTTATGGCAAGTACATATGTTGCTTAGGTAAAATAAAATATCTTCATTAACTTTCAGGATGGTAACTTACCTCTGAAACAACTATCAGAGTCTTATAAATAGACCCATGGTAAATAAAACTTGTGAGTTTTAAAGTTTAGAAGTAAGAAGACTTTGTTTCTCTGGCTTAGTGAAAAGAATAGAAATATTATGGCAGACATACTGATTCAGTATTCATTAATGATTCTGCCAAATATTAAGTTTAATAATTGTTTCAACATATTTATGCACAAGTAGATAATATGAATTGTAGATGATCTATCTTGACTTCACTGTTACCTGATAGATGCTTTTAAAGAACATGGATAATTCTTCCCTGATTTGAACACTCTATCAATAGAACATGTTTTTTTAACCCCCTATCATTCTATTATTTCAAAAAACTGGTTAGTTTTTCATACCCTTCTCAGGTGTCTATTAAGTCATGATACAAAACAATGAATAGTTAATAATCTGATAGAAAACAAAACACTGAAAATTATTTCAGCTCTAACAAACTAACAAGATGTTTAAATAAATTTGGAATAGGCTATTATGTTCCATTATACTCTTTTCTCACCATTCACAACATTTTTGCTAATACTTTGGCCATTCCTCCAGAAAAATTTCCTAAATATTTTGTGGCATTAGTAGTGTAGGAAAAAGAAACAAAACAGAGGCAAGATAATTGACATTTTGTTCATGGACTGAAACAATATTTTCTTAATTATCAAACTATCTCTTACCTTCTTAATTTTTTCAATGTCATCATTAAATACTTTAGGAGCTTAATACTGCTTACAATTGCAGCAATCTTGACATTTGACCAAACCTGAAATTTGTACACTGAGCAAAACATATATCATCAATGTCAAGTTATACTGATTTTTGCTGGGTCCATCATAACTGCATAAGGGGCAATGTGACACAGTTCCTACCACTGGAGCATCACCAGGCCATTGATCCCCATGATCCCCATGTGTGCTGATGGTTGCTGTTGTCCTGAAGCTGATCTGCTGTCTTTACTACTTTATTTTCAATCTTTCTCTCTGGGCAATATACTTCCTGCCATTACTCAAAGCTAATCATGCCATAATAAATGAAACAGATGTAGTTCTCATGAATTAGGAATGGAGGTGGTCATGTGGCTGTGGAGGATGAGGAACAGGTCCTCTGCTTGGCCTTTAGGGCCATGGAAAACATAACCACAACATAACCACAGAGGCCATAAAAGCCTACATGATCCTTTGTAGATACAGTTCATTGTCAGACTTGGCCTTGAATTTAGAATCGTAAGGATGCACATGTACCCTCTGGTCAACGACTACTGCATTAATTAGCCAGAGTAAACTTGGAGATATGAAGAATTGAGAGTTAAAGAGATCAAAAGAAGAAAAGGTATGGATAGTAAAAATAGGAATTTATATATGATTTAAAAATAAATAGTATTAGAAGGAGAGTACATGAAGCTATGGAATTACTGGAATGTGGAAATGAGGATTAGTGAATTTTAAAATGATGTAGAATCATACAAATAAAATTAGTGCTTTGCTTTCCTAGCTATTAGAAGAATTGGAGATGATAATGCCTGGAAAGACATAAGAGAGAGCTACATAAAGATTGTACAAATTTCAGGACCCTCCTCATGCTGAAGTTGGACCTTGGCAGATTTTGTCCATGTCCATTCTCTAATTTATCTCCTTCTGGTGCTTACAATCTGATATATCTAGGTATATGCCTTTAGGAATTTGTAACCACTCTGCTTTCTTATATGCCATGTTTCTTGTGTCATTGCCTAGAAAAGAAAGCAATAAGTGACTCCCTTTTGATTGTTACTTTGTATTAAGTTTTCCAGTTTTGGGAAATTCATAACACCTCTAACCTCTGAGAAACAGAAGCTGTTTGAAGTCTTAATTTGTCAAAGGAGAGTCTGGGGACTTGTGACATTAGAAAATTCTGGGAATTTGTTAGGAATGGACATTCTCAGATCTCACTAAAGACCCACTGATTCAAAATCTATTTAGCTGAAATGTAATGAATTTTGTTAAGTAACTGTGTAAGTAAATCAAAGAACAAGAGAAACCCTTGACTAAGTAATTGGTTCTGTAACATATTTTCAGTATCACAAAATAATAAATAAAGTAAGGTTTGGGTATATTTACTCCAAGTATTTCTGACGTTGAATTTTATACTGGGGATTCTGACTAAGTTGTCCTGATACAATAGCTAAGATCTTCTAAGGTGTGGAGGTTTAGAAAGAAAATAACACAGTGATAGTTTTAGTTTAGTGAAATAATTGCAGTGGAAGGAGTACTGACTTGGTACTGTACTTACCAGTCAAGCATAAGGACCCGAGTTCAGGTCCCCTATACCCATGTAAACTCCCAATGTGTTTGACATACTTACTTTTTCTACTGCTTTAACAAAGCATCACAACCAAAACAAATCATATAATATAGCAATTAATTTGATACTACATAGTTCAAGAGGTTAGTAGAGTACATGATCATCATGGCAGAGAGTGTTTGTAGCAGGCAGACAGGCAGACAGGCACATTGTTAGAGAAGTGGCAGAGAGAGCATACATGCTGAAAGAAAAACTGTGAGACTGAAAAAGAAATAACTAGGGCTGGTACAAGCCTTTTTTTTTGCTTTTATTTATTTATTTTTTTAGATCAAATAATTTTTACTTATTCACACAGGGGTTATAAACACAAAAAGGCAGGATATGGGGAAGGGGATGACATCAGATTGTGGGTATTCAGGGGGAGTACAGATATCTTTCAGAACAGGGTGTCGGTTGGGTGAAGGTTCAGGGGACAGGTTACTATGACTATGTCTATGATTCACTTGTCCTTATCTAAGTTGGTATTATCTAACAAGGCTGACTATTTACCAGGTCTATGACTACTCAGGCTGGTAAATTTCCACAAAAGCTGCCTGTTTATAATAGCTTATAGCCCTCTGTTTCACTGCATTTCCACAGAGACTCAAGATTTGGTGTTAGTATACATGTATGACAGGCCGATTGTTGATTTTAGGCCTATGGATGATTTTAGGCCTTCAGTGTGTAAGCAGGGCTGCCCCTGACATCTCCTCCCTTTTCTAAGTATAGAAGGGCTGTGGCAATTCTAAACTTGCGAAGGCAAGGATAGAGGCCTGACCTCCAGTATTTGAAGGGGACCTTGTAATGGCTCCAGTCCCCCTGTCGTTGTCCAGTGAGGCATGAGGGCCATACCCATCCTGATGTCTTTTTCCTGGAGAGGGGATACTTTTGACATCAACCCCTATGCAGTCATGCTTGTCCCTCAGGGAACTCAGAGAGATATTTTTAACTATTATTTATATTCCCTTGCAGTGCTTAGCCTCGTAGTCTAAACAAGAATTCAGATCACCAGTCAGAGGGGGTTCTGGGTGGCCCCTTTTCTGCTTGGTCTAAGGACAGAAGTCCCCTCTTTTAGGTTGGGTGGAGATGGGCTCTGGGAACACCCTGGATAAGGTAACAACCTCATCTTGAGTCTCATGGTCCTCCATAGCTAACTTATGGTAACATATCTGAATATATTTTCCTACCAAATTTTTTATCTGTTGTTTCACAAAGTTAGTCAGTCTATTGAAGGCCCAGGGACCAAAAGAAATAAGCAAAAATAACCCAAATAATGGTGCCAAGATGGGAGGAAGTAGGGTTGACAACCATGAAGAGGCTGAAAGCCAATTCTTGTACCAGCTCTCATCTTTCTCTTTCTCTCTCAGTCTTTTCTCAGGGCCTTCTCTGACCTTTTTCATGTTCTCTTTAACCATCCCTGTCTTGTCTATGTAAAGGCAACATTCTTCTTTAAGGGCTGTACACAGTCAATAGCTGTACACAGTCTTTTCTATTATAAAAGAGTAAATCAAGTCCAATAAAGTCTTTTGCAATTTTTAGAGGTCTCTTCAGACAGCAAAATGAAGGATTTCTGCAGGGTAGTGACGCCAATCTCTAACTGTTTGATATTCTTGTCAAAGGTCTGAGTAATCTAAGGTTGGAGGCCAGCATCTGGATTAGAACTTCTAATAGCAGACATCATGGGTGATTTATTTTTACCTAGAAAGGAAAAAGAAGGGAGTTCTCAGGGAGATTTCTCTTCCCTGGATATCAATTGTTATTCATCTTATTTATGGTTGGGCCTGGCTTTGTGGGGGTATCTATTTATTTCATTAGTCTTTTTGGTAGCCATGTAGCTGTGCCTTCTGTAGTATCAAACAGGCATATAAATCCTCAGCCCCATAAGAGAACTGGGTCCAGGCAATTCCCTTTAAGGGTAAGAGGGTCCTTCCACAAATCTGTGGCATAGTTTTTATTGATCTCGGTGATGCCCAAGGCTGTCAGCAGCAGATTTGCCATGAGCTTTCAGGTTTAGAGAGTTAAAAGTGAACAAAGCATGATGGAGAGTATTTCAGGGGACTCCTTCTGGGGACGTACCATTTCCCCTCTTTTGTTTTTAAAGCCAATTTTCCAGAGTTCTTGTAAAATCAGGGCAGATGTGCCAGCAGCCGCTCCTTCCACACTCAGAGAGTAATGAAGACACTATTTAATGAAATATAAATCTATATTGATAATCTGTTTTATCAAAGGACTGCTGTAGAACAGCCAACAACAAATCAGTCTATATAATATATCAATTAATAATAGCTTCTTCTACTTTTGTGAGATTACTTCTCTTTTGTCAATTAATTGTTGAGAGAAATTAGGATTTACATCTTTCTTGAGAATATTAAACAGAGACTTAAATTCTTTTGTGGAGAGCGTAAAATAGGATCTTAGCCAATTAGCATCTCCTAGAAACTTTTGAAAATAATTTGAAATAAGTAAACTATCTTTTGTTTTTCCTACCCATTACCTGTTTTATTTTTTATTGGATATTTTACGTATTTACCTTTCAATGTCATCTCCCCTCCATTCTCCCCCAAAACCCCTTATCTTATACTCCTTCCTCCTATTTTTATGAGAGTGTGCTCTGAACATCCTCCCAATCCCATCTCCCTACTCTCGAATTCCCTAACACTAGGGAATCCAAACTTTTGGGGACCATGGCCCTCCACTTCCCCTGATGTCTGACAAAGCCACCCTCAATTTCCTATACAGGTGGAGACGTGAGTCTCTCCCTTTGTGCTCTCAGGCTGGAGGTTTAGACCTTGGGAGCTCTGGTTGAATCTTTTGGTATTTCTTCTAAAAAGGACCAAATCACCCACACTTTGGTCTTCCTTTCTCTTCTTGAGTTTCATGTGAGATATGTGTTGTGTTGTAGGTTTTATGAGCTTTTGGGCTAACATCCACTTATCAGTGAGTGCATACCATGTGTGTTCTTATGAGATTGGGTCACCTCACTCAGGATGATATTTTCCAGCTCCATTCATTTGCCTAAGAATTTCATGAACTCATTGTCTTTAGTAGCTGAGTAGTACTACATTGTGTAAATGTACCACATTTTCTTCATCCATTCTTCTGTTGAAGGACATCTAGGTTCTTTCCACCTTCTGACTATTATAAATAAGGCTGCTATGAACATAGTGTAGCATGTGTCCCAGTTGTATGTTGAAACATCTTTTGGGTATATGCCCAGGAGTGGTATAGCTGGGTCCTCAGGTAACACTATGTTCAATTTTCTGAGGTACCCCCAGACTGCTTTCTATAGTGATTGCACCAGCTTACAATCCCACCAACAATGGAGGACTGTTCTTCTTTCTCCACATCCTTGCCAACATCTGCTGTCAACTGTGTTTTTGATCTTAGCCATTCTGACTGGTGTGAGGTAGAATCTCAGTGTTGTTTTCATTTGCATTTTCCTGATGACTAGGGATGCTGAACATTTCTTTAGGTGCTTCTTGACCATTTGAGCTTCCTCAGTTGAGAATTCTTTGTTCAGCTCTGTGGCATGAGCTTTTGAAACCTCAAAGCCACCCAATAGTGACACAGCTCCATGAAGACTACACCTTTTCCAACTAGGACAAACCTTCTAATTCTTTCCAAAGAGTTCTACAAGTAAGAACCACGTTTTCAAATATATGAGCTTGTGGAGACCATTCTCATTCAAAGAGCCTCTGTGACTGTATGCATGTGAAATGATAGCACATGGAATGGGAGATAGGGAGATCCCTAGAGTTCTCTATTCAGTCAGTCTAACTAAACAATGAACACCAGATTCAGTGAGATGTGATATATAAAAAAATTAAAGCAGTGAGTGATCAAAGTCATCAAATATTGATTTCTAGTTTCCACACATATATACACACAAGTGCTATGTATATGTATGTACAAGTATATGCACACACACAAATACACACATATACACACATCATTGTTAAGTGTTAAAAGTCAATTTATTAGAGTTCATGCAAGTAATATGCTGCAATATGTACTTCTTCTGCATTAGCTTCTACCAAGTCTAAAGTAATCAAATTACATCTTAAGACTAAATTAGAAAAGATTTCAAGGCAGACAGGAATGCTTAACCCAATAGCTGTCTCTAACTGATACATACTTTTAAATGAAAAATTATTTTCTTCAAGAAAGTCTCATTGGGGAAACAAAACACTCTTAAGCATAATCCCTCTGTCCAGCAGTAGCTGGCCAATAGAAAACAAAGACAATGGCATCTTTGAAGGTTGTTTGTCTCATATTGTTAAGTGAGGGATTTTTTTTCTACCTTACAAGCCCTTTGCATGTATAATATGGCTTCCAGTTTGGGGATTTTATGTGATTTTCATGTCTCTCTCTCTCTCTCTCTCTCTCTCTCTCTCTGTCTTGTGCTTTTCCTTGGCCTCTTTTTCTTCTGTGTTGCTTTGTCATATTACAATTTTTAGTTTTATTATCTTTTATTATTGTTCCTTAGATAGTTGTTTTTTGACTTATCATATGTTATTTTATTTCTATTCCTGAGATACCTGTACTTGTCTACAAAAAGACAAAGGGAGCATGGATCCAGAAGGGAGGAGAGGTTAGGAGGAATTAGAAGGAGTTGGAGGATCAGAAGCTATAATCAGAGTATAATGTATAAAAAATATTTTCAATAAAAGAATAAGAAAAGAATCTAGTATGTGTCCCTTGTAATATTCAAATGGTCACTAACTGAAATACAATTCCTAGTTAGAAAACACTAAAAGTAATTGTGACATAACAGTAATGTCTTTAACATCAAAATAAAAGAGAGGACAAGATACTACATGAAGCATACTCTGCAAGAGTTTGACCAGGAGAAATAAAATGTGCTGTTTGCTTATCTACAGGCAAAGGGGAATAAGGCAACCTCAACATTTCCATAAAAACCCTGTTGTGAGAACAAGAAAATGGACAGATATGGATTCTAATTGTCTACCATGAACACCTTTTGACGTTCCCAAACTGATTCTACAACACTAATCACACCTAGGCTATGTTTGAGAGAGTCTCAGTTGCATTCTATAACAGAGAAGCCAGGAATAAATGCAGAAAGACTTCAGAGTTTGAGTTTGGTGAACTTAAAACTAAGTTTGTAATTATTGGGTTTCTTTAAATGAAGTTAGTTTATAGTATAGTTTATTTTGCTTTAGTTGTTTCAGCCTTAGAGTTCAGAGAAAATCATGTCTTAGCAAAAGTAGCTACATCATTTTTGGTTATTCTCAAAATATGTCATTTTGTGACGATATTGTCAAGGGGTGAGGGATGTAGAAATAAGAGAGCACTGCTAATAAATACATTTCATTCTTGGGAAGACGGACATTTTTAAAAGATAATGTGTAGAAGATGGTTGAAAAACTATGACTCCACAAGACCCATTAAGTAATTGATTCTTATCTTTTCTAATGTTGTGTACCTCATGTTGTGGTGACCCACAGCCATAAAATTATTTTTATTCCTGCTTCATAAGTATAATTTTTCACTGTTATGATTCATAATATAAACATCTTGTGTTTTTGGAAGATCTTAGGCAACCCTGTGAAAGAGTCATTTGACTACTCCTCCACACAGTGTCCTGATCCAAAGGGTGAGAATCACCATGATTATTTATTTATTTATTTATTTATTTATTTTTATTTCATTGGTGAGAAATTTATTCATTGACTAAAGCAGAAAGTTTTAGGTACACAAAAATCAGGGTGGAAGCCTTAGTAACCTAGCCTCAACCTTAGTAGAACTTTATTCTGTGGCTGCCTTTGAGCAACAGCAGTTCTATTACACTGTTCATACAGAAATTTGCCTGTGATTCAAACCCTTCTTAACTGTGGTTCCTTTTATGCCATATGATTCTAACATGAAATGCCAAACATATATCCTATTTACTACTCTGTCAATGAATCCCTTTAATTCAAATTGCCTTTGCAAAAAGCAGTGAAAGAAACATACATTAGAAAACAGTGAAAGAAAATAAATAAACATTGATAGGAGTCAGCATAGTGGAAATTCCAACAGCAGTTGCTGTCCAGCCACTTGTTCAACTTCATGTCAAGAGCCAAGATGTGTGACTCCATGGGCAGCTCTTGTTATTCTCACACGTGACTTCCATCTTCTGCCTATTCATTAAGGCTCCACATGGGATTGCTTCCCCCAAGTACTACTCATACTCACCCTCTTGCATTCCTCAGATTCTTTTTTTTTTCTTGGATAATTTATTTACATTTTAGATGTGATCCCCTTTCCAAATTTCCCCCTCATGCAGAAACCCCCCATACCATCACCACTCATCCTGCTTCTATGAGGATGTGCCCCCTCCCACCCACCCACTACCATCTCCCCACCCTCGAATTCCCCCACACTGGGGCATTCACCCTTCACAAGACCAAGGAATCACCACTCCCATCTATGCCCAGCCCAACAAGGCCTTCCTCTCCTATATATACATCTGGAGCCATGGGGCCCTCCCTATGTGCTCCCAGGCTGCTGGTTGAGGTTCTGAGAGCTCTGGTTGGTTGGTATTGTTGCTCTCCCCAGAGGGACACAAACCTTTTCAGCTCCTTCAGTCTTCTCTCTAACTCCTCCATTGGGAACCCCATGATCAGTTCAATGGTTTGCTATGAGCATCCTGCTCTATATATGTCAGGGTCTGTCAGACCTCTAAGGAGACAGCTATATCAGTCTCCTGTCAGCAGGCACTTCATGGCATCCACATCAGCAGGTGTCTTTGGTGACTACACATGGGATGGATACCCAGGTGTAACAGTCTCCAGATGACCCCTCCTTCAGTTTCTGTCCCTCATTTTGTCTCCATATTTGCTCCTATGAGTATTTTGTTACTCATTCTAAGAAGGACCAAAGCACCCACACTTTGGACTTTTTTCTTCATGAGATACATGTGGTCTGTGAGTTGTATCTTGGGTATTGTGAGATTTGGGGCTAATATCCAATTATCAGTGAGTGCATATCATGTGTGTCATTTTGTGATTGGGTTACCTCACTCAGGATGATATTTTCTAGTTCCATCCATTTGCCTAAGAATTTCACAAATTCACTGTTTTTTAATAGCTGAGTAATACTCCATTGTATAAATGTTCCATATTTTCTGTATCTATTCCTCTGTTGAAGGATATCTGTGTTATTTCCAACTTCTGGCTATTAAGAATAAGGCTGCTATGAACATAGTGGAGCATATGTTGCAGTTATATGTTAGAGCATCTTCTGGGTATATGCCCAGGAGTGGTATAACTGGGTTCTCAGGTAATACCATGTCCAATTTACTGAGGAACCACCAGACTGATTTCCAAAGTGGTTGTACCAGCCTGCAATCCCAACAACAATGGAGGAGTGTTCATCTTTGTCCACATCTTGCCAGCATCTGCTATCACCTGAATTTTTGATCTTAGCCATTCTGACTGGTGTGAGGTGTAACCTCAGGGTTGTTTCGATTTGCATTTCTCTGGTGACTAAAGATGTAGAACATTTCTTTAGCTGCTTATTGGCCATTTAAGTTTCCTCAGTTGAGAATTCTTGGTTTATCTCTGTACCCCATTTTTAATAGGGTTATTTGGTTGTCTAGAGTCTAATTTTTTTTGTATATTTTGAATATGAGAGCCCTCTATAGGATGTGGGATTGGTAAAGATCTTTTGCCAATCTGTTGGTTGCCATTTTGTCCTATTGACAGTGTCCTTTGCCTTGACAGAAGCTTTGCAATTTTATGAGGTCCCATCTGTAAATTCTTGGTCTCAGAGCATAAGCCATTGGTGTCCTGTTCAGGAACTTTTCCCCTGTGCCCAGGTACTCAAGGTTCTTCCCCATCTTCTCTTCTATTAGTTTCAGTGTATTTGGTTTTGTTTGATGGTCCTTGATCCACTTGGACTGAGCTTTGTACAAGGAGATAAGAATGGATAGATTTGCATTCTTTTACATGCTGACTTCCAGATGAACTAGCACCATTTGTTGTAAATGCTGTCCTTTTTCCACTGGATGGTTTTAGCTCCTTTGTCAAAGATCAAGTGTCCATAGTATGTGTGAGTTCATTTCTGGGTCTTCAATTCTATTCCATTGCTCTTTCTTCCTGTCTCTGTACCAATATCATGCACTTTTTATCACTATTGCTCTATAGTACAGGTCAAGGTCAGGGATGGTAACTACCCTAGAAGTTTTTTATTGTTGAAAATAGTTCTCTCTCTCCTGGTTTTTTGTTATTCCAAATGAATTTGCAAATTGCTCTTTCTATCACTATGAAGAATTGAGTTGGAATTTTGTTGGGTTTTACACTGAATCTGTAGATTTCTTTTGGCAAATTGGCCATTTTACTATATTAATCATACCAGTCCATTCGAATGGGAGAATTTTCCATCTTCTAAGATCTTTGATTTCTTTATTCAGAGACTTGAAGTTCTTGTCATAGAGATCTTTCACTTGCTTGGTTAGATTCACACCAAAGTATTTTATATTATTTGTGTCTATTGTGAAGGTTATTGTTTCCATAATTTCTTTCTTAGTCTGTTTATCCTTCAAGTAGAGGAAGGCTACTAGTTTGTTTGAGTTCAATGTATATCCAGCCACTTTGCTGAAGTAATTTGCTGAAGTGAAATAGAAGGGTCACTACCCAATTCATTCTATGAAGCCACAATTACGCTCATACCTAAACCACACAAAGACACAACAAAAAAGAACTTCAGACCAATATCCCTTATGAATACAGATGCAAAAATACTCAATAAAATTCTCACAAACCGAATCCAAGATCATATCAGAACAGTCATCCATCATGATCAAGTAGGCTTTATCCCAGGAATGCGGGGATGGTTCAATATTCAGAAATACAGCAACATAATCCACTATGTATAGAAACTCAAAGGAAAAATAAAACACATGATCATCTCACTAGATGCTGAGAAAGCATTTGACAAAATTCAACATTTCTTCACGGTAAAAGTATTGGAAAGATCAAGAATTCAAGGCCCATACCTAAACATAGTAAAAGCAATATATAGCAAGCCAGTAGCCAACATCAAACTAAATATAAAGAAACTTGAAGCAATTCCACTAAAATCAGGGACTAGACAAGGCTGCACTTTTTCCCTACCTATTCAATATAGTACCGGAAGTTCTAGCCAAAGCAATTAGTCAACAAATGCAAGTCAAAAGGATATAAATAGGAAAGGAAGAAGTTAAAATTTCACTATTTGCAGATGTGATAGTATACTTAAATGACCCCAAAACCTCCACCAGAGAACTCTTAAACCTGATAACTTCAGCAAAGTGTCTGGATATAAAATCAACTCAAACAAATCAATAGCCTTCCTCTACTGGAAGGATAAACAGGCTGAGAAAGAAATTAGAGAAATGACACCCTTCACAATAGTCACAAATAATATAAACGTCTTGGTGCGAATCTAACCAAGCAAGTGAAAGCTCTCTATGACAAGAGCTTCAAGTTTCTGAAGAAATTATACATTCAAACAGTGAATTTTATAGTCTTAGAATTATATCTCAATAAACAGTTACTAAATACATATATGGTAAACTGGCAGATTAAATATGAGCACCATGGTTGGATACAAACAGAATTCATTACATTAAGTAAAATAAATGTCTTTCGTTTTCTTTCATGTTTAAAAATTAAGTTGAATTGTGCATGAGGGAGTGTGCTTGTCTTCTTAAGTCATAACTAGAAATGAAATTATGATGGGAGGTAACATCTTAAGGGGTAGGAAATTCAGAGTGCAATAGAGTACTTGTAATAGGAATTTAAAAGAACTTAGTAGTTAGAGAGGAAAAAGATAATGAGCTGCAGGATGTGGTGTCATAGAGAAGACAGTGAAAGAAGAAAGTAAATGAATGAGACTAAGGTAAAATGATATATTTGAAGATGCCATGATAGTATACACAATATTTTGTACTCTTATTTTTTTAACATTTTAATGATTCTTTGTGAGTTTCAGACTACACACTCCAATCCCACTTACCTCCACATCCCTCTATATCCACCCTTTATCCTAACAACTTCCCTTCCAAAAGGAAAGAAAATATGAATATAAAACAACAATAAAGAGGAAATACAACATAAAAAACAAGAATAGAAACAAACCTCAGTATCGAAGCTGCAGTGTGTCACACAGTACACCCCTTTACTAAAACATCTTTACTTGCAAATGTTTATTACATTGAGCCAAAACCATTAATTTCTGCTACACTATTAATTCTAGATCCTCATGGAGATCCTCTAAGACAGCCTGTTATTTCCCTGTGTCTTGGAGGCCCTGCAGATTTAGTTCTGCAGAAATGATCCCTATATGTAACCCAGTAGTTCATAGATGGATTAGATGTTAGGGTGAGCCAACTCCAGGTCTTGTATCTGAGCCTGGGTAGTAGCTGCATTGTTCAGCCCATCAGTTCTCCTTCACCTGTGCCACTAGGGTCAACTCTTCTCCTTGTAGTAGCCTGCAAGAGACAGAACTGGCTTTCCAGTGCTCATAGGATCTGGTCAGCTCTCAAGCACTCATGCAATCAGGACCAGCTTTCCAGCACTGCCCTAGCTAGGGGCAGGTTGAGCTGTCCCTAGTTCAGCCAGCCAGCTATGAGGTATACTTTTAATTCTTGGAGCTAGAGAGATGGCTCAGCAGGTAAGATCATTTGTTGTTCTTGCAGAGAACCCAGGTTTGATTCCCTGCAACCACATAGCAACTAACAACAATCCATAACTTCAGCTTTAGGGGATCTGACATCCTTTCCTGCCCCTTAAAGGCATTGCATGCACAAGGTACACATACATGTAGGCAGGAAATATGCAAATATGTAAAATAAAATTAAATTAATGTTTTTAAAAGTTAGTTCCTAAGCCAATAACGTTTATAACTGTATTCTATGTACTTAACCTTAAAGCCACAGATATGTGTAGCCTTCTCCAAAGAAGCATCTTTTTTTGTGTATCAGAGACTAATACAAAAATTTACAATTGGTCAAAAATGCACAGAATAAATGATAGTGGAAATCTTCATTCCCTATCTGTACATGTATATTGCAGTTCCCACACCTAAAGCTCTACATTATAGAGGAGGGAGTAGAAAGATTTTAAGACCCAATATGGTTACATAAACAAGATCTGAATGATGAAGACACTAGTTGACATGCCAACATGGATGAGCAAAATTAATTGGTGCAATAGTTATGTCTAAGAAATAACATTTCATCATAGCTATTTCTATTTTCTAGCTACTATTTTCTTTCTACTATTCGTGTTATATTCCCTGAGCTTTTTGAAGTGGGTGTGATATACAAATGCCCCATTGGAGACTGAGCAACAGTCATTTACTTATAGTGTATTAACAAGCTTATTAATCTCTGCTTTAATCACTGCCTACTCCAAACTGAAGCATCTTTGATCAAGACTGAATACAGAGTAAACATAAATACTTCAAAGATAAACACAATGACCATTGAGTAAAACAACAGCAATAGGTTCCTCATCAAGGCCTATGAATTCTGTAGCCATTGATTTTGATGAAATTTGCAGTAGCTAGTATATGTTCTTTCCATGGAGTGGACTAAAATTAAAGATTAAAGAAGGTAGCTATTCCTGTAATAATCACACCATTATTATATTACTATACACCTATTGCCTGACAGATTTTCATTGTAATTTGTAACATTTACAGATACGTAAGTTTTTTTTACCAGTGGATATTAATTTGCATTTTCTAGCATTCTGAATTCTGGATAGGAAGAAGAAAGCTTCCAACTCAATTCTAACTTAATTTCTTTATATGCTGTAAAGTGTATGCTGTATTCAACAGAAGGGCTTATTAAGTAATTCTGCTGAGCAACCAACAAAACTGACAACATTTTGAATTGTTTAGAGAGGTATTCTGGATCTTTCTTGATCAACTACTCATAACGAGACACTCAAATTTGTGTTTAATAACCTATAACAATTTACTTACTTTATCTTATATTTTAATATTTAATACAAAATAATGTTTTTGCATTTGTTGTTTATATTTTAGTTACTCCTTCACCTACCCCCTCATTTTTCTACCCTTCTGTTCCCATCTCTTATTAAACAATTACACCAATAGTATTCACCCTTCCTACTTTCACACAGCCTATGTCATACTATTCTTTCTTTCTTAAAGAACCTCTCAGTGGCTTCTTTATTTTTCCCTTACAATTATTTTAACTTAAATATTCAAATCCAGACATTTAAAATCAGGGACCATAATTTAGAGATACCATGAGGTTCTTGTTTTTCTGGACTTGGGTTCCATCATTTAGTATATTTCCAGTACCATCTATTTACCTCTAAATTTCGTAATTGGATCTTATTTACAGCTGAATAAAATTCCATTTGCTATAGGTTCCACAGCCTCATTATCCTTTCACCAGTAGTCATTTAGGCTGATTTATTCTATTTCTTAGTTATTGTGACCAGCACAGCAAAGAACACAGACAAGTAAGTATCTCTGTTGTAGGATGTTAAAACTCTTGGATATTTGCCCAAGCAAACTTTATTTCTATGTCTAGCCTTTGAAGAATCTTCACACTTATTTCCACAGCAACAATACAAGTTTATTCCTATAGCAACAGTAAATAAAAGTTGTCCCTCTATCCTCAGCAGCATTTGTTGTCTTTTGATTCTTTGATGAAAGGTACTCCCACCATAGTAAGATAGAATGTCAAAGTAGGTTTAATTTGTGTTTCACTGATGGTTAATAATGTTGAACGCTTTAAAAAATGTTTATTATACACTTAAACTTTCTCTTTTGAAAACATTTTATTCAGCTCTCTAGTCAATTTTATTCATTTGGTTGTTTTTTTTTTGATGTTTACTTTTGTGAGTTCTTTGTTTATTCTAGACATCGATCTTCTGCAGGATGTATAGCAGAGAAGAATTTTTTTCAATCCCATAGGATTCCTACTCATGACTGTATTTTTTGCTACAAAGGGGTTTTATAATTTCAGAAAGTTCCATTTATCATTTCTGACCTTACTTTCTAAGTGACTGGAGTGTTATTTAGACAGTTTTGCCTGTGACTTTATCACATGTAGTACTCCCTAACTTTTCACCTAAGAATTTCAGAAGCTCAGGTTTTATACAGGTATATTTTGTATTTTTGAAATTGATTTTTGTGCAGCTTCTTGAATTTTCTTCTAAGTTAAATAGAAAATCACTATGAAGGAGCAAAACATTTTTATTAAATATGTATTTTATAAAGTCAGTCTAGTTTCTAAGTAACTATATCTGAGATTTGTTAATATTTTATTCTTTTTATTTGATATTCTATCTTCCAATTCATCTCAAACTCACTCAGCCTTTCCTCCTTTCTCACCCTATAATCTCACCCTATATGCCCTCTCTCCAAGATCCACTGGTTATAAGTTTCCCTTCAGAAAAGAGTTCACCCAAGGATATAAACCAAACTCAGCATAGCAGGTTGAAATAATACTAGGCATATACCTTCATAACAAGGCTGAATGAGGCAATCTAGTAAGAACAAAAGAGATCCCAAGAGCGAGCAAAAAAGTCAGAGACATTCCCATTCCTACTGTTATGAGTTCTACAAAACCACCAACTTAAAGAATGACAGCATGTATACAAAGGTACTGGTGTATAACAATGCAGGATTCATGATTGCCTCTTCCATCTGCTTCCATCAGTTGTGGAAGGAAGCCTCTGTAGTGATCTTATGAGCACAATAGACTATCATGAGCAATCACTTCATTGACTTGTTTTGGTAGTCATATTTGTTTCTCCCTAGGTTTCTGAGCCATCTACCTTCCAGATCCTGGGATCTAGGCATTATATGGCATGGAGTCCCTCTTCTAGTGTAGGCTTCAAGTTAGATCATTCATTGGTTGACTATTCCCACAATCTGTAAGTCATCATTTCCCCAACATATTTTTCATGCTGGCCAGGTTGTGGGTCTCAATTTTGTGTCTGGGTAATGCTTAGAAGCCTAGCCTGGTTACAGAAGATGGGTAGTTCAGGCTCAATATCCTAGATTACTAGGAGTCCTCCCCAGGGTCAACATCATATGTTTTAGGAAGATATGAGGAGATGGAGAGACCTATAACCAAACCTTCAGTAGAACTTGTGGAACTTCACAGAAGGATTGGAAAAACTGTAAAGACCAAAAGGATTGAGAACACCAGAAGAAGACAGTCCACATAATCAACTGAGCAGGGCTCATAGGAACTCACAGAAACTGAAGGGACAACGATGAAGCCTGTATAGGTTGGCACCAGGCCCTGTAAATACATGAACAGAATCCTGTACTAGATCCCATAATGTCTGCTAAAAGCCTACATATTTTAGACATTTCACCCCATACTCTCTCTCCTTTCCTCCATCTGACATTTCCTGTTTCTATCTTAACACAACCCCAGTCAACTCACAAAATATATCCCATTTCCCTTTCCCAGGGAGATCCGAGTGTCCTCATGAATGGGTAAAATTATCATCAGATGATGGAAAGAGCTCTGGTGCTCATGGACCAGTAGAATTTATATAGTAAAATCTGCCATCCTACAGAAAGCAATCTACAGATTCAACTCAATCCCCATCAAACTCCTAACATAATTCTTTATAGAAATTGAAAGGATAATAATATAAATTTCATCCCATCAATCAAACAAACAAACAAACAGACAAATAAACAAAAACAGGTAGCTAACAGAATACTGAACAATAAAGAAACTTGCAGAAGTATCATCCTGGCTGATTTCAAGCTACGCTAAAGAGCTATAGAAATAGAAAATTGACACATCTATGAACATATAATTTATGACAATGAATCTAGAAATACACAATAAAAAAGTATGTCCAACAAATGGTGATGATCTAACTGGATGTTTGCATGTATAAGAATGCAAATAGATCTATATTTATCACCCTGCACAAAACTCAAGTCCAATTGCATTAAAGATCTCAACATAAAATGAGACACACTGAACCTGTTCAAAGAGAATAATGCACAGCCTTGAACATATCAACACTGGAGAAAATTTTCTAAACAGAAACTGATACTATGGATACTAGGATAAACAATTCAAAAATGGGACTTTGTGAAACTTAAAACTAATGTCAGTCAAAGGACACCATCAATATGATGAAGTGGTAGCTCATATAGTAGAAAAGATTTTCTCCAACTCCACATCCAATAGAGGGGTAATACACAAATACATAAAGATCTCAATAAACTAGATATCACCAAACCAAACAATCCAATTCAAAAATGGATAATTCTAACTAAAGGAATATAAAATGGCTAAGAAACACTTAAGGAAATGATCAACATAATTAACCATCAGTGAAATATGGATAAAAACTACTTTGAGATTCCATCTTACACCGTTGACTAAGATCAGCAACACAAATGACAGTGAATGCTAGCAAGGATGTGAAACAAGGGAAACATTTCTCTATTTCTAGTGAGGATGCAACTCATACAGCTACTATGGAAACCAATGAGGTGTTTCCTAGAAAATTTTGAACAGAACATCCTTAAGACCCAGATATACCATTCTCAGGCATGTACCCAAAAGAAGATCAATCCTACCACAGCATTATTTCTTCAGTTGTGTTCTTAGTGGATTTATTCATAATAGCTCAAAACTAGCTAGATATCCCTCAACTGAAGAATGGATAAAGAAGATGTGGTATATATACACAATGAAGTAGTATCAGTTGTTATAAAAAATGCCATCAATAAATATCCAGGAAACTGGATCGAACTAGGAAATCATCCTGTGTGCTGTAACCCGGACTAAAAGGACAAACATATGTACTCAATTAAAAGCAGGTAATAACTCTTAAGTAAAGAATAATCACAGTATAATTAATAGATCTGACAGTTTTAAAACAAAGTTTTAGTTTGTTTTTCATTTAAATATTTTAATTCTTTAAGATTTCCATACAATGTACTTAGCTTATCTTCCTCAACTTCTCAAAGATACATACTTATCTGACCACACAACTTTTGCCTTGTTTTCTTTTGTTTTTAAAAGCATTCCATCCAATGTTTGTTTGGGTGAAAGATTATCCACTGGTGCATGCCTTACATACTAGGAGTCAAATCTTTAAACATTCTGATCGTTCTGTTCCAAGTAGCTATACATTATTAAAAGATCTATTTCTGGGACTTGGTGGCTATCTATTCACACTCCATTGTAGGATTTTGGGTTCATGAACTTGTGGAGGTCTAAGGCATGCTGTCACAAAAACTGTGAATCTTTATGTGCAACTACCCAGATGTGTCTAGAAAACAGTTTCATTGAATTCATTCACCATCTGTGTTTTATATATGATTTCCATTTGTTGTTCTAGGAAGACAACTGAATCTTGAGCGGTCAGACTTTAACTTTCCCTTTAAAATCTCAACATATGTATTTTTCAAAGATATTCCTGCAGTAGATAAATGGGGAGAAATAATAAAAATGTATAAAAATATTATTCCTATACAGGTATCATCCCCTTTTCCCATTTCCATAGCCTATAACCCCCTATTCAATTCCCCCTTCTCCTTTTTTCTTCTATACCATTTTAATTATATGCAAGAATTAAAGTCAATGCCAGATAGAGGCACTAGCAATAAAATAGATGCAAATAGTCTAAGAACAAGCAAGACAATAAAAACAAATAGTCAAAGTGCAAACAAGGCAATAGACAAAGTTGCATAAACACTCCTGTGATCACTGTTTCTAAGGGCTTATCAGGATGTCCAAAATATCTGAGCCTACTTCCCTGTCCTAGCCCAAAGTTATTTTCATGCCTGAAGTCTACTTCTTTGTTCTAGCCTAAGATTTAGATTCCTGCCTGAAATTGCTTCTTTGTTCTAGCCTAATGTCAGATTCCTGCCAGAAGCATACTATCTTATCCATGGCCAACGTCAGATTCTTGCCAAGGAGCACTAAGGGTTCTGCACCTCTCCCTCTTTTTTATTTCAGAAACAAGACTGAGCCTGTCTTAGGTCACTCTGACAAGAATGTCTTTCTTACCTGTCGTGGAATATGCATTACCAAAAGCAATGCACTTCTGTCTTAAGTTGGTAAGGCTCGGTGCAGAATCTTGTCCTTGGCTTGCCTGCATGTTAATTTAACAACTCTCTCTGGGGATCCATTTTCAGTTTCAAGCCATGGACTTTGGCTGCCAACATGTTGATGTTGTTAAAGACAAGTTTTAACATGATAGACAGGAATAAAAGCATTCCCAGGACAAAAAACGCTAGCATGATCAAGCTATATATGCCATTCTTGAAGCTTGACCAAAATAGAAATACTGACCTCAGGCCATGGGTAACTTTATCAACAGTATCTGCCACATCAAAGATCAGCAGAGAAGTCTTCTTTAAATTCATAATCTCACTATGCAAAGTTAAAGCATCCCAAGAGGTGTTAGAATTATAGCAAATACACTACAACATTTTCCTATCTTTAAACATTTTCTTAATCATAATAACTACCTCTGTAAATTTTGGAACTATCAAGAATCCAATGGTATTTGGCATGACACTTGAGATGGCTCGTTACTCGTAAACTCTGAAGCTCCTTCCAATAATTTGAATAGGATAAAGAGCATCAATAAGTTGATCCAAATCCCTGTCTAAATCCTCTAGTACATTGAACACATTAGTAACATTTTTGACTAAATGATTAACAAAAGTAACTTCTTGTGTCAAAGCAATTGCAGAAGCAGTAGTGCTAGCAATAAATCTAATTAAAGCTGTTATACCAGCAAAAAAACAAGCTAACTCCTCTCTTGCTTCTTCTTAAAGCCTGACTCACTTCTTCTAGTACTTGCAAGCCTTTCTTTCAGAATGATAAAGTTCTGTGGTACTCAGGGCAATAAAACAATAGATGGATGACAGCCATACCTTACAGACATGCTGGGTATCAACACACTAAATCAATTAAAATTTGTACAATCAATACAACTTACTGGCAGTTACTCAGAAAATTGGACATAGTATTACCTTAGGATCCAGCTATACCACTCCTGGGCATATACCCAAATGATGCTTCAACCTATAACAAGGACACATGCTCCACTTTGTTCATAGCAGCCTTCTTCTTTTCTTTTTTTTTTTAATGTGCAAACATTTATTTTTCTTTCTTTTTTTAAAATAATTTACTTATTTTTCTCAAATCATAATTCATTCACACAGGGGTTATAAACACAGAAAGGCAGGATGTGGGGAAGGGGATGACACTGGAGTGTGGGTATTCAGGGGGAATACAGATATCTTTCAAAACTGGGTATCTGCTGGGTGAAGGTTCAGGGGATAGGTCACTATGACTCTGCCTATGACTCACTTGTCCTTATTTAAGTTGGTATTGTCTGCCAAGGCTACCTCTTTACAAGGTATATGACTACTCAGGTTTGTAAATTTCCACAAAAGCACAGCAGCCTTCTTTATAATAGCTAGAAGCTGGAAAAAATCCAGATGTTTTTCAACAGAGGAATGGATACAGAAAATGTGGTACATTTACACAATGGAGTATTACTCAGCTATTAAAAACAATGAATTCATGAAATTCCTAAGCAAATGGATGGAATTAGAAAATATCATCCTGAGCGGAGTAACCCAATCACAAAAGAACACACATGGTATACACTCACTGATACGTGGGTTTTAGCACAAAAGCTCACAATACCCAAGATACAAGTCATAGGCAACATGAAGCTCAAGAAGAAGAAAGATCAAAGGTTGGACACTTCAGTCAGTCTTAGAAGGGTTAACAAAATACTCACAGAAACAAATATGAGAGAATGTGTGGAGCAGAGACTGGAGGAGGGACTGTCTGGAGACTGCCCTATGGGACAGTGAAAGGATAGCTTGGTTTCTGGTGGAGCACGAGCTAGAGATGGCTAGAGACTCAACAGATATCCCTACAAGGGACGACATACATTTCACCACACTCCCAGACTCCAGAGTCCTGACAAGCGCCTGAAGACCTCCATTGATCAGCACCTTTCTGTCACATAGGACAATGCCCCTACCAGGCCCTCCCCAGGTAGAGGGCATGACTACAGGCTGCAGAGCCTCAAGAGATCTCCTTATTAATGAGATACCTAAAGCCCAGAGGGTGTAGTCAATTAAGCATACTTCCCAGACCCACCTCCCTCCTATTTAACTCAGGTCCGCCCTGAGGCCTGGGGGAGGGGGGTACAGCTAGATCCACTTTCCACCATGAAAATAAACCCTTTAAAACCATGGACTTCCATATGTCTTTGGGGCCATGGGGAACCTTGGAGAAGGCCTTTGACTACTGAGCCACTGCTTAATTTCCTGTTAGAAGGCTTCTCTACATTCCTGTGGAGGAGGTCTGGCAACTCAAGCAAGCTAGTCAACCCAGCCAAGCGAGTGCCATAACCAAGAGTCTCTCCCCAACTGGGTGCCCCTGGAGCGTCTCTCCCTTGTCCCTCTTGGCTGTGGGCTGGTCCAGCCCATATGCCCTCCGACTCAGTTCTTCCTCAGCTCCCAGCAGCATCTGGGAGCCCAAGAACAAAGACCACCAGTCTCTCGGTCAGCTGCTTCAGCCCAGAGACCCCCACTCAAGAGCTCTGCCCCTGCGGGACTTCAGACTGAGATCTCTTGATTACCGGGTCAGAGCCCTGCAGCTTCTCAGCCCAGCATCTGCCCGGTGCCACATAGAGTGAACTCAGTCAAAATCCCATGCTTCTGCCTCCCTGAGCTGTGGTTCCAGCCACCTGGGGAGGCAGACACATGAGAACCACAACACAACCCAACAGTACCCATACGCAGGTGCTGGCACTACAGCACAGCACTCTTCCACCTGAGGATCCATCCCAGGTACAGTCACCAAATACAAACACTATTGTTAATTTCAGGAAGTGTATTTAGACAGGAGCCTGATATACCTGTCTTCTGAGAGGCTCTGACAGAGCCTGACATATACAGAGGTGGATGCTCTCAGTTAACCATTGAACTGTTCATGGGGTCCCCAATAGAGGAGTTAAAGAGAAGTCTGAAGGAGTTGAAGGGGCTTGTGGCCTCACAGGGAGAGCGACAATACCAACCAACCAGAGCTCCCAGGGTCTAAAGAGCTAGCCTGGGAGCATAAGTGGAAAGACCCATGGCTCCAGCTGTATATGTTGTGGAGCATGACCTTATCAGGCATCAGTGGGAGAGGAGGGCTTTGGTGTGTGAAGGCTGGAGGCCCCAGTGTGGGGGAATTTGTGGGTGAGGAGGTAGTAGTGTGTGGATGGGTGGGGGCACACCCTCATAGAAGTAGGAGGAGGGGAAATGGATAAGGTATTTCTGGGGACTAGATGAGGAAAGGGGATAACATCTGAAATGTAGATAAATAAATTATCCAATAAATATAAATAAAACAGAATTGAACTGGCTATCACAGTCGAGCATTTGAAAGTTTTTGTCAGCAATTTAATAGTACCTATATTACTGGGATTCCTGATAATTGTTGAGGACAAGGAAATGTGGAAGGAGCCCATGGAACTTTAAGACAATATCTTTATAAAATGAAAAGTGGGAGGTATATCTTCATACACCACAAATGTATTTAAATAATGTTCTTTTTATTTTATTTTTTAAAAGAAAATTGGATGCCAAGAATCTTTTCGCTGAATGTCTATGGCATTCTACAACTAGGCCCACTTATGCATAAGAATAAAGAGTCCACATACTGGCGTATTATATGATCCTATTCAGGGATCTAATATGGAGAAGCGGGCATGTTTGTGGTTTTTTTTGCAGAATGCTGAAGGAGAATGATGGCTTTCAGAGCAATGGGTGAGACATGCTGATGCTCGGACAAAGAATGATGCTGACCTGTGAGCTTTCTAACTGTGCTGTCAATGGTGACTGGGAAGCTGTATTAGGCATGTGTTCTCAACCCACCTTTGCTTTCCTATATCCCAGATGAGACAAGCTGCCTTGCTTCAAGTTTTTAGGTCTTTTAGAACAGAGAATCGGAAAGAGAAGTTATAATGACTCTTGTATTTTTCTTAAATGTGACCAGTTATTCGAACTCAATTATGGACTGGTCTAGAAATTAATCCAATACTGGAAATAACAGTCTTTATTTGAAAAGATGGGTCTAGACATTTTGAGAGACATATTTGGAAGTTCTCTATGATGTTAAGTTAGCAAGAGATAAAGTTGGGAACAGGATCTGGATTTCAAACGAGGTTAGTACATATGTTAAGGCTCTTTTAATTGTGAAGTTAAGAATAATATTCTGAGAGCTCCACCTTTCTTCTAGGCAACTTTCTACCCTGTTCAGATCAGTAGTCATATATCTGCCCACACCTACATCCTCTGTGCCTCTTAGGGTGTGGGGAGTAATCAAAGACTTAGGTAAGAATCTCTCTCAAATAACCACACCACCTGAAATAACAGAGGAGCTCAGCAGATGAGAGACCCATTTCTCCAAGTCTACCCCAGTCCTACCCCAGAGCTCCACCTTCTCCCTCTGCTCACTTCCTACCCAGGCCAGGTCAGCAGGTATCCATAGATTCCCACACCCCACAGCCTGTCTGTCTCCCAGGAGGAACAACTAACCAGGGACACAGCTGGCCTGCCTGCCAGGAAGTCTGAAAATACCAGGGACATGGGAAGCCTGCTTTAACCAGAGACACAAGAGGCCTACCCTAACCAGAGGCAGCATTTAAGGAGACTGGCTCTACCTGCCTCCAAAGAGGTCTGCCCTAGTGAGAGACATGTAATCCAGTTAACACCAGACGGGACCAGATGGTCAAAGGCAAATGCAAAATTGTAAGCTTTAAAACCCAATGCAATCTGGCAGTACTAGAAGCCAGCTCTGGATACCCCAACATGTCTGAAAAGCAAGAAGATGATTTTAAACCCCATCTCATGAAGATGATAGAGACCTTTAAGGAGGATATAAAGAATTCTCTTAAAGAAATACAGGAAAACACAAGTAAAATGTAGAATCCCTTAAAGAGGAAACAAATAAATCCCTTAAAGAAATACAAGAACATATAATCAAGCAGGTGAAAGAATTGAACAAAATGGTTCAGGAATTAAAAATGGTAATAGAAACAATAAAAAAATCAAAAAAGAAGGCAACACTGAGATGGAAAACCAAGGAAAGAAATTAGGAGTTATAGACATAAGCATCAGCAACAGAATACAAGAGATAGAAAAGAGAATCTTAGGCACAGAAGATATTGACAAAACTGTTATAGATAATACATGGTACAAAAAGTTCCAAACCCAAAACCTCCAGGAAATTTAGTTCATACACAATGAAATAACCAAATGCAAGAATAATAGAAATAGAAGAGAGTGAAGATTCCCAAACCAAAGGGCCAAAAAACACCTTCAGCAAAATCATAGAAGGAAACTTCCCTAACCTAAAGAAAGAGATGGCTGTAGATGGACAAGAAGCCTACAGAACTCCAAATAGATTGAACCAGAAATGAAATTCTTCCTGTCACATAATCATGAAAACACTAAATGCACAGAACAAAGAATAATATTAAAAGCAATAAGAGAAAAAGACCAAGTAACATAAAGGCAGGCCTACATAATTACAACAGACTTCTCATAAGAGACTAATAGCCAGAAAGTCTTAGACAGAGGTCATCCAGACACAAAGTGAACACAAATGCCAGCCCAGGATAGTATACCGTGCAAAACTTTCACCATAGGTGCAGAAACCAACATATCCCATCACAAAACCAAATTTAAATAATATCTTTTTACAAATCTAGTCCTACAAAGGATACTGGAATGAAATCTCATTTACAAGGAGGGTAACTACAAACAAACACACACACACACACACACAAAAAAAAAAACACAAGAAGTTAAACATTTTGAAATAAACCCAAAGGAAGAAGATCATACACATATAATACTATATCCAGAAAAAAAAAACCAGGAACTAACAATCATCTATCTCTAATATCTCTCAAAATCAATGGATTCAACTCCCCAATAAAAAGACCTAGGCTAACAGACTGGATATAGAAACAGGATCCAACTCTTTGCTGCATACAAGAAATATACCTCAATGACAAGGACAGACACTAGCTTAGAGTAAAAGGCTGGAAAATTTTTTCCAAGCAAATGTTCACAACAAAAAAAGCTGGTGTTGCCATTCTAATCCAATAAAATAGACTTTCAACAAAAAATTATCAAGCAAGTTTGGGATAGACTCTTCATGTCTATCTAAGGAAAATTGTACCAAGAGGAAGTTTCAATTCTGAACATTTATGCCACAAATAAAGGGTACCCATATCCATGAAAGAAACTTTACTAAAGCACAAAACATATACTATACTCCACACAATAAAATTGGGAGATTTCAACACTTCACTCTCATCAACAGATGGGTCATTGAAACGGAAACACAATAGAGAAACACTGAGACTAGTAGAAGTTTTGAACCAAATGGATTCAATAGATATTTGCAGAACATTTCACCCCCAAACAAGAGAATGTAACTTCCTCTCAGCACATCAGGGAACCTTTTACAAAATTGAACAAATAATAGGACATAAAATAAGCCTTAATAGATACAAGAAGATTGAAGTAATCCCTTGCATTCTATCATATCTCCACACAACAACAAAAACAACAAAAAGTCAACATACTCATGGAAACTAAACAACTTTCTGTTCAGTGATAACTTGGTCAGGGAAGAAATAGAAAAATCAAGGACTTTATAGAATTCATGGAAAATGAAGACACATCATATCCAGATTTATGGGACACTATGAAAGCAATAGTAAGAGGAAAATTCACAGCATAATATGCCTTCATAAAAAAATTAGAGAGATCATATATAAGCAAATTAATAGAATACCTGGATGCTCTATAACAGTAAGAAGCAAACACACCCAAGAGAAGTAGAAGTAAGGAAGTAGTCAAACTCAGAGATGAAATCAAGTGCTGGTTCTTTGAGAAAATGAACAAGATATATAAGCCTTTAGCTAAATTAACTAAAGGACACAGAGACAGTATCCAAATTAACAAAAATCTGAAATGAAAATGGATAACAACTGAAACTGAGGAAATTCAAAATATCGTCAGAACCTACTACAAAAGTCTATACTCTAAAAACTGGAGAATATAGATGAATTGGATAATCTTCTAGGTAGATATCTTGTATCAAAGTCATATCAAAATCAGGAAAAATATCTAAACAGTCTCATAACCCATAAGGAAATAGAAATAGTCATCAAAAACCTTCCAACCAAATAAAGCTCAGGGCCAGAAGGTTTTGGTTCAGAATTCTACCAGACCTTCAAAGAAGAGCTAATACCAATTTTCCTCAAACTATCTGTGAAATAGAAACATAAGGAATACTACCTAATTCTTTCTATGAAGCTACAGTTACTCTAATGCCTAAACCACAGAAAGACCCAACAAAGAAAGACATCTTGAGAACAGTCTCATTGAAAATATTGATTCACAGACATTATTGTGGATACCAAGAAGTGCTTGCTGACAGGAGCTTGATATAGCTGTTTCCTGAGAGGCTCTGCCAGAGCCTGACAAATATAGAGGCAGATGCTCAAAGTCAGGTATTGGACTGAGCACAGGGTCCCCAATGGAGGGGTTAGAGTAAGGACTGAAGGAGCTGAACACTTATATTGCAACCCCATAGGAAGAACAACAATATCAACCAACCTGACCTCCCCAGAGCTCCCAGGGTCTAAACCACCAACCAAAGTGTACAAACGGAGGGACCCATGGGTCCATCAGCATATGTAGCAGAGGATGGTCTTATTGGACATTAGTGGGATGAGAGGCCCTTGGTCCTGAGAAGGCTTAATGCCTCAGTGTAGGGGAATGCCATGGTGGGATCAGGGGGTAGGAGTGGGTGGGAGAGCACCCTCCTAGAAGCGGGGGTGGGAGGGAAAGAAGGAATAGGTAATTTCCAGAGGGGAAACTGGGAAAGGGGATAATATTTGAAATGTAAATAAAGAAAATATCCAATAAAAAAATCTCATAAACCAAATTTAAGC
Source organism: Grammomys surdaster (assembly GCF_004785775.1). Taxonomy (NCBI): domain Eukaryota; kingdom Metazoa; phylum Chordata; class Mammalia; order Rodentia; family Muridae; genus Grammomys; species Grammomys surdaster. The sequence continues at coordinate 2,355,504 of NW_021604640.1, read as the reverse complement.
ACACATCAAAACCATCATTCACAAAGATCAAGTAGGCTTCATCTCTGGTATGCAGGTATGGTTCAATATATGAAAATCTGCCAACATATTATACTATATAAATAAACTGCAAGAGAAAAAGGCACACGATAATCTCAATAGATGTTGAAAAAGTCTTTGAGTACTACAACACTCCTTCATGTTAAAATTTTTGGAGAAATCAGGAGTTAGTATCACACACCTAACCACAATAAAAGCAATATATAAAAGCCAACAGACAACATCAAATTAAACGTCAAGAAAATTGAAGCAATGCCACTAAAATCGGGGACTAGACAAAGCTACCTACTCTCTCCCTATCTATTCCATATAGTACTCAAATTTCTGGCCAGGAAATTAGACAACAAAGGAGATCAAGGGATACAAAATGGAAATGAAAAAAAATCAAAGTATCACTATTTGCAGAAGATATGATAGTGTACATAAGCAACCCCCAAAATTCCACCAGAGAATTTCTATTGCTGATAAATAACTTCAGTAAAGTGGAAGGATATTAAATTAACTCAATAAAATCAGTAGCCTTTCTTTACACAAATGATAAACAGGCTGAGAACAAAATTTGGGAAACAATACCCTTCACAATCGACACAAAGTGTATAAAATCTCTTCCTGTAACTCTTGCCATGAAACTGAAAGATCTGTACAAGAACTTCAAATTCCCGAACAAAGAAATCAAATACCTCAGAAATGGAAAGATCTCCCATGTTCATGGATTTGTAGGATTAACATAGTGGAAGTCATGATCATACCAAAAGCAATCTACAGATTCAACACAATCCCCATAAAAATTCCAGAACAATTCTTCACATACATGGAAAGAGCGTTTCTCAACTTCATATGGAAAAACAAAAAAACTCAGCATAGCCAAAACAATTCTCAACAATAAAAGAATTTCCAGGGGACTCACCATCTCTGACCTGAAGCTATACTACAAAGCAATATTTATAAAAAGTGAATGATATTTTTACAAAAATAGACAGGTCAATCAATGGAATGGAATTGAAGACCCAGAAGTAAACCAAAACACCTATGTATACTTGATCTTTGATAAAGAAGCCAAAATCTTATAGTGGAAAAATGAAATCATCTGCAATAAGTGATGCTGGCCTAACTAGTAGTCTGTATTTAGGAAAATAAAAATAGGCCCATATTTATCAACCTGTAGAAGGTTTAAGTCCAAGTGGATCAAGGAATTCAACATAAAACCAGGTACCCTGAATCTAGTAAAAGAGAAAGTTGGAAAGAGCCTCAAACTCATTGGCACAGGAAGAAATTTTCTGAACCGAACCCCAGTGGCTTAGGCTCTAATATCAACAATAGATAAATGGGACCTCATGAAGCTGAAAAACTTCTGTAAGGCAAAAGACACCATCAATAGGACAAATCAGCAACCTACAGACTGGGAAAAAATCTTCACTAACCCTACATCTGACAAAGGGTTAATATCCAAAATATGTAGAGAACTTAAAAAGTTAACCTTCAAAGAACCAAATAACCCAATTAAAAAATGGTCTACAGACCTAAACAGAAAATTCACAACAGAAGAATCTCAAATGGCCAAGAAGTACTTAAAGAAATGTTCAAAGTTCATTGTCATCAGAGAAATGCAATTCAAAATGACCCTGAAATTTTGCCTCACATAACTCAGAATGCCTAATACCAAAACCTTAAGTGACAGCACATGCTGGCAAGATGAGGAGAAAGAGGAACGTGTCTCCATAGCTAGTGGGATTACAAGCTGGTACAACCACTCTGGAAATCAATATGGAAGTTCGTCAAAAAATTGGAAATATTTCTACCTGAAAATCCAGCTATACCACTCTTGGACATATACCCAAAAGACTCCCAAGCATACCACAAGGACACATGCTCTACCATGTTCATAGCAGCCTTATTTATAATAGCCAGAAATTGGAAGCATCTCAGTTGTCTCTCACCAGAAGAATGGATTCAGAAATTGTGGTTCATTTACACAATGGAATACTACTCAGTTATTGAAAACAAAAACATTATGAAGTTTGCAGGCAAGTGGATACAAGTAGAAAATATCATCATGAGTGAGTTAACTTAGACCCAAAAGGACATACATTAGTGGATTTTAGCCAAAAGGTACGGAATACCTAGGATACAACCCACAGATTGTAAGAAGTGTAACAAGTAGAAAGGCCCAAGTGAGGATGTTTCAATTCCACTTAGAGGGGAAAGGAAATAATCATGGGAGGAAGAGGGAGGAAGAGATCTGGGTGAGAGAAGAGAGGAGGAGGTGAAAAGGGGAACAGGATCAGGTATGGGAAGAGGGGACAAGATGAAGTCCAGAGGGCCAAGAGAATAAATGGAGATAAGCAGCATTGGTGGAAATGAGAGGTAGGGAGACCCTCTAGAAAGTACCAGAGACCTAGGAGGTGAGAGACTCTAAGGACTCAATGGGATTGACCTTAGCAAAAATGTCCAACATTGCGGAGAGAGAACACAAAGAGCCCACTGGCAGTAGATAGACAGGGCCTCAAGCACAAGGACAGGGTTACTAACCCACAGTCAAAATATCTGACCCAGGACTGTTCCTGTCTAAAAGAACTGCAGGGACAAAAATGGAGAAGAGACTTAAGGAAAGATGGTCCAATGACTTGCTCAACTTGGAATCCATTTCATGAGAGTGTTCTAAGGCTTGATACTATTACTGATGCTATGGTGTTCTTGCAGATGGGTGCCTGACATGGTTGACTTATGAGAGGCCCTACCAGCAGCTGACTGAAACAGATGCATATTCTTACACCTAACCATTGATCTGAACTTGAAGACCCCTAAGGTTGAATTAGGGGAAGGATTAAAGAAGCTGAAGGAAAGCGTGATGCCACAGGAAGAACAGCAGTCTCAACTTACCTAGACCCTAAAGAGCACCCAGAGACTGAGCCACCAACGAGGAGCATACAAAGTCCATTTTGAGGGCCATGTCATGAATACAGCTGAAGTCTGCCTGGTCAGGCCTTAGTGGGAAAAGATGTGCTTAATCCTCAAGATACTCGATGCCCCAGTGGAGGGGGAGGTCTTGTGGGGGGAAACACATTTCAGAGGCAGTGTGGAGAAGGAATGGGATGAGGAACTGTGGGAGGGGAAACTGGGGGGCAATGATGGGAATGTAAATCAATAAAATAATAAAAATTTAAAAAGACCAATATAAAAATATTCATTTTCCCATATATTATTTAATATTATATAATGTATTTTAATCATGTTTTCCCTATCCAAACTTTTCCCAGGTCCTTGCCACTACCATTCAACTTAATTTCCTTTCTCTGTCTCATATACATGTACAAAACACAAACAACCCACCTCCCCACCTCCCCCACCCCCGCCTAGTGAAAATCAATTCAAACTAAAGAACATTCTCTACATAGTATGAGTTATTTTCCCCAATTACTTTCTGGCTCTTTTTGTTTTCTCTATTAATTTATTTATTTAGTCACTCTACATCCTAATCAATGTTCTCTTTCTCCTGTCCCCCTCCATTCCTCTGTGAGGGCGAAGACCCCTTGGGTATCCTTCCACCTTGGCACATCAAGACTCTGTAGGGCTAGGTACATCCTTCCTCACTGAGGTTAGACAAGATTGTCCCTTTATAGATTTTAGTGATAGCCTCACTCTAGTTTTGTGGGAACTCACATGAAGACTAAGCTGCACATCTACTACATATATGCAAGGGGTGGAGGATATGTCCCACAGATTTATGTTCTTTACTTGGTGATTCAGTCTTTGAAAGACCCCAAGAATCTCTGTTGTTCTTCCTGTGGAGATCCTATCCCCTCCAGCACACTCAGTCCTTTCCTCAACTCTTGCATATGCCCCCCCCCAAGCTCTGTCCACTGTTTGGCTGTGGACCTCTGCATCTGTTTCAGTCAGATGCTGGGTAGATTCTCTTAGAGCACAGTTATCCTATGTTCCTATCTGAAAGTATAACAGACTGCCATTAACAGTGTCAGGAATTGGAGTTTGTGCATGGAATTTGTCTCAAGTTTGGCCAGTTATTGGTTGGCCAGTCCTTCAGTTTCTGTACCAACTTTTCCCTGCCTTTTTTGTGGATAAGACAGATTTGAGGTTGAAAATTTTGTGAGTAGGTCAGTGTCCTTATCCCTCCACTGGGGATCCTATCTGATTACAAAAGGTGGCCACTTCAGTTCCATATACTCATTACTAAGAATGTCATTGAAGTCACTTCCATAGACTCTTGGGAAGCTCTCCCATCCCAGGTCTCTGGTACATCCTAGAGATGCCCCCACCACTCACTTCCACCAGCTGCTGATTTCCATTCATTCTCCTGGCCTTCTTAACCTCTCTCCAGTCTTTCCCCACACATGATATTGAACCCTGCCATTCCTCTCCCCATCCCTTCGCCCATCCACTTACTTCCCTCCATGTACTTCCTATAACTATTTTATTCTACCTTCTAAGTGAGATTCAAGCATGCTTGCTTGGACCTTCATTTTCGCTTATCTTCTTTGCACCTGTGTAGTGTACTCTGGGTATCCTACAGTTTTTGCTTAATATGTGCTTATATGTGAGTCCATAACATGCATTTCCATTTTGGTCTGGGCTAGCTCACTCAGGATGATATTTGTAATTCTATCCATTTGCCTGAAGACTGTATGATGCCCTTGTTTGGAATAGAAGAGTAGAATTCCATTGTGTAAATGAACAACATTTTATGAGTCCACTCTTCAGTTGAGGGTTATCTTGGTTGTTTACAGTTTATGGATATTATGAATAAAGCTGCTATGAACGTAGTGGAATATATGTCCATGTGGTATGGTGGGGCATCATGTGAGTATATCCTCAGGAATAGTATAGCTGATTCTTGAGGTATATCTATTCCTAATATTCTGAGAAAGCAACAAATTGATTTTCATAATGCTTATACAAGTTCACACTCCCATCAACAATTTAGGAGTGTCCCCCTTGATCCATATCTTCAATAGTATGTGATATCCAGAGTCTTTATTTTTCTTTTTGTTTTTCTTTTTATTACTTTTTTATTTTTTACTTTACTTTTTTTTTTTACTTATTCACTTTACATCCCACCTACTGCCATCCTCCTGGTCACCTCTACCAGTAATCCTCCCCCTACATGCTCCTTCTCCTCTGAACACTTGAACTCTCTGTGAGACTAGGTGCTTTATCTCCTACTGAGGCCAGTCGAGGCAGCCCAGCTAGAAAAAATATATCCCAAGTACAAGCAACAGCTGTTTGATAACTCCCATTTTAGGTATTCAAGATCCACATGAAGACCAAGCTGTGGGCCTGCTACAAATATGCAGGGAGGGCTAGGTCCAGCCAGTTTATTTTCTTTGGTCAGTGACTCAAACTATGTGATCACCAATGTTCCAGGTTAGTTGATTCTGTTGATTTTGCCATGGAGTCCCTATTCCTTTCAGGGCCCAAAATGCAATAATTCCTCCTATACTTCCATAAGAGTACCCAAGTACCTTATACTGTTTGACAGTGGGTGTCTGTATCTGTCTGAGTCAGCCTCTCAGAGGACATCAGGCTCCTGTCTTCAAGCATAACAGAGTTTCATTATTAGTGTCAGGGATTGTACTTGCCTACTGGTTGGATCTCAAGTTGGGCCAGTTATTAACTGGCCATTCTGTCAGTCTCTGCTCCATCCCTTATACCTGCATGTCTTGTAGACAGGTTAAAATTCGGGTTGAAAGTTTTTTGGGAGGGTTGGTGTCTCTATTACTTCACTGGGGTTCCTGCCTGGGTAGAGGAAGTCACCTCTTCACGTTTCATATCCCGATTGTTGTGAGTCAAAGCTAAGGTCACACACAATGATTTATGGATGCCTCTGTGATCCCACATCTCTGACACATCCTCAAGATGCCCCCTACTTTGTCACCCCGTCAGTTGCAGATTCCATTCATTTTTATGACCATCTCTCCTGTCCTTCCCCACAAACGATCCTAAATCACCCATTCACCTCTCCTTCCCCTTCTCCTTCCCAGTTGTCTCCCCCCATCTCTCTTATAAATATTTTATTCCTCTTTCTAAGTGAGAGTCAAGCATCCCTCATTAGGCCTTCCTTGTTTACCTTCTTTGGTCTGTGGAGTGAAATATCGTACGTGTATTTTAAGCTAATATCCACTTATAAATGAGAACATACCATGTATGTCCTTTTGGGACCAGGTTACTTCACTTAGGGTGATATACTCAAGTTCTCTCCATTTGCCTGAAAAATTCGTAATGTTTTGGTTTTGAAAAGCTGAGTAGTATCCCAATTGTACCACATTTTCTTTATCTATTCTTCAGTTGAGGGACATCTAGGTTGTTTTCAATTTCTGGCTATTACAAATAAAGTTGCTATGAATATACTTGAGCAAGTGTCTTTGCAGGATGTTGGAGCATGAATATATGCCCAGTAGTGGTATAGCTTGTCTTGAGGTTGAACTATTCAGTTTTTGAAGAAATCACCAAATTGATTTGAATGGAGTTTTTCAAGGTTGTACTCCCACCAGCAATGAAGAAGTATTACCCTTGATCTACATCCTCACTAACATGTACTATCTCTTGCATTATTGATCTTAGCCATCCTGATGTGTATAAGATGGAACCTCAGAATTGTTTTGATTTGCACTGTTCTCATAAGCAAGGGTTTTTAGCATTTCTTTAAGTACTTTTCCACTGTTCAAGATTCCTCTGTTGACAATTCTCTGTTGAGTAGTTTACCCCATTTTTAATTTGTTTATTTGGGTTGTTGGTGTCTAACTTCTTCAGCTTTTTGTAAATTTTTGGATAGTAGTCTTCATTCAGATATAGGGTTGGTTAAGATCCTTTTCCAAACTGCTAATTTGTCCTTTGACAGTGTCCTTTGTTTTACAGAAGCTTTGTAGGTTTTTGAGGTCCCATTTATCAATTGTTGATCTTAGAGTCTGAGCAATTGATATTCTGTTCAGGAAATCTTCTCCTGTATCAATGTGTTCAAGGTTATTTCTCACTTTATCTTCTATGAGATTCAGTGTAACTGGTTTTATGTTGAGTTTTTTGATCCACTTGTACTTGAGTTTCATGCAAAGTTATAATTGTGGATCTATTTTCATTCTTCTACAGGTAGACATCTAGTTAGTACAGCACTATTTGTTGAAGATGCTCCCATTTTTCCATTGTATGGTTTTGGCTACTTTATCAAAAATCAAGTGTCCATAAGTAAATGGAATTTTTTTTCTGGGTCATTGATCCAATTACAGCAACATGTCTGTTTCTGTACTAATATCATGCAGTTTTTATTAATATTGCTCTGTAGTACACCTTGAAGGCAGGGATAGAGATTCCTGTTCCTTTACTGTTCAGGATTGCTTTGGCTATCCTGGGCTTTTTTTTTTCTATATGAAGTTGAAAATTGCTATTTCCTGGTCTACCAAACTTTTGTTAGAATTATGATGGGGATGGTATTGATGTTGTGGTAAAATGTGGTAAAATGGCCATTTTTGTTTGTTTTTTGTTTGTTTATTTGTTTTGTTTTTCTTTTTATTTTTTTTGAATGAAGAAAACAAGGGTTATATTCAGATCACAGTTCATAGGTACTGCCCATCATGAAAGGTCATGATAGCGTACACTTGGACAGCTGGTCACACTACATGTGCAGTCAGAAAGCACAGAGATGCTCAACCAGAGATATGTTCAGGTAAGTTTCATCTTTTATGTAATCTTAGACCTGAACTCACCAATAATGCCTCCCTATCAGGGTAGATATTATATCTTTTTCTACAGCAAATCAAAATCTCATCAGGCAGACACATGAAGAAACGCACATACACACAAAAATACGTCTTTAAATATTCCTCTGACTTGTGTTTTGGAATTTTGATGGGGATTACATTGTTTATGTAGATTTCTTTTGAGTAAGTTAGCCATTTTTACTATGTTAATCTTACCTATCCATGAGCATAGGAAATCTTCCCATTTTCTGATATCTTCTTCTATTTCTTTCTTCAGGGACATGAAGTTCTTACCATAGAGATCTTTCAGTTACTTGGTAAGAGTTACACCAAGGTATTTTATATTATTCATTCCTATTGTAAAGGGTATTGTTTCCCTAATCTCTGTCTCATTCCATTTATCATTTATATTAAGGAGGGTTAGTGATTTCTATGAGTTAATTTTTTTCCAGTTACTTTGCTGAAGGTGTTTATCAGTTGTAGGAATTCTCTGATTGAATTTTTGCAGTCACTTATTTATACTATCATACCATCTCCAAATAGTGATGCTTTGACTACTTTCTTTCCAATTTGTATCCATTTGACCTCCTTTAGGGTTCTTACTGCTCTGGCTAGAACTTCAAGTACTGTGTTGAATACATAAGGAGAAAGTGGGCAGCCTTGTCTTGTCCTTGATTTTAGTGGAAATGCTTTAATTTTCTTTCCATTTAGTTTGATGTTGGCTATTAGCTTGATGTATTTGCTTTGACAATGCTTGGGTATGTGGCTTCTATCCCTGATTTCTCAATACTTTTAAAATGAAGGGATGTTGGATTTTATTTAAGGCTTTTTCAGTGTCTAATGAGATAATCGTGATTTTTTCTTTCAGTTTGTTTATATAGTGGATAATGATGATGGATTTTTGTACATTGAACCATTTCTGTATCACTTGGATGAAGCCTACTTGATATTGATGGATGATCTCTTTGATATGTTCTTGGATTCAGTTTGTGAGTATTTTATTGTATATTTTAACATCAATGTTCATTATTGTATATTTTGAAGTATCTCTTTTTTTGTGTGTGTGTCTTTCTTTGGTTTACATATCAGGGCAACTGTGGCCTCATAGAATGTGTTTGGTTGAGTTTGTTCTATATTTTTGGAATAGTTTGAGGAGTATTGATATTAGCTCTTCTTTGAAAATCTAGTAGAATTCTGCACTAAAACCATCTATCCTTGGAGTTTTTTGGTTGGGAGACTTAATGACTGCTTCTACTTCTTTAGATGTAATAGGGCAGTTGAAATAGTTTAGCTGATCTTATTTATCTCTGTAAAGTGTTGTCTCCTTAGAAGACTGTCCATTTCATTAAGATTTTCAAATTTTATTTAGTACAGGCTTTTGAAGTAACACCTGAAGTGTCTTTGTATTTTCTCGATGTCAGTTGTTATGTATCCCTTTTTATTACTGATTTTGTTAATGTTGGTCCAGTCTCTCTGACTTATAGCTAGATAGACTAAGAGTTTGTCTATCTTGTTGATTTTTCTCATAGAACAAGATCTTGGATTCTTTGATTTTTTTTTTTTGTGTTGTTCTCTCCATTTCCAATTGATTGATTTCATCCCTAAGTTTGATTATTTCCCATAGTTGTGTTTTGCTTCTTTTGTGTGCCTTTGTTTCTTCTTCTTCTTCTTCTTCTTCTTCTTCTTCTTCTTCTTCTTCTTCTTCTTCTTCTTC